>NW_004955424.1:6566360-6710561 GCF_000276665.1 Chinchilla lanigera | reverse complement strand
TTTTCCTCCTTTTATTTCTAAAATAAAAAAAAAAGAAGAATGACACTAAAACATAGTCATTCTTGATTTCTGATGACATCATTTCACTCTTCATAGGTTAACAAGGAAAGATAAAATTTAATTAAGAGGGTCAGCTTGTCTTGAGGAGGTAAAGATGAAGTACGATCGTGCAGAGACAGCAGTGGTCAAGCCGGAGTGTTGGATAAATGAGGACAGTAGCTAACTGTAGGGTCCTGTGCTCTTTCACTCACTCATCCTTCTATTTGGCCAACTCGTATATCCAAGATCGATATTTTTAATTTGCTTGTGAAACACGAGCCTCACAAGAGAACTGTGTATGATTTATTAAATAGTTGCATCTGTGTCACTTAAAATGCAATCCACTGTGTATCGACTGAAAGACTCCGGAATGCGATCTGTCTGCCCCTACAGAATCGATGTTCATAACAACAGTGACCTCTAGCAGCAGTGTGGGCATCGTATGTCACCAGGAAAACTAGAGGATCGCAGAACACAAGAGAGGAGGGTCCTGACTCCACGTGCTAGCACGATCCCATCCCCATAAGCCTGCCTCCTCCTTGGTAGAGATTTCATAAGTGCTGTGAGTGAGTGCTGCTTCAACCAGGAAAGTTAGGGGCTGATTCAAAAAGTCTCATAAACAATTTGACACAGCTGTAGACTAAATAAAGGTGGTAAGTAGGCTTGTTTCCTCATTGAAGGGAGAGGCTATTTTGAACAGCCTTTGAGAAGACCTTTGTAAGTTTTAAGTCATTAGCTCTGAAAATAATAACTAAACTTGTAACAGAAACCTGTCCTCCATCCCTAGCTACTATGCTTCAGTTTCTTAGTTACCAAGATAATAGTTCCTTCCAGTTCTGGTTGCTTCCGTTCCTTAGAAATGGCTGCTCACTGTGATGCATAGCTGGTCACTATGATGCACACTGTATAAAGCAGTCCCCAGTTAACAAGGTATTCTGCCTCTGTACTTCCTGCTTGCTTATCCTATATAAAACCTAGACCACCAGAGATCAGGGCCTGATATCTTGGGAATGATCCTGATCAGTGTCTGTTGATGTAAATAAGTCTGCCTCCAAATCTTGGTTGTTGTTTTGGAGTTTCTGCTTGCCCTTGCAAGCCCACTCATTAGAGACCAAACTTTAATATCTTTTGCAACAATTTCAGTCTTTTCAGCAGTGTCCATGCACTGAATACAACAGTAAGGATAGAAATGACTGGTTCAGCCAAGCTCTCACCTTGGTGCTCAGACTCCCAGCCTGCACTACTAGAGAGGAGCTGGTGTCTAATGCCCAAAGTCATGTGGACACTTTCATGGGGACTGGATCACAGCTGCCTCTGGGGTACCTGTATGTCTGCTTGTTGGAATCCATTTCTCAGTCCAAAACATAAGTGTCTTCCAAATTTTCCCTTTACCAGACAGCTCTTCTGTGAATACCCGCATCCCTCTTGGAGCATCCCAAGCAGCCTGCTGTGTGTGTCTCTTTAAGACTTTCCTTCTGTCCTTTCTGAGATATGACATTCAAAGATAAGATGTAACCTGCTTTACAACTGGTTCACATACAAACTAATCTGACCTTGTAGTTCTCCTCTCACAGTTGGACTTTGGTCCTTCACGATGGGGCTTAGGCAGGTGTATTTTGCCTAAGTTTCTCTGGCTTTTCTCTCTAAGATCTGCTCTTTGATCCTTGTCAGCCCTGAATGCCCAAGTAGACCACAGGTATTTGAAAGCAAGATTTTGTTTACTTGTTTTTGTTTTTCCATATAGAAGTCATTTCCTTTCCTCAGTCTTTTGGAAAGAACAAAATATGATTGGTTTTGTTCAAATAGTAATAGTCTATTTGTATATTAATCCTGAGTTGTCAAAATCCTCTGGTAACTGTACCTTCTCTACATCACTTCATTTATTCATCTTTCCCCTTGTCCTTCTGCTGGCAGTAAATGTGTCCATAGTCCAGACCTAAGTGGGATCTTTGGCATATTCTGCCATGATTCTGAATAAAAACTTCTGTAGGAGAGCCCTCAGATCTTCCAGACTCAAATTTGACTGTAAGTAAGTCTACATTTACACCAACAAACTGCAATGCCGGTGTTTCTTTTCAAAAATGCTTCATTGAATTTTAAGTTTTATAATTAATTATATATTCAAACTGGCATCTGGATACTTCATAGAAAACCAGTGGGAAGATAAATTATGTGTAACACAACTAAATAAATATTGTGA
This sequence comes from Chinchilla lanigera, assembly GCF_000276665.1. Classification (NCBI taxonomy): domain Eukaryota; kingdom Metazoa; phylum Chordata; class Mammalia; order Rodentia; family Chinchillidae; genus Chinchilla; species Chinchilla lanigera. The sequence goes on along the minus strand of NW_004955424.1, from coordinate 6,708,322 downwards.
ATTGGGCTAACTAATCACGGTAAGAAGCCTGGTATATAGACATATACAAATCCAGGAGTTAAATCCCTCTGAGATAATTATTTTTCTCTGCCCTGGAACTAGCTTTTATGCCCTGAGGAAAGATTTACATCACACATAAGCAGCAGGAACAAGTTAAGGGCCAAGACAGTCCTCTCAGTAACGCTATTCATGACCCAGTAGAGGTGATTATAAATCTATGAGAGGGGCTGGGGATTTAGCTCAGCGGCAAAAGCGCCTGCCTGGTAAGCACAAGGTCGTGAGTTCGGTTCCTGGTACCGGAGAAAAACCAAAAAAAAAAAAAAAAAAAAAAAAAAAAAAAAATCTATGAGAAAGCGCGGTGCTGCTGATTTGTTGTTTTAAAATTTTCAGGTTAAGATTTTCTTTAAACAGTGAAAAGGTTTTAAATGGGCCATTTCATATCACAAAATATAATTGGACTTCAGAGCCTAAAATCTTCCTTCCCCAAAACAGTCCCCTTTTGTATTATCTTGTTTTCCTTATGGATTTTTATGGTCTGGGTAGAAGCTGGAAAGGCTCCCACTGAGGTGTTACACCTTCCTTTTATTTTATCTTTCTTTTTCCTTTCTTTATTAATACAACTTTATAATGCACAGTGTTTACATTCCTCATGTGGAGTTGGTATTTTTACACAACACATTTTAAATCCCTTCTTAGATCACCTGTCCTGACCCTGCTCCCCCTTATATTTTTATAATTAAGAAGAAAACACTGCAGAGTTTCCATGAACCATAAGAATGAAAACTTCAGCTGAGGTGGACTCTAGATTGAACCCCATCATCATCACCATGACTATCATAACTTCCCTTTTTGTCTACAGCTCTTTCCTTACTAAAATGTGGCAGCCTATTTGGCAAATTGAAAGGTATTATCACATCTCTGGGATAAAAGGTTTGCTGTTATCCATTATCACTGGCTTGTGTACACCATTCTTTCTTTACTCAGTGCCGCTTGATAAGGAACTTGTGTGAGTCCCCTTGTGATAATGTCAAGCTGAACGCTGTAGCTCTGTAGTTCAGAGTGGATTCAGTCTGTGCCTTTCTCCAGCTTTTTTAGTGCTCATTTTTATTTCTGAATTGCCAAGCCAAGATCTGTTTATGTACACTTTTCTTAGATTTGCACAAAACTACAAGAGCTGAGCTGAACTTTGTCCAGATAGTCCCTGTGCTTCTCCTTTTCCAGACAAGCCTTCTCTCCTTTTCCTTGCCTATCCCAAGAGCCTGTACTGGATAGGGTTTCATTACCAGACACAGGAGCATGTGATTTTGCAAAGTAAAGCATCTGTTTGTGCCTTATTCCCTCAGTACTGTGTTCTCAGCAAATTCCACTGATGAAATTATATCCACAAAGATGCTACCTGACGCTTCCTTGGTGGATTATTTTACCTAAAAGTCTTAATTTTAATTTTAATTGAGTTCACAGGTATTTTGACCAAGAGGGTTACCAACTGTGGAAATTTTCATACCATTTTAAAGTTAAGATTATTTTTAAGGGGAGGAGGATACCTTAATGCTGCTCAGATACTTTAAGCATTTATAATAGAACTTTGGTGAAATTCATAATTCAGGTCCAGAACCACTCTAGAAAATTTCAGCAAGACAGTTTGCAGGATTTTGGAAGCACAGCTCCTCGTTAGAGCAGCCAACTTCCTGTCAGTCTGTCCACCTCCGTTCCAATCCAGTTGATGCCATCACCAAGTGACAAGGAAGCTTCAAATGCCCTTGCTTCCAGAGTGATGTTTCTGTTTTCCACTGCATGGCAAGGTGTAGACACAGCTTAAAATCACAGTCCCTGTTTCCCACATTGAGAGATGTTAGGAGGGCTTGTTGAAGACTCTGTCCTAAATTGTCAGTAGCCTGGGAATTTCTCTAGGTTTTAGAAGGCATTCCCTCCCCCGAAGTTTTTATAGAATTTGTTTTCAATTTTCATATTTTTCTTAATGTTTTTATATGTTCTTTAATGTTTCTACTTTAAATTAGAAGATTTTATTTGTTGTCAGAATTACTACTATAAAAGTGCAGGATTTTAGGATGTTTTGAAAGTTTGGTAATTATTGTCTTTTGCATGAAAAAATCCTATAATCCTGAGTAAATATTTAGTAGGACTATAATTGATTATTGTGTGCATACATATTGTGAATTTTATTTTATTTTATTTTATTTTTTGTTACTGGGAATCGAACTCAGGACATTGTGTTTGCTAAGCAGGCGCTTGTGCCATGGAGCTACATCCCCGGCCCCTCTTGTGAATTTTATAGATCATCATTCATGACAAGTTTAACAATATTGAGTGCTATCCACTTACACATTGCTTTCTTCACACTTCAGGTGGAGGAGGCTCTGGAAGCTGTCAAAAATGCTACGAATGAACAAGACCTTGCAAACCGCTTTAAGGAATTTGGAAAAGAGATGGTGAAACTTAACTATGTAGCAGCGAGAAGACAGCAGGTGGGAAAGGTTTTGGAAATGCTAGGGGAGGAAATGGGTGAGTTTAAACAACCTTGTAGCCTTGTAGGTATGAATTATGAATAATTCCATCTGCTTGCTGTCCAATTCCCCCAGAGCTTGTTCTTGCTTCAGCCAGTTGTGGTCCCATGTCGGGCCTCAGGTATTCTCTGGCCCCTACTATAAGTAGAGCACAGGCCCCTGTTTTCACTGATGAGCACTGGTCTACCAGCCCCATCCACTCTGACCTTTCCTCTACTATAGCAACAGTTCCAGGTCAAATTAAATCAAAACATGGCGTGGTTCTGTCGTCATTCTCACGATACCACCCTTTGCCCACAGGTTGAGTCTTCTAGCCCTGTACATATGACCATGCACATAGATCCAGCACATGCGCTGTGTGGAGTAAAGCTTATAAAAGAAAGGAGAAGGCTGGGAGTGGTGGCACATGCCTATAATCCCAGCACTTGGGAGGCTGAGGCAGGAGGACCATTGCGAGTTCGAGACCAGCCTGGGCTACAAATTGAGCTCAAGGCCAGTCTGAGCTACATAGCGAGACCCTGTCTCAAAAAAAAAAAAAAAAAAAAAAAAAAAAAAAAAGGGAGGAAAGTCTGAACAAAAATAAGAGGAAATGTGGAATAAGGGTGGAGGGAAAGAAGGGACGAAGGGCCTTTTAGTAAAATGGACTCACGTAAATGGAGACAGGTTATCTGGGATCTCCTCTGCCTCCTCTGTGCCTAGAGATGCCACCCACAATCTTAGCCAGTTTTGTTAAAATTTCACTCCCAGAGCAAAAGCTTCCAAATGTAGAAAGGTCTGACAATTCCTAGTAACTTTTTGGGGGAAGTTCATTCAGCAAATGTTTGTTGAATGTTCACTCTGCTCATCTGAAGTGATGTCAGCATTACAAACTTGACCAACAGGTAGTCCTTTACCTGGTAGTCACAGACAATATGACTGTAACCATGATTTTAATATACACAGTTATTTTAAGTTCTTTTTCAAATCAACAATTCTTTGTTCAACAGAATCTTAGGTGACTAAGGGAAAAGTTGATGTGAAGAGAAAAGACCTAGAATCTACTGGTCTTATTTATACAACTGAAAGACTGAATCTGCATGTCAGTGAATCAAGGGAGAGATCAGAAAGAAATATGGGAGGCAGGATATTCAGTGCTGAACAGTGCTTTGGATTTTATCATAAGTTGATCAACTGAAAACTCAGTAGCAGTATCTCAGAATTACATCTTAGTGTTATTCTTAATATGTTGCATATATGGTAGTGGAATGGATGAGGAGGAATCAGTGTGAGAGGGTGGAAGAGATCTAGGCTTAAGACTGTGTGGTTTTTGTTCTAGTCAGCTTTATTCTCTCTAGGCTCACTCACAATTTGAAGGACTGGAGAAGTTAATGTGGCTCATGGTTTCAAGGCATTCAGTCCATGGTCAGCTGGCTCTGAAGCAGAAATGACATGCTAGAAAGGCATGGTGAAGGAAAACTTCCAGGAAGAAGTGGGGGAAGACGGGCAAACATGGTTACAGGTCACACCCCCAGTGACCACCTCTTCTAACCAGGCCAACTTCCTAACAACACATTCAGCTATACATTCAACAGTGGGTTAATCCATCTATGAGTACAGTGCCCCTGTGATCTAGTCACTAGTAAAAAGTCCCCAAGTCCTACTTCTGAGTGAATGACAATTTGGAGGGACATTTAAAATATAAACTATAGTGCTCTCCACTAGTGCAGCAGCAGTGAAGTAGGAAAATATAAGAAGTAAAAGGGTATTTTGAAAATAGAATACAGAGGCGCTGCTGTTGAACAGAATCTGTGAGGTGAGAGAATGACAGCAAACAGTTTAGCTCTAATGTTCTGATGTGAGTAAATAGTTACAAGGTGATAGATTTACTGAGATGGAGAGGACTGAAAAGAGGTCAGTTAATATTACAAATCAGTGTTTCTTATATAGACATGCTGATTTTGAGATGCTTCTAATACATCCATGTTGAAAAGCAGGATAGGCTGGGCTGGGGATTTAGCTCAGCAGCAAATCGCCTGCCTGGCAAGCACAAGGTCGTGAGTTCGGTTCCCGGTACCGGAAAAAAACCAAAAAAAAAAAAGAAAAAGAAAAAAAGAAAAAAAGAAAAGCCGGATAGAGAGGTTTTCATTGAAGATAGAAACATGCGCCATCAGCCAGCAGTTGGATTTAAAGCCATGAGATTATGACTATCAGTGAGAATATCCATAAATAGTATTCATGTTCATTTCATTAATGCTGTGTATCTAATCAGTTGTTAATTATGACTACTTCAGTAATACTTAGGAAAAATGTAGAATGAAAAAAAGAAAAGCCCAGCACTATACCACCCATTAAAAGTGGTGCTGAAATTTTGATTTATTGCCTTGTTTTTGTTTATCTGTACATTTTGTCATATTCATTATACTATATGTACAAATGTAAAAACTGTGTTCTACTTTTTTTCACTTATGTTAAAAATTTATCCATGTTGCTACCTCTTTGAAATAAATTTTAATAGCTCCATAAATAGTCTATCAAATGAATGTTTCACGGGTTAAACCATCCTTCATAATTCAGCTAGAATTTTTTCCAGTTCTTTTCTTATGATTAAAGAATATTTTTCCAGACATCTTTATGGAGAAATTTTCATACCTCCGTATTCAGATATTTTTACAGTGTACATAGGATTGAGATTTCTGGACCAGGTATTCAGATGGTTATTAAGGTCTCCCTGACTCCTCAGGGAAACCATCTACTTCCAGGCTGCAGATCATTGCCAAGCAGGGAAAATACACTCAGATATTTATTACCTACTTCTCTGTTTTTTATCTCCAGGACTCAACTTAAAGAATCACACTGTAGAGATTGTGTTAGCTGATATTTCTGTTAGTGTTAAAGAAAGGAGGATAAGCAGGGTGTAGTAGCGTCCCCTTGTAATCCCACCACTGAGGAGGCAGAAGTAGAAGGATTGCTGTGAGTTTAAGGCCGCCCTGAACTACATAGGGAGACCCTGTCTCAAAAAAAAAAAAAGGAAAGAAAAGAAAGGGGGATAGGTGACCCATTTAATTATTTCTTATCAATTGGTCCAGACAATTCTAGATATCAAATATGCTTGTCTCAGAATTATTTTGACCCATAAAAAAGACTATGTCATTCACTTTTGCAAGGTCAATCATGCACCAAATGAACTATCAGAAGAGAATCCCTATGATTCAAATCCTTTTACTGATGTTTTAAATTTGGAAGAATCTCCTCAGGAATATTCTTCTTCTAGCCAGCCTCCATGCCTCAAAGAGGATAGCACTGCCCCTTACATTTTCAAAAATGATGCAAGCATTTTCTTAATGACACTTTGCATAAAGATTAAAGTAAAACGACTCCCTAATGATATTATTTTGACATCCCAAACTAGGCAAACAAATCAGCTTTAGCCTGTTATTTTCTATTCTTTAAATTCAATGATTGAGGTGCCACTAGAGACAGTTTAAAAAAGAGAATCCTCTTCTGAAAATGATAATGAAGCAACAGTGATTCACTAAGCCAAAAAAAAAATTCAAAAAGATGTTTCCACGTTTTGAATTATAAGTAAATACAAAAGCAAGCAAAGTCTCAGAAGACTGAAGTTCAAGTTGTCCCTTCACTGATAACTGAACCTGTGATCCATGCAATCCACTTACCTTGTTAGTGCATTTTGCATTCTTTCAGCAATATTTATTGAATGCCTCTTATAGGCCAGACACTGTGCTAATGATTACAGAGCCCATGAACAAGACAGTCATTCTCCTCACTGTCATTAGAGATCCAGTATAGGAAGGATATATGCTTTAACACCTCTGTACAGCATAGGAAAGTATGACGAGTGTTAATGAAGAGAAATGTTTATGGGAGCTGATCAGAGAGAGCATAGTTTAGTGAGCTAGAGGAAAGTCAGTTCTAGGACAATGTGCCAGGTGAACAGAGCCCTTCAGGAGACTGACCACAAAGGGTGGACAAGGAAAGCTGAGACCTTACATGCAGATAGAACCATAAATTGAAAGTCTCAACAGCTAGAGACAGCATAAGGAAGACAAGATGGTTTCTAAGAGTCTATGACTCTAAGTTCTCTTGCAGCCACTACCATGCAGACTTTATGCAGGATTCTCCTTTTTCACACACAGGAGCTGAAAGATCCTCACTGCAGGGATGAAATGGCTGCCGCGCGCGGGGCTCTGAAGAAGAACGCCACAATGCTGTACACAGCCTCCCAAGCCTTTCTCCGCCACCCGGATGTCGCTGCCACAAGAGCCAATCGTGATTACGTGTTCAAACAAGTCCAGGAGGCCATTGCTGGAATCTCCAATGCTGCCCAAGCTACCTCGCCCACCGATGAAGCCAAAGGCCACACGGGCATCGGCGAGCTGGCCGCAGCCCTGAACGAGTTTGATGTAAGCACTGGGGTGATTCATACAGGTGGTGTGCTCTTATACTGAAAGAATATATCATGAGTAAAGGCACCCCCCAAGGGTATACACTGATGTTCCTCTTAAAGGATTCTGATGGTAAGATAGGCTATACAAATATGTCCCTGATTTTAAGAATCTAAGATATCAGCAGAGACTACTTACCTTGGCTTTAAAGAAAGAGACACTGATGTTTTAGAAGACCTGATTCTTTCTAGGTAAGAGGAATACCTTGCAGTCATTCAGGTGATCTTCTTTATTATTAAAGGGACAAATGTCAACTTAGTGTACATTGCTTTTATATTGTTCCTGGGTGGAAAAGCTGCCTTTAATTACTTCATCTTAAACTACTGACAAACCCACCAGTTACCCTGTGAGATCATAAGCATCTGGTCTTCCTCAGAAGTCACACTCGGGAAAGCCTGTGGCAATCCCACAAAAGACCCACTTGCTTACACCGGCTGCTTTCGTTGTGTGTCCCAGTGAGGGATACGTTGGAGGGCAACTCAGGGTGGCTGGGCCATCACAGAGGCACCCATGTGAGCAAGAAGTCACATGTCATGAGGAGTCCACAGTGACACTTCCACCTCCTTGGCTCAGATATGAGCCCCTCTGTGGGTTCATTTACCTCTGATCAGTGGCAGCTCATCTGTGCTGTAGAAGCTGCAGGCTGTATATATTATCAGAAGCTCCTCTCAAAGGTACTCTTCCCTAAAGGGGAGATGAAGCCAGCTGGATGTACTGCACATCGTTTAAGTGATAAAACAAAATTTGTAGGAGAAAAAATAGGTTACTTAATGGCTGCAGAGAGAGATTATGTGCTTGTTTTTGAGTGTATTGACATGAATTTTTGGCAGGAGATGGCTAGCTGGCCTTTGAAAAAGAGGATCTGAAGCAAAGCAGTGATTGCTCAAGGCATAGAGATGGATGATACAATTGAGAAATAACTGTAACACTTTATGCACAAAGAGTTATGTGTAAGATAGCTCTTTTATCTCTTGTAGTTAATATGTATGTCTACTCAGATTATGTGCTATTTTTCTAAGGCTTTTTGGAAAGATTAAATATAATAATAATTTGAGAGTATTCATCAAAAATATTAGGACCTGGTCTTATGTCATTGCGTTCACATTTCAGCAGACAACTGTAAACCCATGGAAAATAAAGTTTACTTTGCATAGAAGAAACATAAAAAGTCACTCTACTCCTATAATGAAAAAAAGTAGAAAAAATAAATAATAAAAATTATTTATTAGCTTTAATTTTATTTTAAATTACTTATATATGCTAGAAACAAGTTTGATATAGATGTAAAAGAAAAGTGTGTTGCGTTACTGAGGGACACGTTTTATTTACAGCAAATAATATTGTAAAGGAAGATATGAACACTATTGGTCTCATCAATTTTTATAATATTCAGGCAAACCAAAGGGAGAGGGCAATTCTAAGAGTTCTTTTAGAACTAAGTAAAATGATGATAATGTTTTTCCCTTTGAAAACTAAATCAAGTGAAAAATGAATGATCCTGTATTTTAAGGAAAAAAAATGAGCAGATCTTGCACTCAGATACTAAAACCAAATCCTGATACACTGATTTTAAAACTATGCATTAAACAAAAAATGACCCCTCCATCAAAAAATATAAATTTACAAACCATCTCAGATGCAAAATTATTTTCAAAGTAGTGTGTTTAAAATTAAGAATGTGTGTATTATTTCGTCAAAATTTGATACAATTGCATTATTTTAATAGTAATATATTTTTGTCATCAAATGATAAACAAAACAGCCCAAAGAGTGGATAAACAGCATACCACCTTCTAAATGAGGATCCAGACCCTTCATCTGCTGCCATCTACTGTCCAAAAATATGACAACTCCAGCTTCCCCTTTCCTTTGCTTCTGGACAGTTTTCTTTAATGCAGTGTTTACCCCCAGTGAATTTAAAAACTGAAGCATCACTGCAGTTTTGCAGAAGGTTTAGACTCATAAAATCAAACTGGAAGTCATCTGAGAAAAACCTATGAGCCAAGTATGTCAACATTTATTTATTTTTATTACAATATCAATTCACTGTGGATCAACAAGATTTTAGGAAGTTACTATATGAATACTATAGAGCTATTGAAGGCATATTAACTAATTCACTAATTATATTTTATTAATTTGCACTTGGTACATTAAATTTATTATTTATTATGCTAAGTATATAATATATTAACATGATTATATTTTATAATAGCTAATTATATTTACTAAATACTACTTCATTATTAAATATAGTTTTGTCCTTTAAGCTATGTAAATGGCATAAAGCATTAGCCTATGTTTAAGTTTTTGTTTAAGTTCAAAACTTAACCAATATGAACACACAGAGTTGTCTCAACTACAATTAGAGACAAAAAATCCATTGTTTTTGGCTTCCTAAGATTTTCCTCAGTAAATACAATTTAACTTCAGTACTTTCTCACAAGTAAACATTAAATTTTAAAAACACAAAATATTTAGCAAGTTGCACATTTTTTACCATGTCTTATATCAGTAAACCTAGATCCCTAAATATTTGAAAATTTCTTGTTAAAAAATAAGATACCACTTCTTTATACTGTATGGCAGAATTACAAGTTTATTTCCATCAGTTGGATGATGACTATTTGGGCATTTTTGTTTCTCAGAAATATTAACTGGAAATTCATAGGCACATCTTACATTTTGCATTTCTATGTTCATTAGCCCCTCAGCTACTATAACAAACTTTCTAGTATGGTCAGCCTAGAAAGTGGATAGGTTTATTTTGGCTCACGGTTTTGGGGTTACAGTCTGTGGCCAGTTGGCCCTGTTGCTTTTGTGCCTGTGGCAAGAGAGTAAGTCATGGCAGGAGCACTTGGTGGCATGGGTGATCACCTCATGGTAACCAGGAAGTGAAAAACAGAAAGAGAGAGGAGAGGGCAGGGATTCCATATAACCAGAAGGCTTCCAATTAGGTCCCATATTTTAAGCTTCTACTACTTCCCAATGGTGCCACAGGCTGAAAACGAAGGCTGTAACACATAGGTCTTGGGGGACATTTAATCAAACACAGCTCAGATACTAAAACAAGTTCTTACTTCCTGTGACTAACTTTTTTGGATGATATTTTCATTTATACTTGACTTACTAGCTTCCCAATTTAGTAACAACTAGGTAAAATGTCTTTAAGAGGCTGACGTAAAAGGAACAATAGAAACACAAAATATATTTTCATAATCAATAGAGCTACCATGCTCTCAAATTGAATTTGAAATACACTTTGTAGTAAGATCTGGGAATGCGTCAATCTTAGTTTTACGGGAGGCTGGGTAAGGGTGTGGCTTAAATTTTTAGTTGATGAGAACAAGATAGAAGCAGTGTGTCTTTTCAAGCTCATTCGTCTAAACTATAAGACTGAATTCTAACTGGGTAGTTATAATTGTGGCTCAGTGCTTGGGGACCTATTTTCTGGCACTGTTATCCTACCTTCGTGAATAATCCCCATAGTGATTAAAGAATCAAAAGAATGAGGAGGAGACCCAGTATTTTAACCATTTGAAACTGCCTAGAAAGTCTCTAATGATATTATAATAAAAAGTGAAATGACTGCAAATCAATGGAAAAATCATCCTTTATTTGAAATGTGGATACAAGAGGGTACCTAGCAAAACTATGTGCTATGGAACACTGCACAGATTATTAAAGAAGAGTAATGACTTCTCAGAAGTAAATCCTATTAGAATGTCAATTTTGACTGCCAGAAAACTCAAGAGTGGGAGAGGATATTAAAACTCCTCCTAAAGAATTTTCTTTTATTCAGTAAAGAAAATATCTTGGATCTTTTGTAGATAGATGATGATACCTCAGAAAAATTAAAGCTAACACCAGTCATGACGCTATCGTTACAAACTGTAACAGTAAAAATAGGAGCTGACATTATTCATGAGGCCATCTTTGCAATCTAAAACAATTTTCTTTTTAGAAAATATTGTTTTCTTTCAAACCTTGCAAGAAGCAGTATGTCGAATATATCTAACTTTAAACTTTACACCTGTAACTTTGCTTTGTAATTCTCCCACTTCCCCTGAGAATTTAGTTTTTGGTAATTGTTTTCTTTCATATTCAATTTCTTCTTCTTCACTCATCCCATCTGATTTCTTTCATGCCTGCAGAAAAATGTACTTGTGTCTTAGAACGTAAAAGGAAAAGAAAGTGGCAAGTTATTTTCCTTTGCATGTTCTCATGTTTTCTTTCTCTGACAGAGTTCTTTAAGAGTACATATCAGACTGGGCCTTGGTCCCTCAGCCTCTGACCTCTGCTCTTGATCTGCACCAGCCCATGACCCTCCACTTGGTGGTCTCCAGGAACCTTTACACTCACAAAATCTGTGGGTTTCTATTTTCTAGCTTTAAATGTTTTGACTTAGGAGAAGGGACATGATTGTATCACCTATGCTTTTTGTTCTTTTGATTTACTACTGATGTCCCTTACAAAGCCTTAGCTAGGTCTAGTTTAGAAGTAAGACAGTTTGTTCTCAGTCACCATAGAGCTGAAATGTCACCTTGACATCCAAAGTCCACATAAGTCATCCTTCCTGCTTCTGTCTAATTGTTTATACACACCTCCATCTTTTTAGACTTTTCTCTCTTTTTACTTTTTTCCTTACTTTGTTTTTGTACTTGACTGAATTGTAGTTCTCTTACTGATCTGCTGTTCATGGATGGAGTTACTGAGATGTGAGCATGAAAGGTGGTGGAATTTACATCACAGAACACTGGGAACAAAAACAACACTGACAGAATTATGGGCTGAAGCTCATATGGAAAAATTGTCCTGTAGGAAGTGGCCTCAGGCCACAGTACTCATGCCAAAAGGGTATCTCAAGTGTGAGCTTCCTTCAGAGAACAGAGATATACATAGGGTAACCAAAAAATTGCGGTTCAGTGTCAGGAGTTCAGGTGGTGGCACTCCTGTGGCTGCACCCATGTAGAACCTGGGTTCTTTAAGGAACACAGAAAAGAGGTTGTTGGATAGCTGAGCATATTCCCAACTCAGACTGAAGTTTGGAACTCCAGGGTTGAAAGTCAATTTCAGTGGAAAACTGGAATGCTGTGTAGATGAGTTAGATCAGAAACTCAAACACATTACCTTAGAAATTTTCTCTGAGAAAAATCTGGAGAAGTTAAGGTATTTGAATAGGGAAATAGGGGACTGGGGATTTAGCTCAGCGGCACAGCACCTGCCCTGCAAGCACAAGGTCATGAGTTCAATCCCCGGTACGGGGGGGAAAAAAACAAAACAAACAAACAAACAAAAAAAGAACAAAGGTTGAATAGGGAAATAACATCTCTGTCATTACAGAATCCAAAAGGATGCTTCTATGGAAACTCAGCTTCCTTAGGGGGCCTTGAACCAGAATTCTGGTTGGCTGAGGGGTTTTTAAGAGGTTTTTTTGATTCATGGTTTCTGCAGCAACAGAGAGAGATGAATGTTCTTTGAGAAGGAAATTTTCACTAAGTATTTTATTCAGTTCCTTCTCAACTATAACGTTCCTTTTTGCTGTGGACCAAGGCAGTTACTTATGAGGAGGTTTACTCTTGTTCTTACCTCCTTTGACATTCTGTACAGTCATTCTGAGGGTAGACAGCTGGGAGGCCCATTAGGTTATGAAGAGTATAAGCTTCACTAGTTTCATTCTAATTAAGTTACATTACATTAGAATGAGGGTGGAGAAAGAAGAGGAGAGAAACCTCTCCAGTACCATAATCACATTGGTGAGCACAATGCAAGATGTAGTTGAAGTGTTCTAAAGCAATTAGCAAAAAGGAGGGCAAATGCACAAAAAGGAAAACCAGTAAGGGAAGTCTTGATCTATTTCCTCAGAGAAACTTAAGATTCCTTTTTCAAGCAGGAGAAAGTTTCAAGAACCAAAGTTAGGAGTTTTCTGCCAGAATTCTTATCCATGTTTCACATAAGTACACATTTTACTGTGTACTTTTTTTCTTTAAAACTTTTGTTAGTACTCCTTAAAAATGATCTCACCGCATAGCCACGAAGAGGTTGCCATTGACTGGACACTAGAAGTGCATTAGGACCCCGAGAAGAGCGCAGGACCTGGATTCAGGTGTTGGGTTATTACTCGGACCTCTGCAAATAACTATGTGTGATCATGGCTTACTGAGATCACATCTATGAGTCTTGGATTTTACTATAAGATTTAGCAAAAAGATGACTAAGAGGAGAGTGTTCAGAGTGCCAACTGAAGCAGAACTGAAAATGTGGCGGAAAGCTGCTAGTAAACAGCTATAGTTACTGCAATATACAAATGCTGTTGTATGCACTTGTGTATATAGTTTGCTTTTAACCTATTGCATATCCATGCATGAGTGCATGAGTGTGTGTGTGTGTGTGTGTGTGTGTGTGTGTGTGTGTGTGTGTAGAAGAAGATTGGGAAAGGCAGGGAAGGGTGAAGTCAAGGATGAATTCCTGGAGGAGATGGCTGGTGTCTGAGCCATATCTAATGGATAAGTATTAATGTGATGAACTGGCAGTGAGGCTGTTTCTCAAGCAAAAAGAACATCTCCAGATGCAGAAGCTTGGAGGGTAGAGAATGTGTACACTATTCAGTTCTGGAGCACAGAGGATGAGGAGAAATCAGGCTAAGCAAATGGGCAGGAGGCAGATCCTGTAAAACATTGTGGATCTTGCAAAGAGGTGATCTTCACTTGAAAGCATCAGTCTGGAGGTTGCTGGTGATCTCAACAGAGGAATAGCGTGGTCAAATTTCTGTCATTACAGAGCCCTGTGGAATGAGGAGAACTTGAACGAGGCAAAGCTGCAGGGTTGGGTGAAAAATTACGAATGTTTGAGGAACATGAGTGGAATTGGAATAGGAAGCAGTAGGTGCATGTGGAGTATACTGAAGGGGTAAAATCCACAGGCCTGGAGGGATTGTACTTTTTATTTTCATATTTTGAAAGAGTGTTTTGTAGAGTAAGCTTTAACTAATTACTATAGCCAAATATTTTTGTAATTCCAATTATGAAATTTTAAGAACTTTCAGTCCCTAGTGGAAAATATATTTCTGCATAATAAAACTTTCTTGCATTGCTTTTTTCTCTGGCCTTCATTTACTTACATACCCATCAGTATGATTATGAAATGCCTGGAATTTATGCAGATATCATATATTTTGCAGATTCTTAAACCAAATGGTATAGATAGGATTTTTCCCCATTAGGTTAAACTATTGACTTCAGTAAGCTCTCACTATGTGCAGAATGTACTCATTTTATTTAACTTCTTATAAAAAAATAAGCTTTACTTTTAAAAAGAAGAGACCCAATATTCTATCTGGTGGGACATAGTAGAAAAACTGAGGGTTAGTGTGGCCTGCAGTTCTCAGCTGTGCACCAGGTATTCTCCTAGTGGAGCGCCTCCTGAATCTATCTGTTCTTTTTCACTCTGGCGAATCAAACTTTCCAGAACTGTCTTTTAGCCTTCTGTAGCTGGAAAGGAGCAGTGGCATCATAACATTCTTTATCGTACACTGACATCTGGTGGCCGAACAGAATAGTAAGAAACATTGGATTCCTGTAAATATACGGCATGATCTACGTGTGTACTGTGAGACCTAAACACCAGTGAGACAAACGTGGACATCATATAGGTACCTTCAGAAAATGTTTAGTTTGCTGTTGCAACCTTTTGTACACTAGCATTCTGAGATGCAAGTTTCATTAATCCTTTGGAGGAAATGTCTGTAGCCCTGGGATAGTGGCAAAGATAGATGCAGATACCAATGAGTTTGCAGGCAGAGAAATAAGAGGTAGTAGGGTGAACTGAGTGTGCTAGGTGACTGTGGGGCCAGGTAGTCTTGTACCTGGGATGATAATCTTCCCTGCCTTCTGAGCTGTGTCACTTCCTTCTTCAGGAAACATTCATCCAGTAGCCTCACCTACTCCTCCGAAATCTTAATCTGTGAGGGACAACTCTCATTTTGCTGAACAAGTTTACCTTTCAAAGGCTTCATAAACTGGGAGGATTTTTCTGACACCATTTTTTGTCTTTCTATCAAGTTTTCAAATAATTGTGCCAAGGCACTATCTCAAGACAATTTAATTGTATCTTTCCATTGATAACAGGAGCTAAAGAATGTGGAGCAAATAACAGAATGACACTTGAAATATGATTTTGTAATCACTGCAATCTAAACGTTTATGTTTGCCTCCTTATCAAAGTTTAAAAAAGAATTTAAGAATTCTTTAAAAAATTTTTCTTTAGAAAATAATATTTTCTTTAAAAAGGAATTTAAGAATCTGTGTTTTTCTCAGTATGACTAATTCTCTTTTTTGAGTATATGGACTTATTTTTTAAGGTTTGAACTCACCTTTATTTAAAATAGGTAATGCCAGATATAACCATGAATACTGATGTATTTGATGATCAAATTCAAAATTATTTCACATGTGATGGCAACTATAATTTTGACTATCATTTATTTATTAATTTTATGCTTAACTTTAAAAACCAAATGAATCCTTTCATCTAATGAAGTATTTCCTGGAGAAACATGTTTTATTTAAACAGTTTAATTCCCTAGACTTATTTTCTTCTGTAATTTCTTATGTTTCTAGGGCTCATCTTGGCTTCGTCCTCCAGCTTATACTTTCTCCTTGTATATTTCCTGTGGTACATGACTGAGGATGCCCTAGGTAGTTACCTAGTGGATCTAAGATGTAGTTTGGTGCAGTGGTGTAGTACATCACACACACACACACACACACTTTCCCACATGCCTCCTGACTCCCCCTCTAAAAACACTCTTTTATCTTTCTCTTCCTTTCCCTTTCCAAATTCTCTACTTTCCAAACTTATTTCTCAGCAACACATCTTGGAAAGCTGATTGTAGCCTATTGAATCTCACTTTTCATTTCTCCAAGTATTTGCTGGTATCCTGTTTGCTTGTTTTTCTGGTTGCTTAAATTTATTGAGCTAAGGCTGTAGAGAAACTGATGGACCATGTATGATTGGAGGCCTCCAGTGTAACTGAGAGTGCAGCTCTCTCAAGAGCAGGCCATCCTAGTGACACTGGCCTTACTAGTGGGAAGTGGGACAACAGGGTATAGGACAGATAGAACAAGCATGTCTTTGAGTCTTACCATAAAACTTTCTCTGTGCTTCTCTTCCTTCATCCATGACAAAGGGTCATAATGTTGATTCCTCAAAACTGTCACAAGTTTATAGGATGAACACTTGTAGGTGTCTCATCTACAGTCGGTACTCACAAAGGCTAATTTCCTTTCTCTCCTAGCGCTCTACTTAGGTGTCAGCCAGACATCTATCATCCAAATTGAATTTTGAAGGTGTCCCCTAAAAATGCCTCAGGGAGCAGTTCCTGATGAGAAAGTTGTTACTATCACTTGACAGTTGCTATAGACATAAAGTCCTTTGCCTCCCCACGGCCATATTGACACTCTAATGCACAGTGGCCTCCAAAGCAGGCTGGTCAATGTGTAAGGCACTCCTGAAAAAATGGGCAACACCATAGCATAAGAGAAAAATCCCAAACAAAGGTTACATTACATTACCACTCAGTACAGGAGTGATTCTTCAAGTGAGGACTCACATTTTCAGTGTGAACATTGAGAATGTAAATTTCTCCCTTGTGTCTGCTTGGAAATCTTCATTGCTTCTCTGGCTGCTGATGTGGTGAAAATGATGTTTAGTCTCACACTGAATATCAGATATTTTTCTGGCTGGTGGCTCTTCAAATTGCTTGATTTGCACTTGGCAGAAAGAGGCATGACAGACAGAAAAGGGGAGGCTAAAGTGTGAAATGACAGTGGAAGGTGGTGTCACTGATGAAAGCCGGTATAAGAAGGCTTATCATTTTTAGACACAGTTAATTAGCAGGATAGAACATGTGTTTTAAATAGTTTGACACAAAAGACAAGGGGAAGAAAGTGCAAAAAGACAGTGTTGAGTCCTTCATTTGATCGATGCTCTGCTTTCCTAACACTAATGTTCTCTGGAAACTTCTGGGGTTAAGCTGCTTGACTGTGATGTGAACAAAAGCTTTTCGATCTTCTACACTGGACGTAGCTCTATGTGTGCAGACTATAACATAAACATATAAGTCAAGTGCAATTTCTAATACCTGCTTGATCCAGAAAATAATGGGTTGCTAACATGAAAGTGAAAGGACCCTTTGTTACAGTCTAGTCCACATTATCCAATTTTTAAATGCAGACAGTGATTTTTAGAGTGATTCTCTGTGCAGCATCACACAAATCATTATTTGCTGAGCCCAGGGAGAGTACAAGCCACACAATTTCAGTCACATTGCTAAGAACAACATAGGAAGTTATAACTCCCCACAATCTCTGTGGACCCCCAACAACTCCCCCAGACACTTGTGCCATCCAAGTGGGAGAATGTGCTTTCTATGCAGGTGCTGCTTCAAGGTGCATCCTCTTTCCCTGAAAACTTGTCTCTTCCAGAACCATCCTGTGAAGGGGTTCCAGAGCTGACATGCCTGCTTCCTAGTTTGGGTAGTTTTCCTACTTTAGTAAACCCAGAAACATATTACTTGGGCATCCTCTGTTTTAAAATGTCATACTTTTATTGTCCATGGACTTGATCATGTTTCTTAAACTTATTTTGGACACTGCAGGCTGTACTGGTGACTATATTTATATTATTTTCTTTTCCTGTCTTCTTCCAGTATTGGCATCTGTCTAAGAAGTTCAGAAATAATATTTCATGACACTATATTATACAAAATCTATTGTATTAGCCTATTTAGGCTGTTTGTTTAACTTATAAATAACAGAAGTTTATTGCTCTTGAAGGCTGAGGAGTCCATGTTCAAGTTACTGCAGATTCAGTATGAGTTGAGGGCTTGCCCTGGGCTTCTCAGATGGTGCCTTTTGGAAGCAACGAAATGTGATAGAAGCGACAAAAGAACATCCCTTAACCTTCTTCTGTAAAGACACTAATTTCAATCATGAAAGTGGAACTACCATTGGTTAATTACTTCCCAAAGGTTACACATGTTAATTTACTTGCATCAGTTTTCAGTTTTCTCACAATGCAATGAAATATTTCAGGCATCTAACATTACAAAGAGATAAGATTTATCTAGCTCACAGTTTGGGGGTTTTAAATTCCAAAATGGCAAAGACCACCCCTTGACTACATCCCCCGATGGCATAGACAACAGTGGAAGAAGCAGGTATGAGAGCAATTTAGTTATCAAGTACCAAGTCAGGAGTACAGAGGAAGAGGACAGGCAGGGCTAGTTTATAAAAATCCTTTGCAAGAACTCCACAGGTTGCATGGGAATTAATGAAGGTGTCACCTCATGACTCTGATGTGCTAAGGACCTCTTACTAGTTAGACAATTAAACTACACCCAAACCCCAGCAGTACTTATATTGACTATTAGGTTCCTATATGTGCAGGACTCAGGCATTTATAGTATGCATGACATTTCTCTATATCAAAATAGAAAGGGTATATTTTTATAGTTTCCCACCAAGAGATACCCATGCACAGTACTTGAGGGTACATGTGAATTTACAGTTCTGAGGCTTAGACCACAGGAATTTCTAAGGTGTTTTGCAGACCTTGAAAAGCTGACCAAATTTGTATGAAGTTTAAAAGCTTCTCTATCTGAAGACAAGTACACATTCATTCTTCTCAAGTGATGTATTTGAGAACATGGAGAATGTTTTCATCCATTAATTTGAATGCATAATCCCAAAATTTTCAAATTCTACATTTTCACAAAACAGTCTTCTTTTTGGCAGCATACTTAGGCTGAAAAATATCACTGCCCCAGTATGTGCATTCTAGAGCTATTTTTAACAAAAATGTACCACAAATTTGAATAAGGATGACATGGGTAGAGATTTGAAGAAGTGGAAGATCCCTTAGGGGGATAACATACTTTCAAGCTAACATACTTGAAATAAGGATGAAAAGATAATTCTAAGTGACACCAGGCAAAGGCAGATTTAATACATATTCTGCCATTGAAACATGTATTCATCTTGCAGCAGAAAGAAACGAATCTGCAGTGAAAATGCCAGTCTGAATGTGTGTGTATAGACACATACACAGTGTATATATCTCAGAATATATATATCTTATGATTTTTTGGAGATTGGAGTGAATCTGTGTGTTTTTCTCCTGTTTTTATTATTTTCCAAACTTTCACTAATATTTCTAAATTTAAATATATATATATATAAAATTTGGAGAAAATAAAACAACAGATATGTTGCAAATATAAAAATAGTATGAAGAAGATCCATATATCCTTCAGGCAAATTCATCTGTCATTAATATTTGATCCTATTTCCTATATCATATACATTTTTTCAACCAACATACTCAAATACAGTATTTTTAAATGGTAAAATCAATTTTATGTTACATGTATACTTGCGTATGTATGCAAACAGTGGGGAACTATTCCTTGATTTGTTCCTTTAAGCATTACAGATTTATAAACATGTTGACACTAGAGCTCCTATAAATTTGCTAGCTTTGCCTAGTTCGAACAATTATTAATTTAATTAAAATTAATCAATTATTAATTTTAATAACAAAACAAAATTTCTTTAAACTGTTAATTTAGACAGTAATGACCATGAAAAATTATCTTTACAACAGGTGTGGTGTCCCACACTTGTAATCCCAGCACTCTGGAGGCTGAGGCAGGAGGATTGTGGCAAGTTCATGGCCAGCCTGGGCTACATAGAGTTTAAGGCCAGCCTGAACTACATAGCAATATCTGTCTCTTTCTTTACAACCAGAATTTAATATAGTAACAATTCACCTAAGTTTTGTTAATCCATGCCCATGGAGGCTCAATATTAGTATCAAAAATCTACACACAGAAACATACAGTTAAATTTGTTCCTAATGAGATGTAATACCATAAAGAAGATTTTTTAAGAAATATTTTGTAAGCCTGCATTTAAGAAACATTATTTAAAATAGAGTGGATTGTGACTCCACTTAAATCAATGTTAATAGATAAAACTCATGACATTTTAAAGATAGAGCATCTTATTTTTACCCAGGGAGCAGGAAGACAGAGAGAGAGAGAGAGAGAGAGAGAGAGAGAGGATTGTATAATCCATACATTTCTAAAACTTCTTTACTACTGAAATGCTGCTTTTTAATTTTTTCTTATAGGCTTGTAAAAGTTCAAAGTTGAGAACAGCGGTTGAGACCTTTCACTGTCACATCTGTGAGATCAGAAGTCCCCTCACAACCTCTTAGCAGGTGGACCTCCTCCCGCTTTTGCAGGACATTGACAGGAAATCACTAAGGAATTTTTTCTTCTAATTGTTCACTATTGAAAACTCTAATTTTTAAAAACAAACAGTGCTTTCCTACACTGGAATCCCAAAGCACCTTGCCTATCACCTTTACCACATTTCATTCTGGTCACAGATCTGATTTCCTATATATGGGCTGGGAAATTCTTAGGGAGAAAATTCCGTTGTAGTCTTCTCCTGTGGTCAGTGTTCATGTATGATAGGTCTCATCATCATCACAGTAGCCGGGGAGGTGATCTGTTTTACACCTTCCATGGCCCTTCAGCCGGTTCTGTCACATTGTCACTGAAGATATTTATCTCAGAATCACAGTGTCTGTGCCTCTCTGCTGTTCTGCCTACCCTGGAGAGATTAAACTCCTTTGCATTGCCTCCATTCACTGGAAGTAGGCTGACTTGTTTTTCACTGGTCTTGGAACCGAAGAGGCCACTGGTTCTTTTGAGAGATTTCAAGTGTTACCATGTTGGTGACCTCTTAGACTTTGCTTCTGATTGAGCAAATCATTAAGAGTTCACTTTCTCATAGGTAGACATGGAGTTAATGTGGACTTATAGGTTGTCATGAGACTTAAAGAAAATAATCTGAAAAAAAAAAAATAAACCCCATAAAGTTAATACCACATAAATGTTAGCCATGGTATAGTGAGAAATGGCTCTTTCCTATGACTTTTTACACATTTTCCCCTGGACTTATTATTTAATTAGGGGAAATAATTTAAATGTGCCACTTGGGTTTAAAAATAAATAGATTAAGTACCAAGATTTGTTATTTTAACAAAGTCCATAATGTAAATTCTGTTAATCTTACAAACTCTTCAAAATGAACTCCATATTTTCAATTTTTACAATCAAATATTAGTAAAGTACTGTGGACAGATTGTCATACACTTCAAAAAGTAAAAAGTATTTTTAATATTGATGATGATGTACTAGGAAAAAGGTAGAAACCACCATGCTTCTATCAGTCTTTGCTAAGGCCATCAAATAAATTGTTTTCTAAACCATTGCAAGTGAGGTTGGTATTCTACTTCAGCTAATGACAGTAATCTTAAGTCTGTACCATTTCTATATCTATTTTCATATTAGGTCACATTTGCTTTTTATTTATGGTTATACATTTATAATTATACAAATATTAGTTATATGCAGATTAATTTATATGAGAATAATTGGTACATATTATGAAATAGTCACCCTTTGGTGACCACTACTTATACTCCCTGTAAAGTATAAATAAAATAAGAATTCAAAGGGGTGTCTATGTGCAAGGATGGGCTGGAGGAAATGTAAAGAGATTCTTTGAAATTCCTTAGAAATTTTCTATTTCTATGCCATTTTTGATTAAGTCTTGCACAACATCTTAAATTATAGTCATGGAAGGCTAATTTATGATCAGTTTACTGCTTGCTACCAAACAGGAGTGCAATATTCTAGAAAGGATACAGTTACCTCAAAATAAACATGTACTAACTAAAAATACATTAAAAATAAATAAATGGAGTTAAAATTTTAAAAAGCACTCACATTGTTACTAGTTTAGACTCCTATAGCACAGACCTGCTGCCCGCTCATGCGGGCCCTACCCAAGCTGTCATGTGTCTAACAGAGATTAGTGGTGGGACAGTTGGGTGCATAGTTCTTACACTGATTGGAGTGTTGAAGAGGATGGAAGATAAAGAAATATAAAATAGAGCAAGAAGGAATTCTCAGTGGTGGAAAGAACATCCCAGTAGACAAAATGAAGAGCCCAGGAAGTGAACGCATAGAAGCATACTAATGATCTGCATTAAGAATTTCAGTAAATAGCATTTATGTAGGCAAGAAAGCTAACAGAAGTGTACTGTCTTAGACGACAG
The DNA here is from genome assembly GCF_000276665.1 of Chinchilla lanigera. NCBI lineage: Eukaryota > Metazoa > Chordata > Mammalia > Rodentia > Chinchillidae > Chinchilla > Chinchilla lanigera. The sequence continues at coordinate 6,686,163 of NW_004955424.1, read as the reverse complement.
ATTGTTCAAAAATAGTAGGTCTTCTATCTTTCCAGTATCCCAAGAGCTATGATTTTCCAAATGGAATTTTCATAAATAGTAAAAGAAGCAGCAGATGCCCATGTTGTTCATCTATTTTAATTCACATCCATTTGAAATGTATTCCACTTAAAAACATATTCTGTGGCAGCAGTTTCACTTTTGATGCCTAACTGTGCCTGGTGCATAACAAAATCTCAATAATCGTTGACGGAGCAAATGAGTAAGTGACAGCCTGTCCTGATAGCAGATGAGGCAAAATGAGTCAGTCATTCGAGTCAGAGGGCTTATTGCCCAAACATTTATATTCAGCAGCCAGAAGTAATGTTATTGTCAAATTATCGGCCATAAGAAGAATTATAACTGGGTGTGGTGGCACACACCTGTGATCCTAGCACTCATGATACTAAGACAGGAAAATCATGAATTCAAGACCAGCCTGTACTACATAGCAAGTCCAAAATCAGTCTGAACCAATCACAAGACCCTATCTCTACAAGAAGAAGAAGGCGAAGAAGGTGGAGAAGGAGGAAGGTGTGAGTGGAGGGGGAGAATTACAGTAGTGAAATCTGAGTTTGACCCTGCCATGAGTTTTAGCCTGTAGCTATAAATCAATGTACCTTTCATCTTGGACTTTAGAGAAATTAAGAAAAAGCCATGAAGTCATCTGCCTTAGAGAGCCGCTCTTGTGTAGGCTTCAATTCCCACGTCACTTTCCATGGTCAAGCATTTCTTTCCTTCAGCTACTTTGTTCTTTGAGGCCATACTCCGTCTGACTTTCAGTAACAACTCTCTGTCTGCCAACTCTATATTTCTGCCATTACATCCCCATCTCCTTGTGTCCACTTTTCAGCCACCTACATTTGGAGATTCCCTAGAACTCTGACCTTTACCTCACTAGATTCACAGTGAAAATATCTCTTTTATTAAAATCTCATGTTCACATTCTATACATCCGGTTCTGTACCTCTGGTACTTTCAGTGCCTCCTCTGAACTCCAGACCAGTCTGGAGAGCTCTATTCATCATAACAATTTAGTTTCCTTTGTCAAACATAGCCTTCTTCTTCTTGTATTTTTCTTAAACGTCACTTTCTGATGTAACCAAGCTAGAAACTTTGTCCTCTTAGGCACTCCATTCTTATGTTCTCCTTGAAATGCTACGAATTTCACTCCCTTTACAACTCTTAACTGAGTCCTCCCATCTTCTTCACTGCCATCGGTTGATTCTGGCTGTTATTTTTGGTCTACATCCCTGGGACAACTTCCTATCTGGCTGCCCTGCAGTCATTCCTACTGACTTCAACCCTCTCTCAGATTCCATATTGTTGGCAAGGTCCGGCCCTGCCAAAGTGCAAACCAGCTATTACTTACCAGGAAATCTGTCTTCTCCATAAACTTTAAAGTGCTCAGAATGATATCAAATCACTTTGGTAAGTCCCCATAAACATCACCTATGTCCTTCTCCTTTTACACCCTTTTTATTCTATGTTCTACCGTAATAAAGTGTTTAACATTCATCAGATGTATAATCACTGTTTAGTTCACATGTTGCCCTTCATGGTGATTCCTCTGCCAGAACTTCCATTCCCCTTATATGCCTAACTTTGTACTCAGCCTCACAATGGTAGCTTATTTTTTGGAACCTTCCTTAATTCTGCCAATCACTAGACCATTATCCTCTCTATGTTACTATTGTGCTTTATGCATATTAATCTTAAACATATTATTCTGCTTCAAGTTTCTGTGTCTCTAATATGCCTGAGAAGAACAGAGATTGCTGTCATTCATACCTTCTTCAGTACTCTTATAAAAACATAGAAGAAATATTTACTGAATAGATGCTTAAATGAATAAGTCAACTATTTGATTCTCGTGACTATCTAGTTTATCCATCTTGATATCTTCTCTGCTCTGTGGATTGTTATTATCCACCATATCAAATTCTCCACAGCAGTTATGTCATGGTTTTTTAAACATTTATGAATTTCCAATGATCATCCATTATCTTTCTTTTGGAGTTAACCCTTTAGAGCTGTTTTCCAGCATTGCACAAAGAACCTATATTATTGAAAGTAACATCAACAGATGTGCACCAAAATCCAGAGTTATTTTTCTTTCTTTCTTTTTCATTTATTTGCCCAATACATTGAATACTTGGCATGCATTTTGACAGTTCAAAAATTACATAAGCTGAGCAATTTAGATCTAGCTTACAAATCGATTTTGTATTTAGTTTTATTACCCTGTATGTAATTATCATAGATTTCATGTTCTTAATTAGTTTTGTTTTTATTTATTTTTGAGACAGAGTCTTGCCTTGTAGTTCAGGCTGGCCTTGAATTCATGGAGATCTTCCTGCCTCAGCCTCCAGAGTGCTGGGATTACAGGCATGTACCAGTACACCCAGCTCTTTGTTAGTTTTAACTCTACTCTGTTTAATTTTTCTATTGTTTGCAGTAAATAATTCAGCAAAATTTTCAGAGATTCTTGGTTGATACACTTTCTTAACCCTTTGGTATCTGAGAATGTCTTCCAGTTGTCTTCATCACAAGTACTAACTTGGCATGGTGTTACCATTCCTGTTCAAAATTATTTTCCCTTAAAACTCTGAAGACATTGTTCCCCTGTCTTCTGGCATTTAGAATTGCAAGAAAAAAATCTCAGGTCACACTGACTTTTGTCCCTTTATATGTAACCTGATTTCTTGGTCTGGATACTTGCAAAAGTTTTTCTTTACTCATGAAATCAAACGAGGATCTATCTAGCTGTTGTTTCCTTCTCATTAAAATTTAAAGATACCTTGTGAGCCTTCTTCATTTGCAAGCATATTTCATTCTCCAACTCTGGATAGTTTTCTTCAACTACTTCCTTAATTACTGTTTCAGCTTTATTGCTTTGTGCTCTGGTTCCGGTATTCCTATTACACGTAGATTCTCCCTCCTTGAGAGGCCCTCTACATTTCTCTTTTTCTCTTCTTTGTTCATTTTAATTTCTTTGGCCTTTTCCTCTGCATTTTGTGAGAATTCCTCTTGTCATTTACTTCAGCAATTTTATTTTGTGACCGGTCCTGCTTCCTTGCTTCCTTCAAATGGAAGGCTATAATCTCTTCCACGTGGTCATACACCACCTGCTATATAATAAGCCCTTACATGGACACTGAACTCTTTTATAGGACATTCATCACTTTCCAGGTGATTATTGTAGAACAGTACATCCATATCAAGAGGAGGTATTTTCTCAATTATTTAGCTCTATTCCTTTCTTCTGATCTGTGTGGTCTTAGGACCTTTGGAATGACTCTATACAATGTGGTTTTCTCAAGCATAGAAGTTGAAGAACTTGAGCTCACTATTATAGCCCATGCTGGCTCTGATCTTGCGGCAATCCTACCCTCTCAGTCTCCCAAGTGCTGGGATTACAGGCTTATGCCAGGCATGGCTTTCACTCCTTTTTTTTCTACCTCATATAAGCAAAGCTTTAACTGAGAATTTCCAAGTCTCTTAAATATGAAGAGGAAATAATTTTGTTTCTAACACCTGACCCATTTAATTTTGAGAAACTGAAGCCATTCAATTGAGCATTGTATTTTATGTGCTTCCCAAAGTGTTTTATATTTATTAATATACCTGAATCTTCTAACATTACTGTGAAAGAATAATAGCCTAAATTTATAGAACTAGGACACTTAAGGCTAGCAAAATGCTATGTGCAATGGTTATATTATGACCAAATAGCAGAGAGGCCTAAATGCTAGTTTATGATGCTCAAGGCAATGCTCTTTCAACAATGCAAGTAAGATATTCGGGATCCCTTTGAAGAAATTCTATTCACGTATACAATATTAACTAAAGTCCATACTTTATTCATATTTCCCTTTTTTGGGTGCAGGGCCCCATTTAGGATATCATGTCTGTGACAGTTTGTCAGGCTTACCTCCTTTTCCCTGTGACAGTTTGTCAGGCTTTCCTTGTTTCTGATGACCTTGATAGTCTCAAGGGGTACTGGTCACATATTTTGCAGAATATAGCTTGATTGGGACTTGTATTTTTTTCTCATGATTAGAGTGGCTTTCTGGAAGATCACAGGGGTTAATGCCATTCTTCTCACATCTTATCAAGGGTATGTGCTACCAACATGGTTAACGCTAGTGATGGTATCATCTGACTTAGCTATTGTTTATCAGATTTCTTCTTTGTAAAGTCACTTTTCTCTCCTTTCTACTCTTGGGAAACAAGTCACTATGCACAGCACATCCTTAAAGAGTAGGGCTTATCAATAGAAATCATTTGGAATTCTGCACAGACTTGTATACTCCCATTTATTCATTCATCCATCCACTTGTTCACGTCAGTGTGAACTCGTGGATATTTATTACATGGTTTAGGCTATAAATCCAGTCCCACTTTACATCATTGCTCAAATTGTTCTGCTGCCAATCAACCTGGGGTTCTTTTGCTCAGTTCAGATGGAAATCGTGACTTGGTGAAGTGCAGCTGCCAGCAGCACTGATGGCACCAGGTGATGCTGGATCCCTACAGTTGACGCGGCCAGCTGCTTGCTGGTTACTGCTGCGGGCTTTCACTGTCCAATGCCAGCTTGTTCTGGACACTGTAGACTGACTCTACTGAGTGCTTGTATCTGCTGCTGGTCTTTGTTGGCTGCTGGTCTCTGGAGTTCCGTGGTGTTAACAGCTCTGGCTTTTTTGTTTTTTGTTTTTTTTTTGTCTTTCTTTAAATGAGTGAACTGGGAACTTCAGCATTAGAACTCAGCTCTAGGGATCAACAATCCCTTAAATCACTTTTTCTTTCAAAGAACATTCAAGTCTGAAATTCATCCATGACACTGAATGTATACTCATACCAGGCCACTACATGATGATAATTCTTACACAGATGATCATAGGTCACTATTTCTTCTCCATCTTCCTTTTTTTAGGGATTTGTTTGTAATCAGCATAAAATCCTGCTTATTTCATACTGAACAACCTGCAAAGTTCAGTAAGAATGAGCCATTCTCCAGACAGGTATTACACCAGTTAGGATACTCCCTCTCTACACAGTTCCCACACATTGCGACATGGCTGACCTGGCACTATCTCTAGCATGTTTGAGAGGACTAAACTTCCCAAAATCCAGAGTTTGAAAGAGAACATGACATTCTCATTAAGCAAAAAGGATATTTTTCAAGCACTGCTATGTTTCTTGATAAGCAATTAACACATTGCACATTATTCCTGTGAGACACAAGTCATTTCTTTCCCATCTTCATTTGCCTACTTAAAAATGGACAGCAAAGGATAGATGAGTTTATGCTCAAGGTGTATGCATTTCCCATGTGGCCAATGAACTAATTTCCCTTTCATATTTCTGGAATATTGATACAATTATTCTTTCATCAGACATGAAATTTGAGTGTATAACCAGTTTGTGGAAATCACCTAGTAATTTATTAGGTTGATAACAGCAATTAAGTCACAATTGCTTCTGAGAAATATAAATTGACTTTCCACTTTAAATGGATAATTTAACATTCCAAACCACAGCTGTAGAGTATAACTAATTTCTGGAATAAGAGGTTTGTTTCTTCTATTATGAAGCTTTACAAAGTTCAACCATTGATAATCCAGTAACTAATTATTCAATTGCTGTGTTATTCAGGTTGTGACATTTGTTCATTTTTCCCCCTTGGCAGTATAACTTTTACCTACTTATAAATGTCATGAGACAAAGTATTTTAGACAGAATTATAGCAGCAGTTCCATAGCTTTTTATCCAATTAAAGTATAAAAATCATCTTACCTTGGAGATTATATAAAAACAGGCAGGATGTTATTAGGGCAATAGGACATTTTTACTGACCCTAGTTTAATCAAAGCTTAAGAGATTTCCATATTTTTGTAGAATTTTTTCCTGTGGTACTGCTACTAGCAAAATCCTCTGTATTTATGTGCACACAGCCAGAAACTGTCTACTTGTTTAGGTTATAAGGGATGGAAATTTTAAAGTTCATTTTTTTAGATGAATCATAGTCCAGACTTAGAGTGGATGTTGGGCAGTGATAGGACTTGTGCCCCTCAGCTGCTCTCCCTCCTACTAAAAGCAGAATTACCATCATGACAGTTATATGTCCCCACACCAGAAATATCAAGTTCAGTGAGCCCCAGCAAATATCAATACAGAGCAAATATCAACACGGACATAACTGAAGGGCCATCCACACATATTCATTGGCAATATTAGTTTCACTGTTTTCTATTCACTGGGCTCCAAAAGCCTTTTGACAAAAGTTTAAGAAAAATTATTCTCAATCGTAAGAAAAGCATCTTATTTGGTGACATCTTATACACACACATACGTACACCCACATGCATACTATTAGAAATGCATGGTAATGTCAGACAAGAGTCAAATGAGAAGTCTGGATAATAAGTGACAGGTAATTTGTAAGAGGAGTTAAGAGAGAGAGAGGGCCTTATATGCAAGGGACTTGAATGAATTGAAGATGTTCTCTGAGTAAGATCAACATGTGCCTCAGAGGAGTATGAGTGAGGAAGGAACTGTAATATTCAGTGGAGGAGAATACTGACATAGTCAGTGAAATATGCATGAAGTGTACTGGTTGGGGTAATGTAGTTAGAGTGCACCTCGGCTGCAGTCAAGGATTGATGAGTGGAGTTCTAGGAGATAAAGTATGAGTGGCAGAAAGTTGTGTCAGCATGCTGAGAGTCTTGAAGATCAGGGATCTTAAATGCAAAGTGAATGGAACTGAAGACATATTTTTAGGCTATTTTATTAAAACAAGATCCTAATTCTGAAGGTTGGATTAAAAATGCACCCATTGCTTTGCTTCATTATGAGTTCTGACATATTTCTCAAAAGAAATATGGTGCACATGGAATTGAAGAGCTACCAAGTAACATTCTATCGTGTATACATCGTCATAGATAATGATCTAACATAGGTCTTGAGATGCCATGGAAGATTTAGGGTACTATGGGGTACTATGGTTGAGCAGGAGTTTAAGAATTGTATGTTAGGAATAATTTTGTTGTATAAGTTTCTCTTTCATGAGCAGAAGATGGCAAAAGCCTGGGTTGAGATACTGGGCAAAACAAGGACTAGGAGCCAGAGGTTGATCACCTTACTGGTAAGATCAGTGAGGAACTGGGAGTGTGACTGGAGAAGTACAAGGAGAACCTCAGTGCAGCAAAAGAGAAGCACGAGCCTCCTAGGTCAGGAAATGGATGGAAGGTTAGAGTGAGGATCCACAGAGGTTAAAGAGGATGAACAGGCTAGGAAAGGCGATCCAATCGACAGTGTGGCAGTTCAAGGGGAATGACTATTTTTTTCATCAAAAGTGTAAAATCCATTCCTCTTTATTAAACTCTCTAAAGACATAATTTGATTAAACGTATTTTGGATACTCAATCACCAATCAATTAAATGCATTTTGGACACTTGTTAATCAATCTATAATACAAAGCTAAGGATTATCAACCTTGCCATGATTTATGGTGATTGGTGGCAAACTAAAGTCCTTGTCAGAGCCTGAGAATGTGCTTTGGAAATGCCACAACACTCAGCAGCACACACAGATGACAGTGTCAGTGAAGATGAAACTGGATTTCGTTTTCTTTTACTGTGCAGTGGGAAGAGCCCAGCGCTGAACTCTCTCTCCAGTGAGATTTTTACCTTTGCTAAATACCTGAGCCTTCCAAATATCAGTGTGTCCTCTAAAACAAAACTACTGTGGGCTTGGGTGGAATTCTCTTTTTAAAAAATTGCAACAGCTAAGGATAAAAATGTTCTCTTTAATTATAAAGTCATTATCTTTGTCATGTATTTCCAATTAAAATGAGCTGTTTAATTAAAACTAGTATCTTAAGTATGTAAGTAGAAAAATTAGTTTATTTTTAAGCATTTCCCTGAGAACAAAGAGCAAGCTGTCAATAAAATAACGTGCAATTTAAAATTAAGGCAAACCTGAAATAGTGATGAGAGTTGCCTGCAGTTTAATGAAAAATAGGTGATTAACGCTCAATATAGCAATAAAGGAGAGAGGAGACAAGCTGCTTTCTGTCCCTTATGCTGTACCCAGTCTACCAGGATTAGGGAGGTGCTAATCTTATCATTGTACTGCAATTGCCCACCCTTAATCCCAGCATCTTTAATCTTAGCATTGAACTATAAATCAATTACATGTTCTAGATTCAGCGTCCTCCAAAAAAGTCCCATCTAAAAGTGCATGAAGGTTTGGAGGGGCATCTAGATATAACACCTATCCAGTAAAATTCCAAGGTAAAGCAAAGTATAAAACTAAAATATTCAAAGTAAGTAGATTAGGTGGTGATAGGAAAAAAAGGCCCTCCACTGTAGTGAAATTGTATGTATATTGTTGCATATTCCTGAAAAACATTCAGAACAATTAAAGGAGAAATAGCTTTTCATGGAGCAAGTGCTGTTATTTAGTTTTTTTGTTTTCATTGTTTCATTTTCTTTATTGGAATGACATTCTCTTAAAAGAATGACTTTTAGTAATGTTTTTGAGGTTTTGAAAAAGTGAAAGTGAAAGATTGCATAAGGGCATATTGACATTTATTTTTCAGCTTGTTTGCTTCAAAATACTTATACTGGAAGCAAGTGGAGAGATTTTGGTGTAAGAGAGAACAGCACAATTTTTTATTTTTCTTAGTTGCTGCTTGGAACTATGAAAGCAGTGAAAATCCAAGACATTTATTTTGTAGGGTTCTCACACAAACAACAACAACAAAAATAGCACAAGTATTTCTCATACTGCTGGCATTTACTCTTTTATACTTATAAAATTAGATTTGAAAAAACAAATTATTTGATCAGTCCTTATTTTGTATTATCAAATTGCTTCCTTTGACATTTTGAAAATTCTGCATACATTTGAGATGACTGAGCTATTCTCTTAATGGTTTAACTAATGTTGAAAGCCTGGAAATCTATGGATGATAGAGAAGATTTTATTGTCCACTCTTTAACTAGCAATTTCTTGACTACTAAAGGAAAAAAAAAAAAGCATCACCTTCCTCAGCTGTGCATTAAAGGTTTTAGAAACTTAATGTGCTTAAAACACCACTCAGGTGACTCTGACACTGAAGCCTTTCTACTGACTTCATTGTAACTGAAAATGTTACTTTTAGAACCACATTTTACCATCACATTTTACCAAGTAAGCCAAACTGTCTCAGTGACTGAGGGCACAAAGATAAAAGCTTAGCTTTAAAGTGGCTAATTCCTAGCTAGAGAAGGATCAAACTATACTTTTGTTTTCCTTATTGGTAAAAAAAAAAAAAAAAAGGCTTATAGCACCTGCTGACCAATTTGAAACAGACATATGAGCTTAAAAGTGGGCTAAAGAACACTTTGTGATCTTTCCTTCCTAGTTGTTTATTATTTTCAATGCCTTCCCAAAGTAAGAAAGAATCTTGAACTGTAGCTCCTTCAGTTTCTGACTTGGGAAGTGGTTTTTGCCTTAATTCTGGCACTAGTAACTGGTGTCACCCAGGCAGCAAGACATATGCGGGAAAGGGTGTTGTGCACTGATTAATACCATAGGTTGGAGCCAGAGGGGGTGCGTCCCAATTGCAGCTCTGCTTTGGCAATGAATGTGTACTTGGACGATTATTCATCTCCCTTAGAACATTTTTCTGCTGAACATAATGGACCTCAGTGTATTTCTTTGTATTTTGTGATTGGTATTACATTTTCCAACTGGATATACCTTATATATATGAAAGCAATTAATTTTACATATCAAAAGAAGAGGCCATATCCCTTCTGATGTACAAATACTTATAATTAACTTCCTACCAGACTTCCTCACTTAAAAGAATCACAAATACTTTACCTGCTCTACTTCAGCCCACTTTTTAAGGAGTCATCAATTTTTTTAAAGGCTAAGAGTAAATACTCTCAGCTTTGTGTTCCAGTCTTCTAAATGTTGAACTCTGTCACTGTCCTGCAAAAGCAATCACAAACAATAAATAGACAAATGGCCCTGTGTTATAATAAAGCTACACAGTAGCAGACTGACTCCTCAAAAAAACAGTTCCTTTACACCTGCACCATTGACGTTGACTCTATAGAAATCTGTGCTCTGTCTTTGAGTCCCTCTTCCTCATTTCTTAGCCCTCATGTTTCTCTAAATCTTGCTGGACTGACATTCTCCGTGCTTTTCCAACCTAAGCCCCTCGGTGCTCACAACCGCAGTTCTGATTTGTATGCTTCTTGGCTCTCTTGTGGGAACTGAAGGCTTAGTAATTGTCCTACCTTCAGCTTCTTAAGTTCACTTACCCCGGCTACCACAGGAGACTCTCTGTAGCCAAACAAGGAATGTGTGGGGCTTTTGAGAATTCTTCTTTGCCGAAAGGCATGTGTTCAAACAGGAAGCTTCTTAGCAGCATATGAGTGTCCTCAGGACCAGGTTGTTCTCTCCTCTACCTTTATCTCCTCCTATTTCTGTCCATTTAGGTACCGGGAGAAGCAGACTCCAAAATAGATGATGTTCAATGTGTAAGGAAGAATTGGCTGTAAAAGATAAAGTGGGAGAGAACTAACAGATGTAGACTGAGGGTACCTTTTCACTACTGCGCAGGTCTAACTCCTGCGCAAGGAAAGCAGGAAAGAGAGGCTTGGGGAGAAGCGCCTCAGCACAGCTCTGAGAATCAGCATTAGGCGGTGGGGGTGTCCACTTCAGTAACAGAGTTTGCCTGTCATAGGTGTTCTCCTTGGGTAAGTGACAGTGCAGTTCTCAGGTAGGTGGCTGTGCCCACCTCAGACCAAATGTGGCTGCCATGTAAAACTTCATGGTTTCCAGGTGCTGCAGGGAGAGGTGGTCAGCTAATGTAGCTTTAAGTTTCTCTTCCAGTTGGGGCATTTCCATGGCACTGGATGCATGGCTGTGCCTTAGCACCTCTGTTTCAGTAGATCTCCTGTAACATTTTCTCATACACCATGGCATATTTCCCCTCCAGGTGTGACCTTCTCCTTTCTGCTCTTGGCTTTGTTTATGCACTGCTTTCCTCTCTCCAGGTCTCAGCTGAGGAGACTCCTCCTTTACAGAGACTTCTCTAACCACCTCCCAGCTGTACCAATGTGCTGCCGCTCAGCCCTTTTGTACTATCAGCAACATGTTTTTCAATTGCAGTTGATTGTATATGCTTTTGGTGTTTGATTAGTCAGCCTCTTGAAAAGAGTATTCTTGATGATGTGCCCTAAACACCTAATATGACAGGTACCAATTTGTTGAATGAATGGTAAGCTCTCAGTCATCCGCTTGAAGCAGCAGCTGACATAAAAGAAGACAGTACACCAGATGACACTTAAACTTCTCATATTTGGTTCAACAGAATTTCATAGGTTTTTCAAAGCAAGAGTATATCTATGCAATTATGATTTACTAGTCTCATCCCCACTGAATATGTGTAGTAACCTCATACAATAGAAGCAACTCTGGGCTTGAAGTCAAAAGAGTTACATTCAAATCCTGGTCTTTTCATTGCTAGCTGAATGGCTGGGGCAACACTTCTGAATCATTTCTGCTCAATAAACTGGAGATAATTATAACAAGGACGCAGAATTATGGATCCATCAGACCATATGTGATACATTTAGCTTCTTGCTGTGTCAGGTATCTCTCCACTTCTTCCCTTTGTATCAGAGTCTGCATCAAACTAACTGAATTGTACTGAAATTTTAGATCCTGTAACTCTATTTGCAAAGAATGAAGAATAGGAGAATTTAAAGGCAGTCTTCTAGTAACTATTGTATTTGTGGTAAGTAAAGGTAAATGCATTGTTCTGAGAAGTAGTTTTAAATGACATGTTTTCCTGAATTATTTCAGATCAAAAATTATATACAGGTCAACATCAGAGAAAACAAGAGATCTATTATGTCAGGCTGCAGGGAGAGCTACAACAGTGACTTAGTTGCAGAAATGGGTAGTAGCTCCTTCGCCTGGAGTAATTTATTATAACTGTCTCTTTAGGGATATGCATTTTAATTGCCACCCCATGAACTGTAAGGATGAAAAACACTAATTTTATTTTATTTTTTTTTTGGTTTTTCTCCGGTACCAGGAACCGAACTCACGACCTTGCGCTTGCCAGGCAGGCGCTCTGCCGCTGAGCTAAATCCCCAGCCCGAAAAACACTAATTTTAAAATTAAACTTGTTAATTAAAAACATGTAAAAATAACAAAGCTCAGAATATTGTGCAAGTCAGATAAAGACTGAAAATAGAACAAAAAATTAAAGTAAATTTAAAAATTTAAATGATTCAGTAGTCCATGCAGCCCACAATTTTAAAATAACAATGTAAAATAGATCTAAGAGATTAAAATGATAAAAAGGTGAAATGAGCCTTAAAATGCAAAAAAAAGAGTTGATTTTAAAACATAAGGTCTGGCCAGGCGTGGTGGCACATGACTATGAGACCAGCACTTGGGAGGTTGAGGCAGGAGGATCTTTAAAAATTCAAGGCCAACCTGGGCTACAAAGTGAGCTCAAGGCCAGCCTGAACTGCATAGCAAAATCCTGTCTCAAAAAGACAAACCAAAAAAAAAAAAAGGTAACGTCTGGAAACTGTAAAAAATGGCACAAGGTAGAGACCACTGGGATTGTGTCAGGCAACATGACGTGGAATTTATTGTTTCTGGGTGCAGGCAGATAGAGGGTGAAAAGTCTGTCTTTAGGGAAGGAAGAGAAGCAGACCTTTTTATAGGGTTTGAAGGAAGGCAATGGACATTAGGCAGGAGGAGTCTAGTAAACCTCAGTGGTCAAAGTTCTCTGGATGTGTTGTGCCTCAGCAGGCAAAGTCTTTGAGGTTAAAGGTATGAATGCTTGCCAGGTATGAATGTTCAGAAGTCCACGTGTTTGGAAGATTCCCTGCTCCACTTTGTCTCTTTTAAAACATCCTGGCTTTGAGCTAAGAACAGTGCCTCTGCTGGCAGACAGGTTGAGTATTGGAAAAGTTATGTCTGGAAGGAGCCTTACAGAAACACCATAGAATCTTCTCATGGGACTAAATCTTTTCCCTAAAGGGAAAGACAGGAAGCCTTGGACTTGCCATTTCACTGTTTGCTTTGTCACTTATTGCCCATGTCCAGTATTCCATCAGGGACCAGATAGTGTAGTTTTGATTGAGGATAAGGCCGAAGACGAGATTGGCCTGGAGGAGGCAAGTGGGAGAAGATGTACGGAAAAGTGAGACCTGCTGGACTGATGCAAAGATGTGAAATATATGGCCATGTGCTGTTCCCAGTGACTGCATGCTGATCTGAAAACTGCTGAGCTTATTGGGAAATACAATTGGCCTAGACACTTCTTCTTTTAACCACTCCCAAATATTGCAGCAGCAAATGGGTCTTCTTCACTGAACTTTGACTTCTGTTCTTTGGTTATGTCTTGCTCAGGGTTCATCTTTAGGGATTGATTTCCCCTCTTTAGGTACTATAGGTAGCTCTTTCTAGTTTCTGAGCCTCTAGCTTTGCTCAGTACAACTTTTTATTCTTTCATTTGCCCGAGATCTTTCCAGTTATATGAACATATTCACATATAGAAACACATGTACCCACCTTCTTCCACTCATACAATTTGTACCCAACCATTCACAGACTCAGAGATACACACACACACAGATATGCAACCCACTGTGATCCCACATACATACATGTGCACATATAGACCAACTCAGGCCCACATTGCCTCCTCTAGCCATGCTTACCACCTCTCCCCACCCCTCCTTAGAATCACAGACACAAACGCAATCCGTACCCCATCCCATATGCACAGGGTGGCCTGCACGCACCCAGGCATGTGCAGCCCCACAGGCATGGCCCTTTCCCTCAGTGCCCTTCTCTCTTCTGAGTGGCTTCTCCCTGCTCATCTTTAGCATCTGTCCCTGAAATGCTTCCCTTCTGCACCACAGATACAGATTAGAATGTTATAAATTCATTGTTTCCTTCCGTGGGAGATTTTCTTAAAGCTTTTCCCTTGTGACCTATAAGTAATGAATAATTCTATTAGAAATGTGATAGATAGTGTAACTTTTATGTGAAATTTGTCAAGTTCAGTGTCTCCAGCATTTGCTTTCATGGCAGCCCCTAGCAGTGGCAGGTAGGAGCTCAGTCGGCTGGCACTACAAGTCCTCCCTTGTCACAGTTCCCAAGATGTGTTCCCTGGGTCCTATAGGTAATATATGCCTTATATAGTGGCTTTCTCTATGCCTGAATAGGCTTGGGAAATACGATAGTGAACTGACCCCTTCAATGGAGAACTCCCCAAAGTATGTCATAAGATAATTTGCTCTGTGCCATGCAGTATTTCCAAAACATATTTGACCACAGACTCCTAATTTTTTCTTTGAAACATTGTATCTCTATGCTCAGTGTACCATAGAAAATAACTTCCAAACAGCAGTCTAATGACTGTTGTCCATTTTCCTCTGTGTTATGGAGAAACTGTTTTGCAATTACCCTTATTGTAAAGTTCAAATTCACCTCATCATTTTTCCTTCAAATTGGTACCTTTTATATATTTAGTAAAAAAATATAATAAAGATCTACCCTAGAGCCAATCTATGATTCTGTTGAGCCTCCTGAAACCATAAAGCAGAACACATCACTTTCATTTTGGCTTTCTGCAAAATAAGCCCTTAAAAATCAAGTATCTTTGTAGGCAAGACAGTCTGATTATATTTTGGTCAGGTATTTCCTTAATTATGGTTTCAGCTCTTAATTTCTTGATTAAGAAAACATATAATACATTAGTAGAGCAGCAGGAGAGAGAGAGACAGAGAGACAGAGACAGAAAGAAACAGAGACAGAAGCAGAAACAGAGACAGAGGCAGAGACAGGGAGTTGGAGCAGAGACAGAGATGGAAAGTGACAAGGAGAGAGACAGAGAGGGAGAATATGAATTTTTTTATTTATTTATTCATGCATTTAGTTTTGAGACAGGGTCTTGCTATGTAGTCCAGCCAGGGCTTGGACTCACAATGTAGGCCAGGCTGGTCTCAAACTCATGGCAATCCTCTTGCCTCAGCCTCCCCGTTGCTGGGGTGACAAGCATGAGCTACTACCCCCAGTTGAGAATATGAATTTAAATGAACCCCACAGGAGGAGACATTGCAGACAGAGTGCAGTACAGAGGCGGGGAGGAGAACAGGAGTATCTGCGTTCTTCTCTCAGACTTCCTTTGGATCTTTCACCTATAATGATGGACCCCATGTAACCATCCACTGTACTGAGGCCTTCCCATGATTCTTTGGTAATGTTCAGACATTTATGCCCAATATCATGGCACAAGGGATAAATTCCAAGTAGGACACCATATACAAACACTCTTTTGTCATTGCCTTTCCAAGATGTTAACAGAGAGCAAATGTGAAGATGGTCATCATGCCAAAGGCTGCCGCGCAGTGTTTCTCTCCTGTTTGCAAGGCTTCGTGCCTCGGCATTCTAAACCGAAGACTTGATCATTTAGTGATTTCCTAGTAAATCCACGATTGTGGTGAATTCCACACTTAGTCTGTGTTCAGTTTTTGCCCTTTCCTTTCAAAGTTACAACCTGCTTATGCTTATCCCTCAAGAACTCCATAACCTTGTGCACTAATGTGTAGCTTTCTGCTTTGGAGATTTGCATTTTAATAAAGCTCTGAATCAGAATCGGAGCCACAGAAGCTCTCAGCCTAACCTTCAGCAAATACTCTAGGATACTTTGGAGGGCTAGAGTAACTCTTCCCGGAGCACATAGCTGGGCTTCCTCTGTAATAACTGCGCAGTGATTTTTTACTACATTAGACTGAAGAGCCATAAAACGTCATTTTTGGTCCCTGTTCTGTTTTCCGTACTACCCACATGGTAGGTCCATAGGAGCACCTTGGCTGACTTCAGTGGTGTAAGTATGTACTCTTATCATTTTTCTTATTATACTGTATTTATTGATATGGTATCTTGTGATTTTTAATAGCATTTTGAAATGTGTTATGACTATTTAGGGAATGAAGGAGATGGAACATGACAGTAATGGCATGGAAATTGTACTTAGGCCGCCAGGGCTGAAAGCCCCTTTGCCCCATCATCAGCCCCCTGTTTCCTAGACCTCTGAATGTGCATTTCCAATGAGAATGAACACCCTGCCTCCTGCCACAGGTCCTTCCACTTTGTTTAATGTTGCTGGAATGATCTTCCTTGCTTGGAGCAACAGTGGGATCCCACAGCAACTAGCTTCCGGCAGTGTCCGCCTCACTTCTCCCTCGCCCAGCTAATTATCACAGATCATCTTACTCTTTGTTCTCTCTGCTTCCTGTGAGTTCTCCAGGCTCTGCTCCCATCTCTCTGATTATAATTTCAATCTTCCTTCTTACTCTCCTCCTTCTGCTTGCCCTGGGAAATTGACACTAACAAAGCCCTCTTTGTTCTGCTCCTCTTACTCCGTTCACCTTACTCCTGTCTCAATCTGTACTTTGTGTTCAAACACACTTCGCAATTCCTGAATTCCTACAAGGCTTCAAAATCTCGTCAATTCTGGGTGCATATTTCCGTCCAGCTCTCAAGACTCCTATCCACAAGCTTCCAGGCTCCTCAGACTTAGTAGGGGCAAAACTGAGCTCACAGTCTTGGTGAAATCTTTCTTCCAGGAAACATCACTATTTTCCCCATTAAATAGGCTCCTTTAGAACACATTCATCCCTCTATCAAAACAGTGACCCTTCACTTCCATAAATCTCATGTGCATTCTCACATACATACACATTAGGAATGCTTTTCCATAAAACTAGTTTTACATAAATTACTTCTATTTTTTGTTTTTTCTTCCTGTACTGGGAATCGAACTCATGACCTTGCGCTTGCCAGGCAGGCGCTGTGCCACTGAGCTAAATCCCCAGCCCCAGTTTTTACATATATTACTTCTTAGTGGAAAATTAACCTGTATTGAATACACTTATTGAATGCCAGTTACCCTCCTTTCCAAAGACACCCCTCCCCATGATTACTTTTCAAGAAGCGGATGTTCTGTGTACAAAGGTCACAGTTAATGCACACTTAAATTGTTGATTAAATGTCATCTTTTATTCTAAGAGCATCCCATAATCCCCCCAAGTGCTATACTGAAATATGCTTTGCTTGAGGGCTGTGTATTTTTAAAATATCAAACCAGTGTCACAATCTCATTTGAAAATACCTCTGACTTCAGATAGCCTTTGCCAAGAACACGTTCTTCAAACAAGATGTACTGTTTCCAACCTGGAGATTACATTCCGGGCAACGCTATCTCACAAAAGTTAATACTTTCTCAAGGCCGTTACAGAATTTGTCTCAGGAGCCATTCTCTCCTCGGAGGGAGTTGCAGGGAGTCTTATCCCGGCTTTGGGTGTTTCTGGGTTTGAAATCAGGCTGCAAAGGCAGCCTGCTCTACCCCGCTCATCGCTTCGCTGTCATCCCTGCAGAATAAGATTATCCTGGACCCCATGACGTTCAGCGAGGCCCGGTTCCGGCCGTCGCTGGAGGAGAGGCTGGAGAGTATCATCAGCGGCGCGGCGCTCATGGCAGACTCGTCGTGCACGCGTGACGACCGGCGCGAGCGGATCGTGGCCGAGTGCAACGCCGTGCGGCAGGCGCTGCAGGACCTGCTCAGCGAGTACATGAATAATGTAAGTCCTGGGCTCTCAGCTCGCCCTCGTCTCGGTGGCTTCCCTTCCAAGATCGCGTGGCTGTTATGGAAGTATGTGTAGCTGGGAAAGAGGACAGGTGTTCCCGGTAGAGCGCCAGGTGGAGCGCATGATCCGCATGGAGACAGCCTGCGTCCTGATTTCATTTCGGAATGCGTATTTCCCATGGGAAGTGTGGATGGAGAGTATAATTTTAGGAAAACTTTCACTTTGTACTTGAGCGATTTCTTCTGGGTCGTTTTAGTGGCTGCAGGATTTCAAGTGGTACCAGCAGCTGATCGATGGAAGCAGGGGAGGATATGCCAAGTTCTGTTTCACAGAGCGCTTGCAAAGCTAATCTGCCACCCTGAAAAGGTATTAATAAAGCTAAGAGGTTTTAAAATGTTTGGACAGTTACGGTGGAATTCTAGCGCAGTGAAATTTAGAGGAGCTTTGTTGACTCGTTGTGCAAGTAGCATTGCTTGTAAGAGTGCGTTTGAGTTTTCAAGTAACTATTAGTGGCATTTAGTTGTATTGTGGCACAGACAATAGCCCCCTCTCCAGTTGTCATAAAATGTGACAGTTTTGTGTACCTGTACACTGCAAGGAGATGAAAGACCCGAGTTTACGGTTGTGTTGACTGACTGCATTCGTCGCATTGTGGTAATGCCCAGAACTTGCCGCAGCCACTGATCTGGAGTTTCCCCTGTCCTCAGTCCTGGGTTTGACATCATTCAGTATAACCTGGACAAAATGTAGATGAAGTCAGGTCTGAATATTATATGTTGAAGACACGTCTGATGGTGTTGTCAGGTAGGTAAAAGGAACACTGAAGGTCTGCTCACAGCCTTTGAAATCCAACATGAATGTTGTTAGAACACACTGAGGCAGGGCTCCCTTGGCAGAACATATTGTAAAATTAGAGCACACCGAGACTAGGCTGAGGCAAACCTGGCTTCCAAGGCCTCCCCAGTCTCATCATAATATGTGCAGCTTGTTGACAGGCAGTGCAGGGATCAAATGTGGAGTCCATGTGAGCACTGACTGTATTCCTTCTGCCTCACTGGCCAGAGAACTTCATTCAGAAAACAAAACGATAGTTAACGAGAAAACCTTACAGACTAAAAAGCAAAATCTGTTTCCTTGAGCATTCAGATGCTTTGATTTTGGAAGACTTGTCCATTTTCAGCAAGCAAATAAGGTATGGACGCATCATAACGTGCCTGGCTGGGACTTCTCTGTAGGACCCTCGGTGGCCAGCACATTCTGTGATTGATTTGTGGATGTTACCTAGGGTTCAGTTAAAAATATTGATCACCAGCATCCCACACCCTGAGCAAAAGTTTTGAGTAGAGAAGGTTTGCCAAAAAAGAATAATAAAATTATGGATTCTGTTTGTTGTTATTTTAACAGAACAGCAAAGGGCTAATTACTTGTCTGTGAAATTTGGTTTTATAGAAAGGCACGCTGGTGTTTCTATCAGTGAACTATTGACAAAGAGAACAGTAGAAACGACAGACATAATGATGGTTAAGATCTCAATATAAATAAATATATGCTATGAATGAAAATCACTGACTGTAATTAAAGAACAGTCGATGGAGATGTAACATATAATTTTCAGTTCAGTGTTCAAAATACTGTCAGATAGAATTTTTTTTCAGTATAAATTCACACAGGTCAGCAGCAGAGCTGATGGATTTTTATATTTTATTGACTCCAGGCTTTTGTTTCATGTTCAGAAACTTATGGCATGGGAATGTTTTGTACTTTTATTGAAATCTTGCTTTATTCTGACATGGTTAGAGAGAACACTTAGAAGTGTATAGTGTGTAAATTTCAAAGTGTACAAATTCTGTTCACATCAAGTTACCAGGATTAAAGCCTGAAACAATACAGATCCTATTTGACTTTTATATAAACCATAGAAAATTTAGTTGAACTTCACATATTTTTGAAGATTTCAAGGTAGAATTGCATTCACCTACACTTCCCCACAATCCCATTCCAGTGTACTTATTTCTAATGCCAAAAATCAATCTGTATTATTTTTATAGGATATATTTTATAGGATGTATATTAATAAAAACACCTCACAATTCATGCCTTGCCTGAAAATTCTGTTGTAATGCACAGTAACTAGTAGATTAGTCATTCCTGCACTGCTGTATATTTCTTGTTTTTCTTTTTTCAATTTTGCAAGCTTTAGAAATAAAGACATTATGAAATTATTGCCCTGCAGGTTTTCATCTTAATGTGCTAGGCCTAATATCATTAGGCTAAAGAAATCATTAAACTGAAACAATTTTTAAAATGACATAACTGGCATTTCTGAATTAAAAAAAAACCTGATTGGTCCCAAATGAACATTCAACTCGTAATATTCCCTTGTAGCCAAAGCTGTTCTAAAACCATTTATATGCCAAGTGGCATGGAATAAAGGAAGATGGAAATCACAGAGAATTTCTTTGGAGAAAGCACTCTTCCTTGGATACGGGCTATGGTTTGGCCACATGAGTGATACTGAAGGTAGGATGTCAGTTGTGAGTTAGATATTGCTACAAACGTGTATCATTTGAAGAGGTAACAAAAGTTATAGACTTCACAGAAAGTATGGGATGATTAAAAAATAACTTGGATGAAAAGATACCTGTGGTGCAAATTAGAGCCCTAGAGCATGGCAGTGGTACAAAAATTGTTGGAATGGCCTTAGCAAAAGCTTGAGTAGCCTTTTCTTTCAAGTTCCAGAATAGTCCCCCTTACATAGAACACCATTACTGTACATATGTGGAGACCAATGGGTATAGATGCTTTCTCAAAAGAATGTAAAGCAGGGTTACACCATCAGTAACCCTGTTAACCCAGAGTGGTTAACGCCATCAGTAACCTAGAGCGGTTGCTAGTATACCACTATGAATATGTTCAACTATTCTAAATTATAATGGACACTTAAAATACCCTCGTAAACTTGTAATTTTATAGAGTTTGGTTTGAGGCAGTAAAATCTTGTCTTATGAAAAAATTTTACAAGTGACCCATGATAGGGTATAATTAAATACAGTATTTTATTGAAAAAGATTTTGTGATGGATCCATACTTAGAATATTTTATTTGTTCATCAAATGTGCACTGTACTGGACATTGTCTTAGGCCTCTGCATATACAGAAGTGAGCAAAATGAAATTTTCTCTGCCTCTGTGAAGGTTACAGAGGAGAGAGATAACAAATGCATAAGGAATTTTAGCAAGAGTTACTTGAGGTGGTGATGAGTACAAAGGAGGATGGGAAACCCATGAGGGAGGGAATGTGAGAGCTGCTCTAAGAGAAGATGGCCTGGGAAGAGGAGAAGATGATGTCAAAGACCTTTTGGAGGTGAGGGGACAGAGGGCACTTGGGTTGGAAGGAACTTAAAAGCATTTGAAGACAGGGCATTCTTATGAGCAGTTGCCAGGCACGTCTGAGCTTCCCTGAGAGACCAGAGTGGCTGCTGTGAGTACAGGGTAGTAGGAGGTAGAATTTGCTGGATGATGGGGCACCAGTCTGTGCAGGACCACACATACCATGGTACAAAATCTAACTTTTAATCTCATGGAATGGGAAGAAGGCCTTTGGAAAGTGTTGGACAGAAAATGACATGATTCAGGTCTTGAAAACACACTGTAGAAGTCCGAAGCAGAGGAAATGGGACAGTGAAAGAAGCCGTGAGACCTAGAATAATTCAGGAGACAGTAGTCTGTGGGTCAGTGGGTAGAAATAGCAGTAGAATAGTTTCCAAATTCTGTGTATACATTGGTTTACAATGTAACCAGTGAAAAGAGTGTGTCTGCCTTATGAACACAGTAGAGTCATTGAGCGTTGTTAGTGACAGTTGATGTCCTATCAGTTGCTACTAACAGGATGTCTTCATTTGGTTTGGGTTGCACAGAAAATTATGATTTACCCAGATAGATACACAGTTTTAAACAGCTCACTTGGTGATGTCTGGATATTCTGTGAGACAGATTGCATTTGAAAGGGTAGTTAAGTAGAAAAATTTTGTCCAATGTTGTATCATCCCAAATGTGTAAGTATGGTTCACATTCTTATAAATATAAAAGTCTGGAAAATATAGTACTTTTTCCAAATACTAAACTATAATGCAGAACTCTAAGAAGAAAATTAGCACTTACTCTCAGTACTAAAACTATAAAGGCAAAGTGACAAGGAAAAGCATAAACGCATTACTTCTCCAAGCACAATTCACTGTTAGGCTTTGATGAGAATATGTGATGAGTATATGGGCCTGGACCTTAGTGTGGATTGTGGTGTTATACACAATATGATCTAATTTTATATGCATAGCCTCTGCGTAGCTCTACAGGTTTTAAAAGAGCAATGGAGACCTACAGTTTTCTTTAAACAATCATAGTGTTACTGTTCAGCTGTTTAGAAAACGATAGCAAAGGTCCTGCTGGTCTAAGGTACTGACTTGCTGGTCTTCACTAAATTAGAATAAAACATGTTGCTTTTGAATTGTGTTTTTAAAAAATAATTAAAATTGTCTATTTTAAAAAACAATTTGGATTCAACTTTTTGCAAGCTTCTGAAAAGTGTAAAGCACAAAGATAATACCCAGGAAATATGCACAGACAAGTACACTAATGTGGGAAAGATAACCACTTCTTACAAGTGCCTGAGGCATTATTGTCATAGCTTTTCCTTCAGTTGGAACTTAATGTAAAGGTGGCTAGGGATGCAGCCCCCTTCTGAAGGCCTGAGGACTGAATGAAATCTATAAAGGTCCTTGGCAGCCTTCTGTAAGGCCTACACCACAACAGCACTCTAACAGACTGTTCCTCATCATCCTATACTGTGTGTTGTAGGTGAAGTGATATTCAAAGACGCGGAACTTCAGTAAATAGTGGTTTTTATGCTACTTTTTAAATAATAAAAAGAAATACCTGCTCATTTTAAAGGTAAATAAAAAGAAAGAAAAAATAATAATCTCATCCACTATAAATCATTGGAATGGCCTATTCTCACACACACACACATACACACACACACACACACACACACACATCTTGTTTTTTTTAAAAGAACTCATTGGAAATGATGTTTTGTAATCTATTTACCCGCTATATTGTGATACATTACCATATCAATAAACATTCTCTTACATTATGTTTATTGGCTCCATAGCATTTCATTGTATGAGTACATAATAACTGATTTAGAAGCAATTCATTTTGAATATAGTTTTTGACAAGAGGCTTGAAAAATTAAGTAGGGGAGGCTGTTCAAATGGACACTGTAGAGTCCTGATTTAGACCCATAGCCTGGCTATGGAACACATTGGGAGAGGAATGAAGATATAGCTTTACAGTTTATGTGGCTTAAGGGATCTGTGAAGTCTTTTGTTCTATAAAACTTTTGTACATAAAGATAACTGTGAGACTCCATTTAAAATTATCTTACGTGTACTTTTTCTAGATTTTACTGACTTTATGTATAAATTTTATATTTATTCATCAGAATGTCTCTGACTTCACTGTATATAATACTAAATGGAAGAGCCTGGATAAACCAATGGACAAGTTCAAATTTTGGGTTGCAGAGAGGGTCCCAGAGGAGTATTGAAAGCTTCTGAGAGGAGCTCATCTGAAAGACAACTTTGCTGGAGGAGCTGTTACCCTGTTGTTACCCATTGTTAGGTAATTGCTAGGAATTGTTAGCCATCCCCACATATAGGATGGCGGTAATGAGTGTGTGTTGGGGAGGGTAATTGAGAAGATGTTACCTTTCAAGAAGAAGGCTAATTGTTGATCTGACATAAAATTTGTTTTTGGAACTATCTAAGCCTTTTCTTTATTCTCATGAATATGTGCAAAAAGAATAGAAATCACGTATGTCATTTTGGCTAATTATACGTGTTTCTATTAAAAGATTATCTTTAAAATAGAATTGAGGAGTTGAGGGTAGAGCTCAGTGGCAGAGGGATTATTAACACACACAACACCCTAGGATTGATCCCAAACTCTGGAAGAAGAAAAGTAGTATAGAAGGTAGTATTGAAATCACTGGTGTGCTTTGCCTGTCCTTCCACAGAGTGGTCCTCCATTCTAATGGGAAACTAAGTGTTGCCCCAGGGTGATCTCTATCTTTCATGCAGTGGAAAGATTCCTAACATCCCAAAGTGCCACACTAGAAGGTGGTAAGGAGAAGGTTTTCCTTGCCTTTTATTTGTCTGCATCTTTTCCATCTCTGCCTTCAGATATGACCAGTACTCTCATTTGTATTAATTTTGAACTCTAAGTCCATCTGTGCAGTTATGCTTCTCACATAAGACTTTTGCTTCCACAAAGAAAGAGTTTTTCATTCATTGTAGTTGGCAATTTTTACTCAAGCATTCATTAAAAAGTACAGTTAGGTTACCAACTCTTTTCTTTGAACATAAAATTGTCCTTTGAATGTATTCTTCCAAAACTGTGTAGTTGTGGTGGAAATCTGATATTGCTTTAGACACTCATCATTGAATTATGGTATTTGCTCTCTGGTTTGCCTGCATTTCCAGGCAGTTTTCAATGTAACTCCCAGATGTGCCCTGAAACTCTAATAGGGAAACATAACCTTTTAAATGTTTTCTGGACATCCTCCTTTTATTATTGTTTTCTTTTCCTAATGGCATTTGACTGTGTTTGCTGCAACAGGATTTCAGAAAGCCATAGGGCTTGTAGGTGGCACTAACTCAGACATAGGTGGTGAGAGAACATCAACCATGCTAGAGGACATATTTCCCCAGTGAGAATAATAAGTAAAAGAGAGATTGTGCCAGACAATCTCCCACCAAGGTTGTGTGCACAGGTTCTGAGAGGCTCCAAGAGGGAAAGCAGCCCCACATGTTGTTGGTTGGCGTTCAGTTGACCTGGACACAATACTCAACATAGCTATTGAGAAAAGACATAGATAACACCCAGCCCTGTGGGAACATGGAACCTCTCCTTGTAGCTTGAACTAAGTGTACTACAACTTTCCAATTTTCACAGGCCCTTTGAAACTTCTGCCATACTATACATTTTACCATTCATTGTTATCAGCTGATGTTACAGTTAAACAATTCACAGGATTCCAGGATAGATAGAATAAATGAGATTTAATTCATTTTAGTTAATATGCCTCATATGTCGAGGCCCATGCAGCTCTCGAAGTTCCCGGAGAGAAGGATGGTAAGAGGATGGAGAAATAAAGATAAGAGACAAAGCTGAGGTCAGCTGAAGCCCTCTCTCCAAATGGGAGGAAAAGAACTGCTCAACCACCACAGCAGGTTCATTTATACATTTGGCAGGTTGGTGTCACATGACACCCCTTTGCCTAGCAACCAATTACTTGGATTGTCTTGGTGCTTGGTGTTCTCTGGACTGAAGCAGCTTGTTCATGTGACTTGCTCAGGTGCTCTTTGTTCTCAGACTGGCATTGTGTCACCTGTATGTGTGATCAATTTCCAGCTTCAGTGGATCCCTACACTCATACACTATCTCCTTGGCAAGAAGAGCCTTTTATTCTTGACCCTCAGTGCATATTGCCTCTCCATTGTGGATAGTTTAGCAGAGGTAACAAATTTGTACTTTGCAGGCATCTTTACTTTGGTTCAACTCCCACCTTTTATCATTTGTAAATTATGTGATCTTAAGCAAGAACACCTTAAGTATCTTGGCTGCAAAATGGCAAAACCAGGATACTCTATGTGGGTATACTTGGAGGATAAATGAAGTATGACAGTAAGAGAAATAGGAGTTCTTCTCAATACAAGTATCTCTTTATTCTGTTTTCTTAGCCTTGAACAAAAGCTATCTATACAGAGGTCTTTTGGAGATAGGAGCTGGATAGGAAAAGAAAGAGAGTTTTCTTGTCTATATCTGGAACAGATCTGAGAGTCCTGCCCTGGCCCCTGAGAGCCTAGAGGCTATCTGATTATCTGGCTGTGATATTCTATCTCAAGGAAACCTGCAAGGGAAAACAATTATTATTATTATCATTATTATCACTGTTATTATTATTAATTTCCAAATCCAAGAAAGTATACAATGAGAATTTTTATAAAATTTAAACATTTTTAGACAACTTGGAAGAAAGTGACCAAGCCTAGCAGCCCTGGGAAACTAGAGGGTAAATAAAAGAAGAAACAGATCTCTCAATTCTTCAGTTGAGTGCAGAGGTTGGATTCAATAACCTGATAAGCTTCTCTGAGTTAGGAGATGAGCTGTGCTCCTTTTATTGTCCCTTATGCTTCTTCTGGAGATCAGTTAGCGGGAATATCTCCAGTTCCTTAGATCAGGGAGATGGACTGAAAGTTCTTGTGTGTATGGAGAAATTCCTAGTACAGTACAGTAAAATCCTTTCCTATAGCTCTAAAATGTGATTCCATAGGCCTTGGGTCTTAGGGTTAGAAGTGAGATTAATGGGCAAAGATTAGAAGCTATGTTTATTTTGAACCTAAGTTTCCATTGAATGGTTCAGAGTGGTCAAATAGGGCTTTCACTCTAGAAATTAATGAACTCTATGATAGATTGAAAGACCAGTCAAAAGGCATTTCCTTTTATTGATATCTACTCAAAGTTAATAATCAAAACATATGGCATAGTGTGGACATATGCACAATTAGTAAACGTGACATATACTGGCCAAAGATCTCTTGAGAAAGATTTTGGGGAAATGGTATTAGCATCAAGGTGAGGCTCCGTGTCTTAATTCTATACTGAAACAAGTCTGAGTAATGAAAGTCAGAAATGAGACTTCACCATTGACTTCTTCATAAAGGAAACACAATATAGAGCCAGCAATACTTTCATATCCTTCCTCTGACCCCTGCCCTTAACTTTCTCTTTACTTTCCACCCTTGCCTTCCTTCTTTCTATCTACTATATACCTGGTAAAATTCTTAAGCATTCTTTTGAGTGCATGTATCAACTCACAGATGTGAAAGGGAATTGCTAAGATGTAAGAAATGACAAGAGACTAAAAATCAAGAAGAAGGCCTGTGGTTTCTCACAGTCTAAATGTGCATTTCAAATGGAGCATGTGTGCACAGAGTAATATACAAAGTCTGAGACGAAGAAGCATGGCCACTCAGATCAGAGACTTCAGTATCTGCACTAACTCCCAGATGACCACAGCATTAAAGCATAATCTAAGAAAATAAAACTTCCCTACACCTAGCAAAAATGGGAATATTTGCTATCCTGGCCTTTACAGAGCAGGAAAGAAAGCACTGACTTTCTTCAAGAACTTCTCACCACAAGCCAACAGCTATTCTGTATCAGGAATAGAGACTATACTCACGCATGAATAAAGTTTATCCCGAATTTATTTTAAAGGCTCTCTGGGCGGTGAGTTGTCAGATACCTGGTGGAAGCAAAGATTAATGCCCTCCAGATGTACCTATTGAAAATCTAGATCTCAAAGAATTTCTGAAAGTGAAGTCACAAAGAACAGAAGGTGACATTCCAGAATCACTAAAAACAAAGTCAAGCAAGCTGCCACAAATGAGAGTTGGCAGAAATATCCAATTCTATGTTAGACGTACAAGCCCTGCCAGTTTGCAATGATTAGGTACAGGTTATAAAATATTTTGAAGAAAGCGAAAAGAACGTTGGAAGTGTGATGAAAGAGACTGTCGACCTGACGGGGCAGACTTAGCACGCAGGTCTGAAGTGTTGTGGCCAAATATGACCAGCTCACCTGATGGGGTATAAGCAGAAGTGTCATGGCTCCCTTAAGCCTAAACTAATAAAAAAGAAGAAAACATGGTAACTGAGAGGGTCCAGCCTTCAGTTTTCAGAGCGGTGCTATGTTTTTTCTTTGTTGCTGGATGCTTCTTAGCAGCTCCAAATATAGCTGTAAATCCACTTATCTACTTACTTTTTAGTGAGAGAAAAAAGCAAGAGAACTGATACAGAATTTCAAAACAAGATGATAGGAAATTAACAAGGATCATTACATTGCATACTGTTATCTTCAAAGTAGCTGCTCAGATTTCCAGATATAGGCATGCAAAACTGATCAAACAATATAAGCACTAATGGTTCTTTTCAATGAACTAATAGAAATTAGTAGTACAATTATCTTAGCTATCTTGTTCATATACACATTTTTTTTCACTTTTGAGGAATGGATAAAAAAGACATGGTCTTTTTATACAATGGAGTACTACTCAGCTACAAAAAAGATAAACTTGAGGCTTTTATAAGTAAATGGATGAAACAAGAGGCTACACTCATAAGGGAAATAAATCAAACCCTCATGTGTAAACAGTGTATTGTCTCCCTTGTGTAAAAAACTGAAAAAGTAAATAAAATCCAAAAAGTAAAATAGATAATGTGAAAAGGAAAGAAACTGCTCAAAAGAAAAGAACCATTTACCTACTTTATGGATGACTTCCATAAAGAACTCTTTTTCCTACAGAAAAGGAAAATAATAATCAAAAGAAACAGAAGTTGAAAATGAAGATCTGCCTCAATGACAAAATACATCCTATACTTAGAATTCTAGCTGCTTTCTTTCCTTATGAGACAAACTTCTCCCTGAGTCCTTGGGAGTCATTTCTGAATCATACAAGATCAATCAATATGATGAGGAAGAACATGTAACATCATGTGATAGCAGGAAGGGGCTGTCTTTAGCTTAGTCAATGAACAAGACTTGTTGACAGCAATAGCTGCAAGTCGTCACATTTGACCATCTTAGTTAAGGCAGCCTGGACAGCATAATCTGTCAACTGATCTCAGGGGAATCTCGATGGTATTTCAAGGAAGATCTCACAGAGACTCTCAGGGAAATCAGGGTGCTCTACTCTTCTGTCATGCTTACATGCTTGGATAAACCTTTCCATTGAGTTTCCACACTACTCAGGAGGACCAGAACTCTGGATTTCTCATTCCTGAATGGTTTATTCCAAAAACAAGCATCTGGGGCCCTCCTTCTTGGGCCTGATGCTACCTGGAGCCTGTCCTGATAAATATTTCTCTTGATTCATGTAGAAAATTTTTATACTGTAAAATTGGAGTGTTTCATTGTGCTGATGCCTCTCCGTGCTGCAGGTGTGCTTCTTCGGTGATTTTGTACTTGTGATCCTTCCAATTATACTGTCCTTTGTCAAACTTTGCAGCAAAATCTTCTTTTCCTGTAAGTTTTAGGTCAAAAACATTCACTTTGTTATACAAGTACATGTAAATGTGTCTCTGCACCTGATACACTTCAATGTTAGATCCCTGCCTTAAGTAGTTCTTACTTGTTCCTTTATAGGAATTTCATTCCCATAAGTGGGAACAATGTATTGTTTAAAATTTCTGTTACATAGTGTATCTAGCCTGGTCTATTGAAGGCTACAAATTAGTGTTTTTAGATGAGTTCTTTCTCTCATTCTCCAATAATAATAATAATATTAATAATAACATGATGGTGATGATGATGATAAAAATGGGAAGAAGAAAAAAGGATGAGGAAGAGGTGGAGGAAGAGGAGGAGGATCAGAAGGAAAAGAGAGGAGAAGGGGGAGGGACAGGAAAACTGAAGGGAAGAAGGAGGGTGAGGGCAGGAGGAGAACCACCAAAATCCATGTTTTGATTCCATTGAGTTAAAATGATTCTTCTTTCTTTTCTGCTATACTACAGGATGAGACAAAATAAATTAGCTGAGATTAACTCTACTTGGCCTGCATAGGTCTCTCTTGGCAGTCCCCAGACCTTTCTCTAGAGTTAAAGCTTTATTTAAAGATTTAGCAGGAGCACACATCAATTGTTTCTAGAAATGCCCAAAATGTTCCTAGTAACCATTAGTATGGATAAAAATGATTTAGAAAACATGGGCTGCATAATTTTGTCAATTTAGAGAGCAACACCAAGCATCTCCCTCTCCTTTCTGTTACTACTTGGGGACCTGTTTAGTTAAATCCCTAGGTATCTGTTGGAGGGGTTGGGAGGAGATTGATCATTTTCAGTTCCTACCACATTCTACAGATTAGACTGGATAGTTTGGAAACTGCATCACTCATCTTCTTGCTAAAAGAGACAACGGAGTATTTATATGTACCTAAAGAAAAAAATCAACAGAAGGCATAACTCAGCTTTTGAAAATTTGGCACTCTGTCCCCTAGAAGCTCAGCTCCAACTACAGAATCACAGTCTCCTGAAGGGGTTTTTAATCTCTACCTTCAGCAAGTACCTGGATGATTCTCATCAGCAGACAAATCAAGAAACCCTTGATGTGTTAGGTTAGTAGATCAAATCACAGGTTGATATAGTATAGTATAGGCTTAGAATAGGTTTTCTTCTCATGGGTGGGAATAAATACTGCTAAGAGAAACCACTGAGTGAAATGTCTCTTGGAAACTCTTTTTGAGCTATATATTACCCAGCCTGGCTGTGCAAGATATCAGAGGAGAATTTTGAGCTAGATGGTTAATCTCTCTTTTGAATTTGTTTCAAGTAGACAGCAGATCTGAACCAGCATCTTACCCTGTGAGCTACTAATTGAGGGGTAGCTGTTTTATCAAAACTTCAACTGTCTGTTCTCCCAGGCCTCAAAGATATCTCTTCCTACACATCTGCTTCTCCATTTTTAAAAAGATAATTTATCGTCCTTGGAATTGCAGTACTTGCCCTCAGTAAATGCCAGAACTAAAATATCTGCTCTAGCAGCTTATTTAAAAATCCTTGAACCTTTTTATTGCTGACTTTCGTTTCTTCTAACTGAATGTCTGGCTGCAGGGAGAGATTTATAAGACCAACCCGAAGCTTTGCCTTTTGCCAGCTTACTCTTTGAGGTGGGCTTTTGCTCTAGGGTCTTTTCCGCCTATTATAAGGAACAGGTTCTAACAGGAAGAAAAGTTTTTCCTGAGTGCTCTGGGAATTCTTAAATCTGGGTACTAGAACCATATAAGATCTTTGAAAGTACATATTGCCAAGTCCAATCCATTTACAGACAGCAACATCCACAAGGGTAGAGCTTGGGAAGCTGCATTTTTTTGAGTTTCTCACAAGATTCTCCTGCCTTCAGGAGCACACCTACCTTAGACTAGGCAAAGACTAAGGAATAACCAGACTGACGGATTCAGAGGTGGGTTTGATCATTTCCTTTTCCCTTTAACTTATCTTCCCCACCCTCTGCCATGGAGACCTTTTCAGGCCAACATTTTCTTCCCCTTCTCCACCTGAAGTGATTCAAGAAAACAATATGAAGATTTTCTGTGAATTTCACCTCAGTTTTTTCAAAAAGATTACATTGTCCTTTTTAGTAGTCAATCTATACCCTTGGGTATTGGGAGAAATTGGCTAAGTGGACTAGTGGCTAATTTCACACTTTTGATCCCTGCAAAAGAGACACACAAATTTTTTAGGGAGGGTGTTTTTCTCTGTATCCATGAAACTTGAGAAGAGTCACTGAAATTCACCTTATCACGGACTTGCCTTAATGTTATGTGTTTATCTCTTTTGTTTACCCCCTTTCCTTCTCATAGTTTATCTGCCAAAATTTGCAAAACTTATAAAATTATATCTGTTCTTTATATACATACATATATACATTAATTAATTAATTAATTATTAGTTCTAGGACTTCTTAAAATATGACCACACATTCTCCTAAAATCCCTGTTTCCTGAGTCGAGACCATTTACACGAACATGCGTAAGAGGATGTTTGTGAAGAAACAAGTGGTAAAGAACCTTCCCGAAGTCCCACGGTGAGACAGAACCCAAAGTGGACTCAGTCTTCTTCAGGTCACTTTATTGCCACTTTTGTTCCTCACAGAGCATTAAAAGATCTGGACAATAGTGGATTTTTCATATTCTCTTTTCTACATAAAACCTTACACTTTGAACTGCCTGTCTTTTCTGTAATAACTTCTTGTGTTCTCTGAGAGTTAGACTCCTGACAGATGTTTCTGCAGTTACCTACAGATCCTGGCACAACTCCCTCAGAACTACATGAAGAAGGCAGATAGCCCAGTCTGGTAAGACAATCACCAGAATTCCTCAGGGGCAAAGAAGGGTCTTTGTTGGCAGGGGTAAGGAGTAAATGGAAGGAGACATTTGAATCTAATCTTCCCTCCCATCTCCTCCTCCTCTCCTTCCCTTCCCTTCCCTTCCCTTCCCTTCCCTTCCCTTCCCTTCCATTCCTTTCCTTTTCTCTATGAGTGCAGACTCTCACAGTTTCAATCTAGCTGAAGGCTGTGGAATTTGTACGAGGAAACTAGAGACAGGACAGCCAGCATTATTACCTCAACTTTCCCAAGCTGCTCAGTGCAGTGGCTCTGTTCTCCCCTAGCGATGTCTATCCAAAGACCTAAATTTTATTCATCTCTGAAAGATAAACTTCTAGTTAACTGCAGATTGACGTAAACATCTGCTGGTATGGTTTAAAATAATACTTAAAGTATTATTTGCTTATTTAACAAACAGCTGTAAATATTATGGGGTACAATATGGTGAAATACACATCCTGCTAACTATATTACTTTGTGAAAAATCACTAGAAAGAATTCCTCTAGTCTAACTGAAGTTTTGAGTCTTTTCCCCATTGCCCTTAGCCTCTGGTAAATAGCTTTCTATTCTCTTTCTGAGACCGACATTTTTAGATTCTACATATGAGAGATCAGATAGTATCTGTCTTTTTGTATTGGTGAGAAAGTAAATTAATACAGTCATTTTGGAAAGCAGTATGGAGGTTGCTCAAAAAACTCAATGTAGAACCACTGATCACACGATGTGCAGACAGATACATATCCATAGGAATCAAAATCAGTATGTTAAAGGGATATCTGCATTCTCTAGTACACTGGCAGTATTATTTTTAATAACCAAGAGATGGAGTCAAGTCTCTATCAGTGGCATGTAGATAAAGAAAGCATCATATGTATACAAAATGAAATTCTATTCAGACATTAAAAAGGAGGAAATTCTATCATTTGCAACAAGATGGATGAACCTGGATTTCTAACTTCTTTTTAAATGGAGTTTCAAGAAATCATCTTGTTTAAAAAAAATCTCACCTTTCACCTCCATTTCCTCCAAAAGAAGCTGATCCCTGAGTTCCTGCATCTTTGATGCTTTTGGAGTATAAACAGGATTGTCTTGAGCTTCCTGGTTTCTAGCTGAGGATTCGTCTTTTTCAGTCCTGCTGAATGAGCTAGCACATCTCCCTGTGTTATCTGGCTTTCATAGAAAGGCTTTGTCCTTAAAAATTGATGCCTTTAAAAGAAAATTGCTGTATGGTCATTTTAATGGGGTTGCAGAAAATAGAAATGATAAATGTGTTAAATATGCCATCTTCTGCCATATCCTACTTTTTTTATAGAGCAAGATTATAGGTTCCATCCATCCCTGTGTCCAGGGGACATGTTTTCTCCTTCACTTGACCAAGGAGTTGAATCAAGATAAGATGGTGAAAGTGGATTTTTAGAGTGAGTTGAGAGTTTTGGATAAAAGTGGAGGGAAAAATATTATATTAGAGTAAAGCTTGACTGGAGGAATCTCCTTGATCTCAGTGGTAAATACTCTGTTGT
This sequence comes from Chinchilla lanigera, assembly GCF_000276665.1. Classification (NCBI taxonomy): domain Eukaryota; kingdom Metazoa; phylum Chordata; class Mammalia; order Rodentia; family Chinchillidae; genus Chinchilla; species Chinchilla lanigera. Next base: position 6,652,929 of record NW_004955424.1, on the reverse strand, counting down.
ATTTAGTTCACACCATTCTTGATGAACGGAGTATAGCTGTTTGCAATTTAGACCTTGAAGGAAGTGTGATGGTGAATAGCTTGTCTCTTAATTGTTTCAGAGTCTACTTAATGTTGTATTCTGCTTAGCTACTGACAGGCAACAGTTATTAATGATAGCACAATGTGATCCATGGCATTATGTCAAGGAAGATTTGAGGTTAATTATTTTATTAAAATTTGATTATTTTAACAGTCTCTCAACATATTTGGAGACACAATATCCTTTTAAGTTGGTCTTTTCTCTACATTGCTTAGCATTTCAAAGGTTTCCTTAAGTCAGATAAGTTTATTTATTGTGTTACTGGCTTTTCCCCATGTGATGTTATTTCATGCATGACTCTGGCATTTAATTTGCATATCCTTAAAATTTTGTCAGGGCTATGGCCTAATGTACTTGGTTACACTGATATTACCAATTCGTATTATTATATGAAATCCTTATACAATCACCAAACACACAGGCAAGCAAAAGATGTAGAATATTAAACTTTCAGAAGAGTCATTAGGGAAGTTCTATGATATATTTCTAATATATTGTGTCTGTTAACATTATAGCTTATTAAAGTATTCCTACAAAATGAACACAACCATCAAATATTCCTCATTAAACTAAAGATTATGTACTAGCAAGTTACATATAGTTTGACACCTTACTGTATATGTACAGGTATGAAGAAACCCAGAATCTATGTAGATGATTTATTAACTTAGGTGCGGCATTTCCTGGGGCGCTGGGTGGCTCAGGGTTCCCAGGAGTCAGTGAGCAAAACAGATGAGAATGACTCTTAGTTTTCAATTCCTAGGGTCTCATTCTCTCTAAAGCTTCCCTCATATTAATTTAATTCAACATTTAGTTTTCATGTAAAGTTTCGTTTAACAAAAAACATTTTCTATTGGTTAGACAGATGTTGAAAATATCAAATAATCCAATTTTAAAGTGGGCTGTCTACCCCAATAGACACTTTTCTCTTTTCTCAAAAGAAGACATAGAAATGACCCGCAGGTTTATGAAATGCATGCTCGATACTGCCAACCATCAAGGAAATGCAAATGAGAACTACAGTGTTTAAGGACATAAGTTTAGTCAGACTTCAACATTATGCAATGTAATATACCAAGACTTTCAAAATACCCCATTAATATGTACATTTTTATATTCTGTGTACCAGTTAAAAATAAAATAAATATCCATGAGATACCAGTACATCCCAGTTAGAATGACCACTTTTAAGAAGACAAAAATTAATAAATGCTGGCAAAATTTGGAGGAAAAAAAAAGTTCTTACACACTGTTGGTGGAAATGTATAGCTATTATGGAAAATAGTATAAAATTTTCTCACAAAGCTATGAATAGAAGTCACTTGTGATTCATCTACTCCATTACTGGGTACATATCCCCCCCCCAAAAAAAAAATGAAATCACCAGGCCTAAGAGATGCATGCATTCTCATGTATATTGCACTGTTCATATAGCCAGACTATGAGATCAGCTTAAATACCCATCAGTGAAGGAGTGAATGGATCAAGAAAATATGTTGTGTATACACAATGGAATACTATTGAGCTATAAAATTTCTATCATTTACAACAATATGGAGGCTTTGCAAGAGATCATGTTAAGTGAAATAAGACGAGCGCAGACAAACAGAGACTAAAGACTGTGTGGTCTCAATTATATGTGGAACACAGAAAGGTTGTTCTCATGCACATTGAGAGTAGAATAGTGACAAGAGACTGCGCTGGAAGGGGCGAGTAGGGGCGGGGGGGAGTTGATCTCTGGGCACAGTGTACAGTTGGGAGGAAGAAGCTCTACCGTCCCGTAGCACAGCAGGGAGGATGTAACAACTGTGTGCATACTGTATCTCAAATTCAGAGACTTTGAATACACTCACCATAAAGAAACGAGAAGAGTTAAAGTGCTGGAATGCTAATCATTCTGAGTTGGTCATTACTGGATATGGACATCAGTCAACATATCATAGTTCAAAATAAATATGTATAAATATTATGTTAATCAAAAATAGAATATTAATAAATGTGCAAAAGATGGAGGGGGCACTTTAGTGGGTAGGAATGACAAAGTTTGTTATGCAGGCAGACAGGGCACATACTGAGCATGGTGAGTATGAAAGACATGAGATAAAAGGACTTGAGAGAGAGAAAAAAAAACAAAAGTTAAGTTTACAAACAAGTTATGATTAGATTACAAAGGATTAGAATTCCAGATTAAAAATTTCATGCTTGTTTGGGGAAGCAGTTGCTCACTGAAAGTATTTGGTTGGTTGGTTAGTTTGGTTGGCTTGAACACAGACTAGTATCGGATATCCTGTGTGGCTGGGGAAAGCTGCCTGCCTGCTACAGAGAATGGCTTCCAAGTGTGTGCGTGGGAGACAGGAGACCGCAGTCTGAGCAAAATCCAAACACGCAAGAGTCTGAATGAGGGAGATACACAGATCAAACGGGATTAGAGTTAACTTGATGACTGATTTTTTTCATTGATAACATTACTTTCCATAACAAAAAAACCACTGAATAGTGTTCACAATGTGCCATGTGTTGGTTTCGACCATAGGCTCCTACTGTGTAACTATTTGTCTTCGTTTGGTGCTTATCGTATTCATGGAGTAGAACCTTATTGCCTTTGACTTGGTATTTTCAGCTGTCAGAGCTCCTGGCATGGAGCCTGTTGCCATCCTGAAAAGGCCTGGCTGTGGGTCTCACTTGCCAAGCTCCACTTGAGGGCGAGGTGTCTTTGACCATGACTCTCCCTGGGAGAGGCGGCCAGCGGCTCCCTTCTAGTGGACATTCTTCACTCACTGTGTGGCTCATACTAACCTCTTCAAACTGAAAAACATTATTTATTTTTGGGAGACATGGACTTAGCAGAAGATCCTTTTATTGTTCTTGCATCTATGGAAATTGAAGGGGTCGCTTAACATTTTCAGGTATATTTCAGTTATACTTCCTAAACTGCATATTAGAGAAGGAGTATAAGTATCAAATTTCACAGAGTTAAGGCTATACTTTCAGGGATCATTTCTATAGTGTGTTACCAAATTTCACAGAGTTCTTAGAACAAACTCATTGAGAAGCTCAAAGATCTGCTGTAAGGGTGCCTTATGACCTGGAATTCTCCTTTAGATAATTCTATGTCCTACAACAGCTGTGTACTAAGCTTCTAAGAGTCACGCAATTCGCTTCCTTAAATTAGGTGACATTTCCACTGGGTAACAGAGTTAAGTTTATTTGGCATCCATTCTACACAAAAGATTACTCTGGACACCATGGAGAATGCAAAGTTAAATAAATTAACCATTGTCTACCTTCAAGGAAATTTTAAGGTTCAGAAATATAGTGCCCTATTTATTCTCTCTGATTTTAAGTAGCCATATTTTGAACATTATAGTTATTCATGACATGATGGCGAAATAAAGCCCTTTGTTGATTAAAATTAATCTTATTCAAATAAAACTTGATATGTGATGGTCCAAGAATAAATTATTATCTATGATAGAAACACTGATGTGTCTGCCAACTTCCAACTAGCACCAAGTCAGTTTGATTAAGTGTAGGTGATAGAGGTGGATCCCACTGAAGCTTCATATGTACACAGACTTACCTGTTTGGGTCAGCCCTTCTTGGTTTGATATATAATTTCACCTGAGAAATGTACTTTTTTCTTTTATACATTATGTGGTGATAGAGTGCTGAAAATAACATGGTAAAGCCTACCATATTCCTAACCTTTTGGTACATATTGTCTCTTTTATAATAATAACAAGAAAACTCTTCTAACACATTATTAAAGGGATGACTGGTGAGTATACAAAGAATCTGTAATCATTACAACCTCACAGTTACTTACTAAATGTAAGTCATATAAGGATACCTTCCTTCCTTCTTGTGTCAGGGAAATGAGAAATCTTTACACATTTTTAAATATCTTTCCGGGTAGCTCTAGGGGCATTGTGGTGCATTGTTAACCAATTAAAGCATTAAATCCAAAAGTGATAGTAAATCGATTCTAGAGGAAGATTTATTGTGTAATCATCAAAAGTGTTAAGGATGAAACTTAAAACAGTAGGACCCAAGGAATGGGAGGTGTCTGGGTTAGAAAAGGCTGTGAAAGAAGAACACTATCTTCAAGATTTAAAGACCACGTATATAAAAGGAAAAAGAGATGTATTCTGTATGACTCCAAAATGGAGTCATTATTCAGCGACTCCAAAATTTATGTGGATGTGAGAACACAGAGAAATAGGCTCTATCTAAATATGTCTTTTGAACAGAGACAGCTCTCCATCAACTTCCACTCTTTAAACCACTTTGACCTGACTCAGACGCCAGCGAGTTATCTCGCTAAGTCACATTCTGCAAAAGAACTGTGATGCTGTTAAAAGAAGTTAACACAAGAGGCTGGCCTTTCACTTTTCCCCTCAAACTGATAGCACCACTTCTGTAATTTTGTAGATGTATTTCATTTGTGGGACTTGGGTTGGCCCCATCATCATCAAGAAATTGTTCCTTTCCCCTGAACGTCAGTTGTCTAGTTTTCCCTTAGTTCATTTTACACATTTAGTAGTTTGGAAATGAAAGGGAACTTTAGACTCTGAGATGATCATAGTAGAGATTGCATTCATCACCATGATCTTTGGTTTTTGTTTGTGTTTTGATACTAGGAATCGAACTCACAACCTCCTGCTTGCTAAGCAGGTGCTGTACTGCTGAGCTACATCCCTGGCTCCATTATCCTGTGATCCTTACTCTTTTGTTCTTATGAGAGTAGATTTTCAGTTTACTTAGTTGGCTGAGTCAGGGTATTAGGCAGAAGGAACCTGGCTGCAATTTAGCAAAGATGAGGGTAATTCTTCTTCACTACAGTAATAATAAGGTTCCAGCCACCCTCTTCACTGAGGAAGACTTTGAGTTCGCCTGGATAGCCTTCGTTTCTGGAGACAGTGAAAGCTGCTAGACTTTAGGGTAGCTGGTCAAGCCCGGATTTCCCTTTTGGACTTTTTGTGTGCGCCTCGAGACCATATCACTGTAGCCTCTCTGGAGGCCAGAATGGTTTGTCTGTTAAATAATAGTAATGATCCTGGGAAAATTTTCTCCAAAAACCACACTGGCTGTTATATATGATCTGAGATTGCCACCAGAAAATCAATCTGCCCTACAAAGAGGTGATTTTTATGATTCCATTCTTCCACAGTGATAAACTCGACTATAATTTTAAAACATAATTAAATTAAGTTTAATACTATATAAATTCCCACCGAAGCCAGAGCTGGGCAGGTCTCTGGAGCAGCCCTGACCGCTAACAAATCCCACAGCAGTAAATGTCACTCAATAGAGTAAAGCACATCATAGCTGCTGCTTTTTGACAGAGCAGTTGAACTTGAAATTTGCCTCGCTTATCAACTCCATCATGGGACTTGACTCATAACCACAAACATGATTTTTTTTATATGTAGAGCTTTTGATCACGTAATGTTTAAAGTATAAAACATAATGGATACTTAGTATCTATACAGAGAAGCTCTGCAGAATGCACATACGTGCACTAGTGAGTTTTTGACTTTTATTTTACTGACTTGTAAAAATTTGTGGTTTTTCTATCATTTAAATTCATTTGTCTTTTTTATTAACTGTATTTACTTCTTATGAAGATGGCCTTTTACTATTTAATTAAATAGAATGTTTCCTTTTTTTTCCCCTTTCATTATCCAATTTCCCAACCCCAACCTCAGCCCCTAGTCACCCACATTATTCTTTTCTCTTTGTGACTTTTACATTCTTCAGCTAAGGGAGGTCACGTAGAAGAATGTGTTTCTTAAGTGATGTGTACAAGTGCTCTGTAAAGTGCCATCTGAATGTCCTCAGATGTTGATCTATAAAACTTTTAACATTTTGCATGAAAAGTACAATAATGGCGAGCATTTAGATATTTTTGTATTTAGTTCTCATTGCCACGGTAGTTTCATGGAATTATACAAAAGTTAGTCCACAATGGATTGAGAATTTGATTTTTTAAATTACTTTTCATCTGAAATGCTTTGAAAGGTATTGTTGACATCTTTCATATGTTAGTACCCCAACAGGACAGATTAGACAAGCCCCCAAAAAACAAACAGGGATCCCCCAAAGCAGTGCAGGTCACCAAGTTTAGCTTTGTGTTTTACACAATTCCCAATTCAAATGAGGAAACAAAGATTTAAGGCTCTTGGACAGGTCACCCTCAGATTCCCTTCTACTCTACCACATCCTGCCACCCAAAACCCCCAGCACTAATCTTTTAGATCAGGATAGCTAAGAGCTGATCGCATGCTGCATGGGATTGCTCTTTCGGCCTCCCTCTCACCTCCTGATGATCTGAGCTTGGTTTACAGGCTGAGAGCCCAAGGCCCGTTTGGATGCAAGGAATCCCCATGGTAATCAGTCTCACCCACTGATGGTCCAGGAGGAAGGGGGTTCTCCTGCTGCCGTAGGTTGCTGAGCATCAGCCACAAAGCCTGTCTGGATCCGGCCTCTCTTTCAGCTCTCCGCCTCCAGCTCAGAGAAGGCACTGCCTGCGTTATTATAGTTTACTTTCCCAGGGAAGGAAAACGAGGGAAGGAACCAGAACAGACAGCTGGGAGAAACCCTAGCATGTGCTGCTTCGGAAGAGTGACTCAGTGAACTTGGTACTGGAAAATCTGTGGAGCCATAGTTTAAACTCTGTAAGGCTTTTATCTTCGAACCTCAGCCACCTCTCAGCTGATGCTGAAGTGTGCCTACATGGGATCCGTTTCTTTCCCTTTTTGTGTTTTATTTCAAGCGCCATTAAATTCAGCCTTTTGTTTTGTTTTTAAAATATTGCTTCAGTTTGAATTGCTAGTGTAAACAGGCCACTTAAGGAAGTATGCTCTATCTGTGAGGACTATGGGTACACAACTCGCTGCATAAAAAGTATCCTCAGTATTAAGTGTGGACAAATTGATATTTACATTTCTGGTAATTACTGTGTTGAGTAATTAAGAATACACCAGGCTTTGTAAGTGTGCACGGATCTATCTTTAATAAAATGGTTGAAAACTAGATCCTCAAAGTTTTCATTAGCTACAATGAGTTATAACCTTGTTAAACCACTTCATCCTCCTGTTATTGTTACAGCCTCGCTTTATACATCAAGCTGTGGGCAGGAGAGGCTGCTCTTAAAGCCCTCACAAAGGAGGCCTGATTGTGTCCACTATAATAGCGTGCATTGATCCTCTGAGATGGAGTGTGTGTTTCAAGGGTCATTAACTTGTTATTTTTTATGTACTTGTCATTTCAGCTTAGTCCTCAGCTATCAGAGAAGATTTCATGCATATATATTTGATTATCTCTAATTGGAGATTTTTGCTTCTGGATATCTTGGATAATTATAACTATCTGTTTTTGCTTTACAAGGCTCTTGGTTTCCATGTCAGTATCATTGCCACCAAGGCATTAGCATTCTACTGAGCGACCTCTCCATAAATTGGGCAGACACTGTCCTGTACAGGATGGATTTATGGGTTGGATCTAAAAAGAGGGATTTGGGGGGAGCTAACATTTATGGCATGTATACTATGTGTTCAGAATGTTTCATGCTATCATGGTGAGCTTTCCTCCTAGCAGTATTAGGTCAGGATTTTAATCCACATTTTTTAAATAAGCAAATTAAATTCCAGAGTGTTTGAGCAATGAAGCCAGTGTCAAACAGTGTAGCTAACTTCAGATCCCAGTTTTGGGGCTTTTCACACCACTCATCTTTAGATGTCTCCATCATCTTTGTAGGGCTATACATGTTTAAAATATTCTTTTTATCAGTCTTAATGTTTTGTGTGGTTTTAGCTTCTTCCTGTTTTGAGAATATAACAGTTTTGGGGCTGGGGATTTAGCTCAGTGGCAAAGCACCTGCCTTGCAAGCACAAGGTCATGAGTTTGATTCCTGGTACTGGAAGAAAAACAAAACGAGAATATAACGGTTTGATGTCCTCTAGATAATGCTCTGTATGACACACTTAAAGATCAATAATAAATATAAAATCTTAAGAATCTATGAGAGATAAAAGGAAACCACGTTACAATGACAAAAGAAAATGTCGTTGTTTTAGGTTCAGATGTGCAATAAACTGTGACTCTATGTTTAGATAGATATTTTGTCCATTTTTAATCCATTATATGATGAAGGGGGACTACATGGTTTCTGAGGTCTCATTTTAAGATACCTTCAACTGAAAATCTTAAAAAACATTTATTAAACTATTTTACATATAACTATTATCAAAAAACATTTTTAAAAGAAGCTCCATTTTCCCTGACTTACAGTGGGTTTGAATTAAAAAGATGAAAATAAATTTAGCAGGATTGCAAGACCTTATAATAATATTAGTAACAGCCAAACGCCAACAACAGTGTGATGCCTTTTTATTTATTTATTTATATTTTTCTCCTTTGCCTTTGTTGTTGTTCTGGGGATGGTATGCAAGACCTCCAGCCGGCTAGGCAAGTGCTCTACCAGTGAGCTACATTCCCCCTGGGCTCATATGCCTACTTTTAATATTTCGTAGTACCTATAACTTTAAAATCCTAAAAAAATTTTTTTGTTGAATGTTTATCCCCATTTTATAGATGAGGAAATTGAGTTCAAACAAACTAATTTGGAGATACAAGAGATACAATATTATATTACGTTACAATTGTATATACACCTAACATTGATTTGAACTCAGGTTTTCCTGTATGCTAAGCCCATTTTCCTGGCATCCTTCTTAAGGGAACCTCCCCCTCAGTAGTTTTTGAGCTTCCAAGTAGGAAGCACATGTGGCTGAGAGCTGCCTGTTGCTCCCCTGGTGAAAGCTGCACCCTTTGAGTCTGTGCAGCTTGGGGGTAAGGCACCCGCAGAAGCGGTGCTCCCGCCAGTAACAAGGGTGCCCTTTCCTCTTTCCCCAGGAAGCCCTTTGCTGCAACGAAGGAACTTCCCTTCCTGGAGTTAGTCCTGCCCTGTGTTCTACACGTAGGTACATACAGGTACCATTACTGAAAACAGAAGAGCCAGGTTTCACACCGAAAGATGAGCAGAAGATGTAGTTTTCCTAAGAGTCCCTTCAGGATGGATGTATGAATAACCCTCCATCATTTGCATGAGATTTCCGATTGCATACACATGATGCAGTTGATAGGAGAATTGCTACTAACACATTATGAATTGATACCAGAAATGTTTGTTTGAGGTTTGCCAGTGCTGGGGAGCCGAAGTAGTACATCTCCTAGATGGAAGCCAGTCTTCCCCTCCTACCAACAACAGTTTTAAAAATAATAATAACGTTATTGCCAGCCGCAGTGTTCATCCTCCTGACAACCATACTAGGCACGCGTTTATTACTTCTCTCTCTCTCTCTCTTTTTTTTTTTTTTTCCTTTTGGGCCTAGGAATCGAACTCAGGACCTTGCACTTGCCAGGCAGGCGCTTATGCCGCTGAGCTAAATCCCCGGCCGCTGTTACTTCTCTTTTACAGGTGAGGAAATGGAAACCCAGAAAAGTTTAACATTTTGGCCAAAGTCATAGTACAGAGTCAGAGCCAACTTAATCCCTCTTATTTCTCTCTCTTTAAACTTCTTATTTGGAGATAATTTCGAATTTACAGAGAGCTGAAAAAACTAAAAAGAGTATGAAAAAGGTGTATCTACTTTATCCGGATTTGCCTGTTGATATTTTAGCCAGTTTCAGAGCCCATAGGCTCCTGTGACGGGCTTCCCACCGAGGCCGGCATCTCTCTTTGGGGTCCCAGCCTTCGTCCCTTGTCTCATAGCCAGCCAGCGGAGGGTGCGCCGCCACCGAGCTCAGCGCGCTGGGGGAACGCTGAACTTTCGATTTCGTTGCAGAACCAGGCTCGGTGTCACAGAGCGGTTATGCAACGCGGAGGTCGGGCTGGAGCAGGGACAACCCACCTTTCCTGATTATTTTCCAAAAAACACTGACAGAGCCCCGGCAGTAATAAAGAGATAAATCCTCAGTTCTTTTCCCTTACAGAGATTTCTTTGTGCAGTGTTTTTTTGTTTTGGTTTATTTTTTCTTTTTCCTTTTTAGCCTTGTTTAAGGAATCCTTGAGATCAAAATTAAATGCAAGTCACAGTTCCCTTCAGGGGACAGTGCGGCGAGGTGTCCAGCAGGGGGCGACCTCGCCTGCTCTAGGATTCCTCCATCGCTAGGAATCTGATTGCTCCTGCTGTCTGGCGGCGACGCAGAGGGGTCTGATGAAGAATGAAATGGAAATCTTAGTTTTGTTTGGTGCAGGATTTCAAACAAGACAGCAGACCCCAGAAATTTACAAGAATATAGTGCAGTCTAAATGCTGTACAAAATAAAATTATGTGGTTTAAATATATATATATAGTCTTTTTGAAACATGATCTCACTGTGCCGTTCAGGCTGGCCTTGAACTCACTACTTTGTAGTCCAGGCTGGTCTCAAACTCGTAGTGATCCTCCTGCCTAAGCCTCCCGAGTGCTGGGATTACAGGTGTGCTCCACCACCAGCACGCCTGGCTAAATCTGTCTTTTTTTTTTTTTTTTTCCCGGAGGCAGCGCAGCTTTCCTCTGTGTCTCTGAGGGTTTCCCCTCTCCCTGGAGGCTGTTTTTCCGTGTTGGACTGTTGCCTGGAGAATTTGAGTCAGAAGGCCTTCTGAAGGCAGGGGACTTTAGAATGCTGAACAGGTTCTTCCTACAGTTGATAGTCGTATTTCATTTGCTAAGCTGCTAAAAGGACTAATGCAAGTCTACCGGTAAGGAACCCACTACTTGAACGGTCCACACAGAGTTTTATGCAGCCAGCCTCCCTGTCTGCTCCTGCCGCCTCTTCCGGAGCCCGGAGCAAACCTGACCTCCTCGCTCTCTTCTAATGTTGCCACCTAGTGGCTCGCTCCGGAACTCCCGCAGTCCATTTCTTCCCGGGATCGTTTCACCCCACTGGGTGTCCTCTAGCTTCATTCAGAATGTCTAGCTAGGGGCTGGGGATTTAGCTCAGCGGCAAAGCGCTTGCCTGGCAAGTGCAAGGTTGTGAGTTCGGTTCCCGGTACCCGAGAAAAACCAAGCCAAAAAAAAAAAAACAAAACAAAAAAAACCAGAATGTCTAGCGATGCTTTCCTTTTGATACCGGCATAACCATTTTCCTCATCTTCACCCATCTTCCTGTTTCTGCCTTACTTAAGAACAGAGCTTTCTGTCTTTCTGGGAGTAGGGATCTAAAGCGTATGCAATATGGGAGCCTCGAAAAGAAAAGTAATTAATAAGCCTTAGACACTGGGATTTGGAGGTGGGCGTGCAGGTGCTGAACTCAGAACCCTCAACTATATTAGCTTTTGCTTCTAACCCACCCCCAAGTGCACGCACCATTGTTCCCTTTTCTTCATGTTTGGGACATCATTTTTTTTGTGTGAGCTTTAAAAAGTGAAAGACAGTAAAAAGCCACTCTGGTTCTCTCTTGGCTGTCTTCCTGACTTGGAGGGGCTCCCTGTGATTCTGAGAAGAAACTGGACGTAGAATAAAATGCCACTGGCCCGCAGAGGTATTGTCATGAACTTCTCCTCCCTGCCCTGTGTCAAATCAGATTCCTACGTCAAAGACCAAAGTGTACAAATTAAGTACAAGGAGGTTTCTTATACCATTTGTGGTCAGTTCTGCTTAATTAAAAACATTGTAATTGTGTTCGGTTATAATTAATTTTGAAAATCAATTCCCATGTGCATCGTCAGCTATTCTCATTCTACTGTATTCTAAGTGGAAGCTTCTGGCCTGGCTGGAAAAATTAACAATTGCTTTTCTAAAGGCAAGTGGTATCAGTACTCCAAATAACAAGCTTAGAAATGAAATTTGAGGAAACAAGCTACTTGTAAGCAGGACCAGGCGACATGGTATTGATATTCTGTGTGTAGCATCACCATCTTCAGGCATAAACCTTCACTTGGATGATTTCCTGTCGTATCTGAACACAGCTCCTCTGACTTGATATTTCCCTAAATGTCCTCACTTTTAAAATCATGTGTATTTACAAGGTTAATGGTATATTACCGTGCCTTCGAAGGAACATCGGTATCATTTGTCATCGAGCAGAAGATAACCGCAAGAATAAATGCAATGAAATTAAATATAAAGCGGTGACAGAAGCCTGCCTGAGGCCTGCTCCTTCTCTCTAACAGGAAGATTAGAAGATGCTGGAGACACTTGAAGTAAAAGTAGGATGCGAAGTCCTTATTCTGGACTCAATCAGCAGACCTGAAAGACAATTAAAAGAGGACAGTATTTCTCTCCAGGCAAATCAGGGGTACTTCACATCTTATTCAGGTTCTGCGTAAGATTGTGTTTGAGAAATATGATGGAGAATGTCTGCCTTCTGAGATTCGTTCTGTTGGACTATTGCAGGAGGGGCATTGTAAGTTATGATACAGAGTGGGATGCATGACTTTTTACCCTGCATTATTCAGATTTTCTTGATGACATCCTGAGTTGCCATGGTTGTTGGGAGTGTTAAGCAGAAACAACACACGTAAGAATGCCTGGAACGGTGTGCGGCCCTCAACAATGTCAGTGCCTTCAATTCTGATTCCTCAACTAGAAGCTGAGAAGTAGGAGGAGGGAGGTTAGCTAGCTGCCATCTACCACAAAACATAAAAGCAAACAAGCTCTTTGTTCCTACACAGATGCGATCATACGAATAAGAATATACATTTCAGAGCTTGATGCACAGAACTGATCAGTATTGGGATTTTTAGAGTTTCATAAAATAAAATATCAGAGACCCAGCAGTGGGGAATTATTTGGACCAACATTCTCCGTTTGGATAACTCTCACATATGAAGTGTATTAGCGGACTGGAAAACTTGAGGCACTTGGTGTGTGTTAAGGAGATTTATAGCTCTCAGAAATTTTTATTATGTGACACTTTGAGAAAATGAGTCAAAATGTTACAAGAGCTTGTGATCTACTACATTTATGCACATAAATTGTATACCTAAAATCACAGGATGGACTTTTTGCATAAGAGCAAAGCTTTTGTTCTTCAAATGAGGTAAGCGCAGCGCTAGAGAGGCTGCTGTAGCTTTAAATGATGCTTGGCCACTTTTTTAAAAAAGATGATCTAGAACACCTTAAGGGAGAATGAGTGGTAAGATAGTTACTACAAGGCTGTTAGACTCATTGCCAAAGGGTATCCAAACTCCAGAGATCAGATGAATCAGGTTTTAATTGGGTTTAAAGTTGAACTGAGTAAGTAGAGAAGGTAGGATAGGTCTGAACCCTGTTAATGTCATAAAACCTTTGGTTTGGGGGGGGCTCTTGGGTTAAAGACTGGGCTGAGTTGTCACTGGTAGGTGATGTCCTGATCAGTCCCGAAAGGCTGCTGTTAAAAGTTGGGGTGGGTACGAGCACCCCACAGAGTCGCACTACGTGGGAAATGGAAAAACAGAGAAGTGGGCCCTGGCTGTAGAGCAAAGAATAGAATAATTTTACAAAGCCGGTAGGACACTCAGGTACAGTATTTACTCCTGTTTTGTTAGCATTTTTAGAACAGATATTCAAGACACAACACCGAATTGTGTCCATCTGGATGTGTTGAAGGCTGATTATGTGGATGAGGACTGAAGTGGCTGGTGGCCTCTATTTCCCAATCCAGAGCTGTGACTTTTTCAGATTTCACTTCCCATGAAGTCTGTCCTGGCCGGCCTCCTCTCTGTACTGTTATTCACTTGTTTAATATCAGAATAATATACTTAAATTATTTTCCTCTTAGTCTGATCACAAAATACATCCTCTGAACTCAGTTTGTTTTCCGTAGCCTTTTAAAAAGCTTTTGTTTAATATTTATGGACCCTTCTTTGAAGCACATCAATTACTTCTTCTCCCCCAAGATGCTGTTTCAGGAGTTTTATTTTAATTTTGCTAGTTTGTAATATGGTAATATTTTATTTTATGATTAGCCATTTGTCAATAAACTTCATTAGAAAATTACTAGCACTAAAAGTTCCTTTCAGAAGTCTAGATATATTCAGACATAAATGAAAACAATCTTACATATCAGCAGTGACCAACTGGTCATAAAGGTATAAAGAAAGAAAATTCCTATTCACAGAATTTTAAAGTGAGAATTTCTTAAAACACACGTACAATACTGATTTGTTTTACATATTTTGATCTGTCTAACATATTTAACAGAGGTTAGTATTGAGTCTTTTTTTATAAAATAGAAATTTCATTATATTTTAGTAATTAGGAACATGAACTTATAAAGTTCTAAAAATAAGCATAAATGCAGGGAAAATTTTAAAAAACTTTTCTAAAAATTTCCTACCAACACTCCAGAACTTTCTGAGAGGAGAGTTTTGTTTTTGCATTTTTGTCTGTTGTTTTTTTAAAGGATGCTTCCAAAATACTTAATTCCAAGGTAAAGTCACTGATAAGTATCTATTAAATCCTTTGGTACTGATTTTTGTGTGGGTATTCCCTTGCTGTTATCAATCCCCTACTGTCTTTTCTTCTGTCCAACTTCTTCCTTTGCTTAATAATATGAAAAAAAAAAATTTTTTTTAATGGCCACCTTGTAGCAGACAGCAGATAAAGGTCACCAAGAAAACCATGATTCAACCAGGGGACCAGCATCCATGCGTGTATGAGACCTTCAGGATATTTCAGGATATTTCTTTCTGAGACGCCACACTTCCCTCCACAGGCACTTCCATTTGTGCAAGACAGGGGTCGATATGGCAAGAACATTTCCCTCAAAATCCTAACCAGTTTGACCAGGATCCCAAGATTCATCCAATTTTGGCTTGGCGGCGGGGCGGGGAGGGGGGAACTCTTCATTTTATGGGCCCAGGAATAAAACAAAAGATGGGTTATCTCAAATTCTGAAGAAATATGCAAAACATTGTCATACAGTGGCCCAGCTCAGCTGTTACTTATGTCTCCTTGAAAAAGAAAATTATCATTTCCAGCTCACAGAGCTGATACAGAAGATTCACTGTCAAACGTGAGACAAAACTACATACAAGAATATTTCACTCTGCGTGTGAGGACCCTTATTCACAGTAGCAAGCTAATAGTCATTAAATCTGATCCCAGAACTCAAAAGGCACACTGCGCTGTGTTCACACAAGATGCGTGTGCTCATAACAGACTCTGTCTGTGCAGGAGTGGGTGCTCAGATGCACAGAGGGTGGGTACACCGAGGCCCACACGTATTTCAGGTGGAGGTGTCACTTCTTTGCTGAAGTGTCACTCATCCAGAGAGAATACTAAACTACTGAAACGCGATTGCTGGAACTTTGACCCCTAGACAAAGTACTTAATGGAAATATAAGATCATCGAGTAGCAGGAAATTTTTATTTGAGCTGATCTCCTGAACAGTACCTTTGAAAGTCTTAAAACTCAGATATACTTACTTTTTGTAAAGAGAGTGCAAACATTATCTCTGGCTACACAGATTTCTTAATAAGCTAATGTACTTTTAATCATATTAATGCTACTGGCTTAGCATCAGCATGGTATTTAAAATAAAATTTCCCCTAGTAGCAGTGAGGATTTTCCGTGGTGCAATCCTCAGTTGTTCTTACGGTTCCGACTGTAGCCATTTGTGTGGTTATAACGGGGCACATGCAGCTGAGCAGGCTCCCTGACAACACCAGAATAATTAAAATGGAGTGACACTCAATGGTCTACCGAGAGTCAAATGCATATAAGTATTGTATACAGATCACATACATTTTATGGTGGCTTTTAACTGTCTCACGGAAATGTACACAGGCTCTCAGATTCTCTTACCATCTCCTCCCTGCATCAGTATTCTCTCTCCTTGTCTTCCCTTCCCTCCTGTCCCTGTCCGCTCACCAGTCCCTTCCCACTCACCGTGACTTTAGCCTCTTCTTCCACCTTAACATTATCTTCCCTGCACAAAATCTAGGCCTCCCGGCTCTGTGCTCATTGCTCTTCCTTTTGACTTGTTTGACTGCAGGAACTTTGTCACCACGTATATCAAAGCATCATGTTGTGCTCAGTAAATATACATTGTATAGATAGCATATATGTTTTAAAATACCTACATACAAAAAGATGTCCCATTTAAGGTGACATTGATTAGAAACTAAACAAAGATGCACTAATTTGATAACGTTCATGGATAATCCTCTTAGGGTACACATTTGCCTTATGAAAAGTATTTTAGAAATAATGCTTCACACCAAAGGAATGATCATTAAGATAAGAGGGATGAGAATGGAGTTCTATCCCAGTCTGGAAAAGTTGGAGACTTAATGAGACGTTCTCTCAAAACTTAAAAATAAAAATAGGAAAAGGATTGGAGGTGTAGCTCAGTGCAAAGGCCCTGGGTTCAATCCCAACTATTGAAAAAGCTTTCAAGATTCAGGCTTATAATATTACACTGCTGCAGTTTTCAGCACTAACTAAAAGGATAATGGCTTCTCTTTAGTTTTTTTGTATTTCTTATACATGGAAACAAAGAATGACTCTTTACATTCTCAGCCCTTATTTTTTATTTATTTTGAGACAGAATCTCCTGCTTTATCCTCCCAGCTCAAAGTTTGACTCTCTTTGGCCATGGACTTTATTGGCAGGAATGGATTACCAAAGAAGGAGTCTTGACAGTCATATATCTGAAAATATTTAGCATTTCTTGTTCTCATGCACTGAGGGACAACTTCCCTGAGTCACCAAACCAGAGAGCCAACGGTGAATAAAAACACCCAGGAAATAGTAGAGTTCTATGAATTATGCTGCATGTCACCAGGCTACAAATCTCACTAGTGTTCCACTTTCTGTCCTCGCATGCAGGAAAAATCAAGCGAGATGCTGTGTGGAAGAAAAGACCTACAGGAATTGGTCCATTTGATTTGTTGAGAACAAGTTCCATTTATAGACATAAGGCTTCATTGAATCCGTGGCTTAAAAGAAGTCCTTCAGACCACATCACTCATAAAACAATCCTTTAAAGAGGAAGTTAGCAAAGAGCCCGGATTCTCCAGCAAACTCATCCTAACAACCAGAATCAGTTAGGAGTTGCATTCAGCTGCTAACAAGAGACAGCCTAGGAACAGTGGCTTCCAAAGAATGGGCATTTCCTCCTATAAAAAAGCAAGTCCAAGTCTGGAGACAGACATGGTCCTGATGATTCTGGGAGATCCTCATCATTATCCCAGTGTCACCTCTGACATATCAAGTGCTAGTGCATTCTTGGGGTTGCCTCATCCCCTTCCTTATCCAGTAGGAAAAGCAAGGAAGCTTTTGCCATCTCTGTAACAGTGCTGTACCATTTTCCCAAAGCAGCATCTAATAACCCCTCAGCTGACTGATGATCCATTTCTGTAGAGAAAGCTAAACATATAAAGAAGTATAGTGTTTTATTTTTTTTAAGCAAGGAGACTGCATCTCCAAACAATATAACCATTTAGTAAATGAAGGGACACCTTGGATGGGGTATTATTGAACTTACTAATTGTCAGGGCTGTAGGGTGCAGGGAGGTTCTCAAAGGTGTCCAGAAAATAAGAGAAAGCAAAAATAGGGAATTCTGGCCTTTGTAGTATATGAGATGCTGAAAGATAGGTGATAAAATGCAGTCTGTAGATTATACTCATTCTGGTATATGCCTAAGGATTAGAAGATTCTGTGAATAGGTGCTGCGTGAACTAACATGTCAGTTTTCCTTCCCAGTGTTATCTGCTCCTAGATAAGAATACTTCAGCCTGAAATTGCTTAAAATAGAAAAAGAAAAACCTCTCAGGAAAATCAATGAAGGGGGACTTTGAGATTCTCATACCACAATCAATATTTATTGAAAGTCTCTCTGGGTTAAGCCCTGGTGGGTGAGTTGGATGGGAGAAGGCGGAGCAAAGGCAAACACAGAGCTTAGCTCTAAAACTTGTACAGTCCGGTCGCTTAATTCAAAGATTTTGCTCTTAACACCTTGAAAACATCTATTGCAAACAGGTGTCCAGTGTTTTTGAATGAAAATATTTTATTTCATTAAGTTGCTAATACAGGGAATCGTGTACTTTATTCATTCAGTCAACAAGTTATTGAAGTACGTGGCTTTTAGGTGACAGCTCAGGCATTTGGAGAAGATTTCAACCCTGTAGGCATTTACGCATGCAGTGCCTGTGTTCTACTTATACTTTCAATAGCTGACCATTGGGTCCCTCGAGGACAGTGCACAGACCCCGACAAAGGGTCGATAGTGCCTACAGAGAAGTCAGAGACCCAGAAGTCCAGTGGTAGCAGTGGGAGGTGAGAGCAGCGGATCTGCTGATCCAGGCTTCAAAATGATTGCAACAAAAGACTAAAGACAATGAAATCCGTAGTGCAGACTTGAAATATAGCAGCATCTTAAGCATATGAAAAAGACCCAGGGCAAAAGAGTGAAATACTTCAAATTTCACGTGTGAATCATAAGGAACTGTCATATTCAGTAAGCACAAAAGGAGAAGTGGGGTTCAAATTTTGCCCTCTAAGCATCCTGCCGGTGCTGTTTTGAACATCTCTTTAAGCCTGTTAGACTTTTCACTAAAGACCGATCATGAGCACATTTTATTCAGGTTCACAGTGCTTCATGAATCAGCAGTTGCATGCGGGCACGTGCACTGCCGTCTTCAAAAGGGTGAAGGGAAGACGGAATTAATATTTCACCTTTTCTCAAAAATAAGTTTAGTGCTTTGGTTTAATCATTTAAATCTGAAAAGTAATAACACTCCTTTCAGAATATATTTAAATGCTGTATATCATCACCACGATACAGCTGCTCCTTACACTCAATACAAATAGTTCCAGTGTTTCCATGGGTGAAAGTTTTAATTTTTTCTGCTTAGTTGGCACTATGTGTGTTCTATTCCTCTTCCCTTGTTTTAATATACATGATAATTTATCCATTTGAAATCTGCAAAGCACTGGATTATTTTTACTTCCTTATTAAATTATATTCATTTATTTTATAGCATACTACTATATTCCAGGTACAGGCTGAGTAAGTAACAAACCTTACTCATTGGATGAAGTTAATTTATTGAACCAGTGTTAAGTTCATCATTAGTTATTTCCTTGGTTTGGGTTTTCTTTTTCTTGTTTTTTGTTTGTTTGTTTTGACACAGGGTCTTGCTATATATTTCTCAAACTTACTAGTAGCCCTGGCTGGCCTTCAACTCATGTGGATCCTCCTGCCTCAGCCTCTGGAGTGCTGGGATTGCAGGCATGTGCACCCTACTCTGCTCAGGCTCACTTCTTTCCTTGTAGCCAGACACCAGAAATTCAGTGGCCAGGACCTTCTGTCTGTGGAGATGAACAGGGCGTCCAGTGGTGTATTGAGCTAGGTGACTTTATGGCACAGAGTTGCTCTGGGGACAGCTAAACTACATCTAAAGAAGAGTAAAATTACTGAAGGACAAGGTGCCCTCCCAGTTAACTTTTAACAGAGTTGTGTGAAAAATGTAAGGAAGGATGCTCTAGGCAGAAGGAAGTTCATGGCAACAGAGGTGATTGAAATACCAGGCGGTGCTAGCTGCTCAGCACCCTCTGCATCCTGTGATGCTAATGCTCTTCATGCCCAGGCAAGGGAACTGAGTTCCAGAGTAGTCAGTGTGTACAAAACACTGGCTAACCAATGGGGTCTGCAAGGGGAATGAGACCCATGTCTCTTGCCTCTCCCCTATCAGTGTGGGAGCTGTAATGAAGGATACACCTAGTCCCACTTTGTTTCATATTTAATTCTTTCACACTATGAAGAATTCACAATCATAGAAATATTTTGAGACCTTTTGCTAACTATATTAACACACTGAATATTGAACCGAGAGACTATTGCTTTGAACTGAACACTAAGACTTGGGCCAACAAGGGAGGATGTTTTGAAATGCTATTCTTCTTAAATTCACACATCAAAATATGCAGCTCTGTGATACTGAGGTAAGGGCTAAGTTTGGTACAATATCCAATACAGCAAGACTCCGGTTAGCCAGAACCCCACAGCCCTCCATTATAATTTAATCTTGCTTTTCTTTTTCAGATGGAAAATTATAAGACAGAGGGCTGTGATTAGACAACAAGCTGATAACAGGCCGGACACTCAGTTCTGAGCCCCGTGGTGTGCTCCCTGCTGCGTTAGGAACCCTTTGTTACTCTCAGTAAGGATGCTGCCCCTTGGGAGCTGGAGCCTGAGGGAATCAATGGAGATTTATCTCAGAAAGTCACTTCAGGGTCGGCACACAATAAACCACTCTTTCTGTTATTCTAGAGAGATACCCAGAAACTAATATTTACAGGTGCAGCCCTCAGGCATGGAAGATTTCAACCTTCACAGGCAGACAGAGTTGTGTTGACCCAGGGTGGAAAAGGACTAATTTATATATAAATAATCAAGTACCTGTAATGCCATATCCTGAAATTTCTGAGGGATCAAGTTTCTAGGTAGTCTAAATGACTGTCATGTTGCCCCTTAAATCCTATATACACAGAGGTTGCTTTTAGAATTCAGGGATAAAATTTAGCATGGATAAGTTACATTGTCTGATGAAAAGGTTTATCATCAATTGCAAAGGAAAATCTGACTTTTTGACAAGTGTTTCCCCTTTTTCCACCTGAAGTGCTTCATTCATGGTGATCAGACAGGTTTTTCTTTCACGTAGGTGGTTAACCTTCCCTTGTAAGGTTTTAATAGACTCTATGTTCATTTGAGTCTAGATGATTTTCCTGATATTGGAAGTTTGGAATGTTTGTTTCCTTTCTAACATTTTAGAAACAACCATGTACATTGTAGTGACACAAAGCTATACTGACATAACAGGTAATGGTATCACACAGTAGACTCAGAAACAAAAATCAAGACATTTAGGATTTGCATTTCCATGGAACTTGTAAGTCAAGAAATTGGTTTCATTTGTAGGTTAGTTTCCCTCAAAAAAAATTAGTTATCACAGTAAATACTTGTGAATTGTTTGCTCTTCAGCAGATTATTCTCAATTACACTGTTTCCCACGTGCTAGATGCTAGGAGGTGGGGGTCAGATACAGGCTCTGCCCACTGAGCCTATGACCCAGCCCCTAGAAGATGAATGATAGGGCCCATGAATTGGTATCGTGTGCTCAAGCAAGGTGGAGAAAGGGGCGGGGCTGGGATGACCTCTGTGGAACAGGCAGAGTTTTCTGTGGACTTGAAGAGGCAGCATTGAAAACATGAAAATGACACTGGGAGGGCATGTGAGAAGAAGCCAGCAGCCCAGAGAGTCACATAACTATGGGGACTACAGAATGGAGGACGGAGGCACCCAAAATGTTCCTGACCTCATCTGCATGAAAGCGTGTAGTAGTGACATCATACAGAAGAATGCTTTGTGTGCGTCAGAGACTGAATAGAAGAGAACTTCTTGATCACAGCTTTTAGACAGTTTTATTAAATGTTGTACTGTTTTGTTTTGAAACAAGAGGGTGAGATCCCTTTGGAGGGCAGTCTAGGGACCTGTATCCCCTGTGCTTCATTCCTCTTGCCAGCAGAAGCTACACACAAAGAATGCTAATAGTATATCCGTGGATGCCAGCTGGTACATGTCAGGGTATCCCACCAAGTTTACCTCAGTAATGAAATTAAATTGCCAGTTTCTCTTAAAGCATAAGTGGATGCCATGCCATTATGAAGACAGTATATCCTATGAACTAACAATATGTTGCATGCCTTAGTTTGTTCATCTGGGAAATGGGGCTAATGATTGTACTACAGTATAGCTATGAGAAGGAAAGAGATTAATGTAAAGGGAGTGGTGCAGAGACTGCACAATACACAATACTACTTTTTGTTTTATTTTATTAAAGAAGAACATATTGGTGTGAGAAAGGTAAATCCTGAGAACTGCTTTTTAAAAAGAGGAAACAGCACATCTAAGTGAACATAATCCATGTGTGTATTCCAGGCAGGTAGGAGATGCCTGTTCCCCATCTGTAATTTGACCTGTCAATCTGATCATCTCTACCAGGTTGTTTAAAAATATGAGCTGTAGAGGTTGGAAATGGTGATCTGAACAAGGAAGTTATCTATAAACTTTAAAATACAGCTACGTTTGAAAGAAACAGTACAAACAATTCAAGAATCCTTGGTTTGTACTGCAAATCTCAGTAAGACACCATTTATTTTTCCTACATTAGCTGACAGAATATTATGACCCCCAAGGATTGTTTAGATTGGATGAGGGAATAACACGGGTGCTTTTATCGTTTCTATAATTGTGCAAACTCCTGTTTGAAAATACTTCAAATGAAATAGGAAAATTTTAGACAGATTGCTTTATGCACAAAATGTTAATTTGTGTATGTGCTACGTGGAACACCATTTTAACTTTCAGAACTTGTATTCATATTTGTTCAACTTTCAGGATAATGGGGTTCATTAAAAAAGAACGAGGAGACACATTAACTTCTAAAATTACCTGGTAATTCTAAAAATGTGAGAGTCCAAAACGCTGATTTTTCTATTATTTTCCACGGTTACTTGAATACTAGGAGCTGGATGTGTTTAACTATAATTTTAGGAGAATTGCTTTCTCTGTCATAGAAATCATTACAGAGGTAGATTCCTAAATGTCTCTTCAAGGAATATAGTTATATGACTAAAAATGTAAATAGGAAAGTAAATGTGTTTTGCATAATTATTACATAAAGAAAATTTTAATCTCAGCTAAAATATAGCATGACATTGCATATCTGCATTAGCATTATTACTTAAGAGCAATTAAGATTTTGTCAAATAAAACATGATTTAGTCCTTGTAGTAAGGAAAATGTAGCAACATCAGGAGAAGACATCCTATGCAAGAGAAAATTATATTCATTAGAAACAAAAAAACCACACCTGCAAATATTTGTCCCTTTCTGTAAATTTCATATCAAAACTCTGGGGAATTCAATAGTGTGGTAAATGTAATTTGTAGTTCTTTACAATTACGGTCTAAATAGTTGAAGTCTAGAGGGAATGTGCCTATTTGATTTTCAAATTTGCATCACTTAAAATCCAATCAGGCCAACTGTTCAGATTTTTATTAGATATGAAATACATGAATGGGTTCAGAGCCTGCACTGTGTACTGAAAGAATATATCTGATTTTACAGCGGGCCTTAGCTAAGGGGTTCAGTTAGATTGTGGCTCAACCCCATTCCTGTAAAGATTGTTTACTGACTGCTTGAATTGCTAACATATTATACCCTTCGATTTTCAGTAATCGGTGTTTTATAAGCCAACAGATTGCCTTTGATTTTTGAGAATTTGCGGTAACATATTGAGCTTAACAGATTTATGCAGGAATGTAAAATAAAAATAGTGTAGCAGGCGCTCAAGATTTTAGAACACAGAGGGAATTAGGTTTACAGATGGTTGGTACAGATAATGGTACTGAGTAATTTAGCCATGTAAGGTAATCTGTTGTTGACAGAATAGATTAACATTTACCCGACGTATACAGGTGTTTGGGTTTTGCCGTGCATGCAACCTAGGGCGAACCGTGCCATTTGTAGCGTAAGCCTCAATTTTGAAATCTGTAAAATATGCATGGGTTTGAGGATTTATTTTAGGGAGATATTCTAAGAGCTTGCCAAAATATTCTATATAATTTATTCAGCCTTTAAAATCATTTTTATTTTCCACCGCATGAGATCTAAATCGTCAGAGCATTTTTAAGGAATTCTGATGTAATTAATGGTTGTCTTCTTGCAGAATGGGAACCGTGGGAGGCCTTGATTCCTCCAGTCTTCTGTGCTTTTGGACGACACAGGTTTACGGTTCCCTGACGTGCTCTGAAGTTGAGGTCATTTCCTTTCTCAGTGACCTTTCTGTTTACAGAGAGCACACTGGTTATTCCTAAGGGGCAGGTCACCCAAAGATGCTTGCCTTTACTAAGCACGGAATCCAGTTTCACCAAGGCACCGTGATTCAGGTCGCATGAATTAACTGGGAGCTTAGGGTGGCAGCTAAGACTTCAGCCTTTTGCTCTGCCCTCCTGGTCCTCTCCCTCTCTCCCCTGTGCAGCAATGAGGGAACCATATCAGAATGTCACGCCGGGTCAGATCAAAGGTCAGGGCAACCGTATTAATGAGAAAAGAAGCTGGGATCCTCAGAGACGCTGCTACACCTCTCCTTGTACCTACGTCAGACACACAGAGAGGCACACACTCCGGGACAGTGGCTCCTCCTCCTTCTGTTTCCACTTGGAGAGAACAGAGTCAGGCGTTGGGTTGGTGGAGAATTACACTCAGGCTGCTAGTGTGGATGCTGAGGCAGCAACGTCCTCTGGAGTACGGAGTTCCAGGTACCTTCACCTGCGCAGAATGACAAAAATTTCTAGGAGGCTGTGTGACAGCTGACTGGCAGAAGTGGAGGGGTCTGAAGGGATGATAAATCTCAAGTCTTTATCCAGACAGAGAGCCATAAAAGCATGGACACATGCAACTTCCCTCCAGCTATGACTGATGCACCTATTTTTTGACCCTGGTTTCTGGTTCTCCAAACAATAGGCTAGGCCATTTTCCAGAACAAAATCAGCTTCTTTTACTTTTCTTTCTTAAACTTGCTCCAGTAGCTAACAGGCTTCCTAGGGTCAAGTGTTTTGGAAGGCTGTCTGTGGCCCCTGTACCATGGCATGACTTTTACTGGATGGAAGGATTGCAAGAAAAAAGACCCGGGCTCACTGAACTTGCCGCCTGCCTCAGCCGCCTGGTAGAAGAGAACGATGCTTCACAAAAGTAGTCAGCACACTGAAAAAGCCTTGGGATCTGGCAGAGAACATAAGCCAAGGGACAAATGTCGCAAACCACGGTGTGTGTGTGTGTGTGTGTGTGTGTGTATGTGTGTGTGTGTGTACTTGAAGAAAGCACAGACTCGGCAGTTAATGACAGCACAGAGCAGGAAGTAGTGAGAAATAAACACAAGGAAATTGGAGAGGTTCTGACTCCCTGTCCAACAGAAGGTGTCTTTAAGAGAGAAAGAACAAATGCTCCTCCAGGTCAACAGCTAACCACAACACACCAGCCTGAGAGCCTACTCCCGATTAGTTCCAAGTCCTGTGAGAATTTCCTCCCACAGGAATTTCTTTCCATTCCCCAGAAGGTCCAAATATAAAAAGCATAATTATGAGATTGAGCAAATCCTAATTAATAACTAGGTACCTGAGAGAGAGCCCTTTAGAATATTTTGACTCCCCACCTGAGAGACAATGCCCCACCAAGACAAGAGAGGAGACAGAGACAAAAATTTCAGATTCTTGTGTGTGTGGTAGTGGGGACTGACCCGAAAGCCTTCACAATGAGCTGCATCCCCAACCAATTTTATTTTATTTTGAGACAGGACCTCATTAAGTGGCCTTGGCTGGGCTCAAACTTGTAATCTTCCTGCTTCAGCTTCCCCAAGTGCTGGGATTACAAGCGTGTGAGCCCACACCTTGCACGGAGGTGGATATGACGTGCACTATACACTTGAGGCCACAAACTCATCCCGTGAAGTAGCAGCCAAGTATTTTCGATTCCTTCATTTTTCCTCCGACCCCCAGGTGACCTCCCATACCAATTCCCTCCACTGTCAGCTTTCTTCTGTTAAACAAGGAAGGCCCACAGAGTGCTGGTGTCAGAATTTCTCTTGTACCAGCCCTGGTCTAGGTCAGGTGGGGAAGTGCAAATTACAGGTAAGGCAGAGTCCAGGAGTGTAGGCCTTGCCATCTTGAGTTTGTCTCTGGATTATGGCTCCACATAAATATTGTATGAACTTAGCTCCAAGTTCTTTACCTGACAAATGAGAAAACAACAGAAGCCAATTCTGTGGATTTTCATGAGGATTAAAGGAAAATATTTGGTACCTTGACTGGCACGTATGAAGCTGTCAAAACAGTCTCACTAGTTTTGAGTTCAACTTTGAGTACTAGCTCAGTGTTCATTCATTAATTTGGGGTTCAGGCAGTTAGAATGAGGCCTGGTATCATAGGTTTTCTGTTTCTTTTCTTTTTTATTTAAAAGAGAATAGTAAAAACAGAAAAAGAATGGCAAGCAACATAAAACAAAGCAAGAACATTAAAAATGATACAGATTTTCAAAGCAAAATGATAGGAATTAACAGTGGTTATTATATTACATATCGTTAGCTTAAAGGTTTTATATTTCATTTAGTTTTTTCTTCTAGGACATTATGAAGTAGTAGTACATACTACTACTAGTATATACTAGTATCTACCACTGTTAGTATACGCAACTATTAGTAGTATATACCATTTTATAAGTGGGTTGGAAAAGGACTGGAAAAGGACTCACTTTTATTTCCATGATTAAAAGAGGAGTAAATTCAGCCTTTAATTCTAGATAACGGGTCCCCAATCCAGTCTTTTTTGATTTACTCCTTGCATCCTTCTCTTGCCTTCCTGTCTGCCCAGATGTTGCAGCCCTGCAAAGGTCTTCTTACTTGTAAAGCCATTAACCTCACTTGATTGTTACTCCAACTTTTCTGCTACCCAAATTACTTGAACTCTTCAAAACATAATTAGAGTCAGCAAACTGTGAATTTTTGTGTCTTCTTTCAATACAAGGTTCAAGAGGCAATGCAAATGGTACAGAAAGAAAACCTTCAGGTCAACTGCATTGTGTCCACTGGTCCCATAAATTCTGAGTCACAAATACCTAAAACTAAAGGCCTGTGATAACCATGCAAAGATGCAAAGTATGCATTGGGTTTTGAATTATTTTGAAAGAACTTGTAGGTTTTCTCTAGTCACTATCATTGTTATTCAGGTAACATACATGATTTACGATGTAGACAAAGGACAGAATACTTTTAATATATTTAACTTGAAATCTACTGTTTCAGAATTGGTTGGGAGCTGTTCTTCATATTGACTTCAGAAGAAATGCTTTTCTGTTTGAATAAAACAAAGATTAAATTGATGCCCAATTGTTTCTGTGAATGCTATCTCAGTTTTGTATAGGTCTTAGTTTCTTGGATATCATTTCAATCTAAACCAGAAGTTTCCCTCAACCTAAGTGAATCAGTTTAATGTACATATGTTCATACAAATATTTGAGGTGTTTTAGTATAGCAGAATTTGCAATCATGAATCAATAGTAAATATTAAATATCTATTGTAGCATATGTTTGGATCTCATGACTTTGGTAGCCACCTTTCTCAAATCTGCTAAGTCTCACACACCCCCATCGTGTTGATGATCTCTCTTTTTTAAAATATAGTTTAATATGTTACAGTACAGAAGCTCGGAAAAGTTAGAATAACCAAGGAGAATTGCATGCCATATTCTTGTAGTGTCAGAGAGGGATCTAGGATGAGAGGAGGAAAATGATACTTTTTATTTACATCCACTGAAGTTCATAGTATGTTTTTCTACAGATTTGAGTTGAGAAGCCCATAGTAGGAGAAACAATTGAAATATAGCCACTGCTGGCCCTCACCTGCTCAGTCAGGATTTCAATTCCCCGCTGTATGACTGCAAATATTGCAAACATTTCTGGAGGTCTCCAGAGAGATCTCATGAGCTCATAAACAGGAAGGTCCTGGAGAATTTATCCTCTGCTAGAAGCTAGCATGAGTACCAGCCATCTATCACATCCTGACCAAGCAGGGTTCCCAAGATGTGCCTACATACCAAAATTCTTGTAGGAAGTGGAAGAAAGCACCTCTCTCTCATTAAGTTGTCAGCATAATAGTATAAATAAAATTTCTATTTACACCCAAACTGCTACATAGAAGTACATGAATTATTGAATATAAAAACTAGTCCATGGCCATACTACTTTGAACATGCCTGATCTCATCTGAATATAAAAACTAGGCACAGGATTCCAATCTATGAGGCAGTCTCCTTAGAGGCTGTCAGGTGTCCAGTGAGAGGCTGACAGGTCCCTCTCTGTTTCCTTCCACCCCGACTTCATCCGGTCAACTTAACTTTTATAACTTTTACCTGTTTTGTGCACTGACACTCCAGAAGTTTGCTTGAAATTTTGCTCCACCCTAATCAGTTTACATTTATATATTATGATTTGCATTTTAATTTCAGAGAAATTCTTTTTGAGAATACTCATGAATGATTGCTATTATAAAAATGATCTTGTGACACCTTAGGACAGCATTTATGCCTACATCCCTATAAGTATGTATTGAAAGTTGATGGGGAAATGGACCTTGAGGAGGGGATACTGTATTTAAGGGCCATGCATTTATGTAACTGAGGCAAAAGAGATAGCAAAGGCCGATTCTTAATTATTGCCAACTTCCAGAGGCTGAAAAATGAACACAAAATTCATTACCATTAAATTTTAGTAATGAGAGAGCATTTGTTAAGTGCATTTTTTGAAACTATCCAAAGGATGTTGGAAGTCTCAGTTCCCCTGGTTTCAATGTGTATCTCAGAATATGTCTCAGCCACCTTCACGGATGAAAGGGCAGACAAGAAAAGGATGCTACTACAGTATCAGAATGAGTAGCACAATGTCTTATCCAGAGCGTCTACAGAATCTTGGATCATTCTCATTTAATACAAGTCTATATATTCTTTTTTTTTTTTTTTTTTTTTTTTTGCAGCCTTTGAAGCTATTTAAGGCAGTTAGGCTAGAAAAGAAATAAAAATTAAGTAGATCTGTGGCAGGGTCATGAGTGAGAAATCATAGAATAAGAGGATTCCATGAAGAAAAGTCACAGAGCTTTACCCAAACACCCATTACAGATGTGGACCCCACTTCAATATCCCCGCCCCTCTGCAGCTTCCAATGACAAGGAGCTCCTGTGAGGCAGGCAGTGCGCTGTCACAGACATGGCTAGCGACTGTTTCTTTCAAAGCCCAGCTTTCAGTTCTGGCCCTGCAACTTATCGTACATTGTGAGACCCTGTAGGAATGATTCCACCTGACCCAACCTTGATGTATTCATTTATGAGTGTAGAGGTGTTGTGAATATATTTAATCTTACTCCATTCACTCTGCCTGTTTAACCTTACCCCATCCACTGTTCTACTCTAGGTCCCACACGACTGACCTTACAAAATGTCTTTTTCTTGTCCTCTTGTCTACCAAAGTCCTGCTGAGTGTTGTTAGTGGAAGGTACTAGCAGAAGCTGGAGCAGTACACAGGAGATAAAGCAATTTCCAGGCCCTTTCCTGGGCCCTGTAAAGTTTGTTCTTCCTTAGAACCAGAAGTAGCAGTGGTTCCTCTTCCTGCTATTAAAACCTCTAAGAATCTCAACATCCCTGGTGAGTTTTCTTAACCTGCCTCTTTCCTCTTCGCCAACCATCCAAAGTGACCTGAACCACTTGTATTGATTCTCATTCTTACCAGGACCCAGTCTCATGTCAGCACCTGGCTTCTCTCAGAGTTGTTGAGAAATTCAAATGCAATAATATATGAAATCATTTTATGCAGAGCAAGTAATACATATGTTCATTTTCACCTTTATTCCCCCAGACTACCCAATAATTTTTTCATTCAGCTCCTGTTTTATCACTTTTATCTTAAATTTGCTTGTGTCTGATTTCCATTCATAATCCCCCCTCATGGATTAAATAGGATCTTTGCCAGATCTTCAGATCCTTGGGCACAGAAACATTTGTACCAGGCCTTCTCTTTTCTGAGGTTATCAGTCTAAATTACTTAAACATTATTCTTATGCCTCAGTTGCAGGTTTCCCCTCCATTCTGGTCACTCCTTTGAAGATGTCCTGGTTGAAATTCATTCCCTTTTAACCATAATGTTCATAACTTTAACAAAATAGCTCACGTGTCATCTCCCTAGATACGAATTAGCTATTTTTTAATCCTTTCTTCTGTAGCATTCCATTGCTCCCCCCTTTAACCTCATGTGTTTGGCAGGATAGTGGCCTCTCTACCTCGCAAAGCTGTTCACAATCTAATCCCTACAACCTATGAGTTTACAGAAAACTTATATATTTAAAGAGACTTTGCAGATCTGATTCAGTGAGTGACTTTGCAATGGGGAGATTATCTTGAAATATCCAGATAGGCCCAGTGTAGTCACAAAGGTCCATAAAGGTGGACAGGGGTAGCTGGAGAGATGATAAAAGGGGCACCAGGTGTGAGCTCAACTCATCGTTTCTGCCTGTGGACATGGTAGAAGAAGCCATGAGCCAGGCATGCAGGAGGCCCACAAAGAGCTCCAAAAAGGAAGGCAACTCTCCTGAAGTGCCCAGGAAGGAATGCTGGACCCACTGATGATGTCTGGATTTTACTTCTCGTCGACATAAGGAAATATGAGATTGATTTTAGTTGTCAGCCACTGAGTTGGTGGTAATTTGTTTCAGTGCAAGAGAAAACATATACTTTGTGTGGAACATTGATCTTATGTTTCATTTTGTTTTATCACATTTGTTCGTTTATTCGAGGATGTTGAGGATATATTCAGCTGTGTTTCTGTTATTTAGTGTGTTGGCTTTCTGTGGAAGATTTTTTCACTCATCAATTTGTTCAGCACAGTAATGGTACCAAGGCAAATATCGGGCCTGTCAGGAGTCTGATAAAAGTACAAAGGTTTGAGATTTGGTATGTTGCTCCCAAAGAACTGTGATGTATTAATTGACACCACTTGCAATCTTCTACAACTGTGTTACCACCCAGCTAGTATTCATAGATCTCATTCACTAGACTATCAGCGTAGATTTGTTAAGTATCTTTTTTAAATGAGAGGCGCACTAGAAAAGCCCACCCCCAATCTACCACTCCAGTAATTCTAACAAAAATTGATAGCAAAATAGGCTCCTGAGAAATTTAACCACAATTTGGAAAGTTTTAGAGTTAGGATCCCAGTCTCATCCTATGATCAGGGCATAGCCTGATAATCCATATGAAGAGGAAGAAGAAACACGGTTAGGAACTAATTCTACTTTCATTATCTCCTGTTCCAATGGCAAAAGGATATTTGTTTTAGGTTACTCCTTATGCCTTGTCTCTGTGTGAAAGCACAGGATTCCAGAAAGGAACGATGGGTCCTCTGGGAGCCTGTGGAAACAACCTCACTTATTAGTGACCATCAAGCCGATAATTAGGTACCTTATTAATAGTGGAATGAGAATAACCCCTGACTTTGTTTGCTCTTTTTCTTTGGACACTTGGGGTCTTGTGGCCTCTTCTAAGCCCCTTACATAAAATAAGCAGGAGCACTAAGATTTGCCCTTTTCATTGGATCGTATTTTTTCTTTATAGAGAAAGCCCCGTATTTTTTGCAAGACACGTGGTTGGAATGGGATCCATATCAATTTGTCTCAGTTGCTGAATGGTACTTACTATGTTATATGGGGAGCCATAAAGTTCTGTTCATAATAAATAGGTGAACTGCTTTCCCAAATCTGCTTCTTCTTTAATTTAATTTAACATGGAATATTCAAATTGGCTCCATGATGTTAATTCACGCTTAAAAGGTTCTAAGTTTGGATTAAGAATCCTCAGAATATGCCTAGCCAAAGTTTTATGAGCAAAGGTGTATTTATCATTTAGATGAGTCAGCTCATTTAATTTTAGTTTTATTCTAATATTTAGCATCTTCATAGCTACTTCTAAAAATCCACTAGAAAAAAAAATCTACTGGGCTCATACTTCCAAGATCTCGACATGAGAAAAAGCCATTCTTGTGAAGGTTGGGGAAAAGACTGCCTGGCCGTTCTGCTGACTGCACTGTAAAGTTAAATGAATATACCTCTCCCCACTGCCAAGGACCCCATGGAAAGGAATTTGATGCTTGAAGTGTTTAATTGGCACACATTTGTACATTCAAGGAAATAGCATATAGTTCAGAAAAATCCTCTAATTTTTTTAAATTGCCACCTTCATTTGATTACCATGTGCTAATGAAGAAGAAAGACACCCACAAGCAAACAATCGCCTCATCCTGCAATTGATTCAGTTTTAACTGAGCTTGTTCAGGTAGCAAAACCATTAGCTACCTCTTGATAGTTTTATGATTAGACTTATGCCTGAGTATGGAGCAAGCATGGAAGAATGCATCTTCTGTTAAAAGGTTGATTTATTAGTTTATATGTAAAAGAACACTGGAGGTTATAAAGGTAACAAAGACCTTAAACATTATATTGATTTTTTTTCCCTCAGGGCTTTTTTCCTCTTGTTGTATTGCAGGGTAATAAAATTTCACTAGACCCATTGGATCCATAAAATCTGAAGTACAGCCACCAATGGATAGAAATGAAATTGTTTGACTGGAGCAATAAGCAAGGGCTTGGCTTTGAACTCTGAGCAGTATAAGTCATTTCTCTGGCCCGGGAGGGTGAAGGACGCCCTGCTGTGCACTAGAGGACAATTGCAGGAGTTCCCAGCTCAGTGATCGCTGGGTGACGCAGTGACCTTTACGTGGCCACTGTGTTCTCAGAAAAAAGGTTCTTTGGAAATAGGAAGTCAACACCATGCCCTTTAGTAGAACATGGAGATTTTTTTCCTTTGTATGAATTAAAGTTGTGGATAAAAGACACAGGATTGTGGAATAAAAGAGCAGACTAGGGAGAAAAAATGTATTTGGAAATCTTAAGAATCTAGCATGTTTTCTTTTCTTTTTAAAATTTGTTGTTTTGTTATATTTTGTTTATTTATTTATTTTTTTTTTCAGTGAACTGCAGGCTTCCTATAGTACAGTGTCCGGTTCTGTGCCAGACTAGGGCTTTCTGAGCTTCTGCCAGCTGCTGGGCACCCATCTGAGCAGACTGTTGGCCTATGAACTCCCCACTCAACTTCCCAGTGTCTTCTAGGGGTCCCAGTCCCACCTCTGGCAGCTCCCGCACTGTCACTCAAGGCCTGGACATTGCCAATAAGTCAAGCGCCACAGAGAAATGAGATGGGAAAGCAAGATACCCATTTCAGTGGTGGAACAATATGCAAACAGAGAAAATGCAGACAAGGTCTACCCAAAAGTGGGCCCTTTCCTCGTTCTTGTGAGTTGATAAATAAGGCGTTAGAGTGGGCCAGTTAGCAAAAATTTTAATTAGCCCAGATGACTGAATTGAAGTCTCAAAGGATATAATTGAAGGGCAGTTGTCTCCTACCTGGAGGGCTAGAGAGGGAAGCGAATGCATAAGCAACCAATTCTGAGGTCTTACCCCACAGTCTAGATGGGCAGCTTTCTTTCAAAGGTGCTACAAGCATGAGCACATTCAGGGCACTCTGACAAAATACCCTAAACTGAGCAACTTGTAAGTGACAGTTTTGTTTTTTTTCTTTCCATGGTTTTAGAGGCTAGAGAATCCAAGATCAACACTGACAGGTTCCATGTCTAGTGAAGGTGCATTTCTCAAGGACAGTACATTAAAGCTGTGTCTTATTCTGGGACATCCTTTAAAAGGGTATCTCATGCCATTACGTGTGGCCTAAACTTCCCCCAAGGACCCACCTCTAAATATAATCAGATTGGAGGATAAGTTTCAGCAAAAAAAGTTTTGGGAGAAAACAACCACTCAAACCATTTGTCATTTCATCTTTTATTATTTTGAAATCTAAATTCAAATTGTCTACAATTTGAAAATCATTTTCCTGGCCGGGTATGGTGGTGCATGCCTGTAATCCCAGCACTTGGAAGGCTGAGGCAGGAGAATTGTTGTGAGTTCGAGGCCAGCCTGGGCTACAAAGTGAGCTCAAGGCCAGCCTAAACTGCATAGTGAGACCTTGTCTCAAAAAAAAGACAAAAAAATCATTTTCCTGATTGTCCATAACCTAAGTGCATTCACTGGTCAATAACCAAAGATGTAGTTGCTTTTTATTGTGTTTCGGGTGTTCCATGTAGCATGTAAAAGGCCCTGTTGACCCACAGCACAGTGGAGAGCCAAGTGGGTGGAGGCTGAGGGTCAAAGATAGCTTCCTGGTGAGCAGTGGGCTCCACCTGTGACCTGCCAGATGTGCTGCAGGTGACTCTGCTGCTCCAAGGGACCAATCACCAAGCCTGGAGCGCTTTCACAGTGAATTAATGTTGCACAGAATGTTTATTTCATGCAGTGCTTTAAAGATTATGTTCTAGATGATTGCTAGACAGTGTTCAATTTCCATTCAGAAATGAAATACTCTGAAATTTTACATCTCCCCTTATCATATGTAAGTACCTTTATGTTTCATGACTGCTTCCCTTGTGTAAGAGAAGTGAAAACACCTCGGCATATAGCAGATGAATGCTGTATGTTCTCACGGTGGGTCAGGAAGCTACCCATAGAGGGCTATCAATGGCCATCACCTGAGTAAGCCTTTGTACCCTAGGCTCTGTAAATCAGGGAGGACAAATGTCATATACTTATGCAATCATGCTCCAGATTAGGGTCCCTGCCAGACATTGTTGCTTGTTCACAGTATTTCTCGAATGCATCCCAATCCTGCCTTCCGGATAACTAGCCTCGCACTCGTTGGTGTTCTACTACCATAAAACCAACTTCCTTTGGACACTCCTGTCTCAGAAGTCACTTGAATGCCCACTGGGCACAGCTGGCTTTTCCTGCCAGGAGAAGTAACCATCATGGGTACACACTACACCTGCCACCCGGCCACCTCATCCCAGCAAAGCAAGGCACTCAATGATGACACAGCCACAGCATGTACCTTTCCCTGTGACTGAGTCAGTGATGAATTCATCTTTTCTTAGCTAGTAAAAATGACCTAAATGATATTACAAAGCACAGCCAAATCCCTGCCAGGGGGTCTTTTGAATATTTGATCCACACACAAGTAGCACTTATCTTCCTGATGGATGTCTGGCTATGTTTCTATTTCTGAATCTGTCTGGAGCTCAGCCTATCTCATCCTTTGTTATCACTGGTAGTTTCAGGAAGGTGGGCACTGCCTTTGAATGCAGTAGAATGTAACATCAAACCACTGAGTAATACTAGGGGTGTTCTAGGGGCTATCAGATAGAGGACCACATACTGTATAGACAGGACATGCCTGGAATAGCTCCATGGCCAGCTGATTCATCTCAGAAATCCCACTACTTGATTTATCTTATCTCTTGTTCTTTTCCTACTTCAATTAAGTTGATTTTTCTGTTCTTCTCTCACTTCAATTAGGTTGACCTAATTGGGGGTGGCAGAGGAGATTATCATGTCCTAACCCTCTGCCACGTGTCAGTGTCTTCACAATTATTTAATCTCTACAATGCCACTGAGACATGGGTATTGTAATCTCATTTTTCATGGGAGACAACCAAGGCTCCTAGATTTAAGGCAGATATGGATGTACTTCATGTTATTATATGTAGCAGTGGCAGAACATGATGCAAATCAAGGCTTAAAAATCAAATTACCAAAAGGGGAAGTTACTTCTGTTTTCAAATTTTATTCAAAATTATTTTCATAGGTTTTGACTAATGCAATCAAAAACTTCCTTTTGCTCTGATACTCCAAATCTTTTTGGATTGTGATTTATGAAAGGTGTGACTTATACTAAACTGCCTCCTAAAGAATCAGTTTGAGAGACTTAAGGTAATTATCTCAGTGAGGCAAGAGGTGGACTGCACAAATTATTGGGTGAACCTTCCCATGATAACAAACGGCATTTTCGTGCAGATCTGTCTGCTGCAAGATTATGCTATCCACGTCCACATCCTTCCCTCCCTCATCCTCTGCTGCTCCCACCGGACTTATCTCTTTCAGCATTCTAGCTCAGCTAAAGAAAAGGTGACAGGTGTGAAAAACCTACAAAAACAAGAAGTCCTATTTGCCAGTTCCTCTAGTCTAAAATCATTAATTTTTAGATCAGCCCCTCACATCCGTGTGTGGGGTGTCAACACTTGACCTCAGCAAACCACATGAAGTGGCAGGAGCTCCCTGGTTGTAAATAAAACTCCAGTGAAATCTGACTTTTTAAAAATTTGCAAAATCAGATCCACAGGGTTGAATGGCATTTTGAAATATTGTTAATTCCAAGAATTTTCTTCTCTGTTCAAGTCACCCTTTGAGGAGTTATTTTCATTTGTCTATCTGTTCGCGATTTCGTGGCATGTAAGTGACAAGCATTCCCTGCAACACATTGTGGGAGGGCACCCGCTAAAAGAGTGCTCAAGCTGAATGACATAGGATGTGAAACGCAACCTTTTTCTGCCAGGCTGTGTGATATTTAGCATGGCTTGACATATGCTAAGCTAGAAAATCACGAACAGTCAGAACTCCCTTGGGAATGGTACACGGATTATGTGGGTCAGAATTCTCCCATGATTAGTTAAAAAGTCTAAAACATTTTCTGCTATATCAGATCAATATTGTTTCTGAACTTCACCATCTGGATTTGACATATTGAACATGACTTTATAGTCTTAAGGAATGGCTTTTCAATACTTTGAGACTCATTTATTGCTGATGCTCCTTAATGCATAATGTCTATGGAAACTGACATAAGACTTAATAATCAAGGAAGTATCTTAGTACATCTAAAATAAAATAATTAGTATCACTAGTTCATGGAAAAATATATATTTATAGTTTTTAACGCACACATATATATTATATATATGTATATTATATATAGATATAGTTTTTTCATGACACCAGTATTCTAGTGACTTTACTATTTATCATCTTTTATATACAAAAGAGGTCTTAGTACCCTATTCATTTTTCTATAATGATTTATTTTCCAACCATTTATTGAGATTTGGGGCCATATTTGAAAGGGCATGTATTTCACTTCTTCAGGCCACATACGCATTTCTATTGCTAGCACTTAATGGTTCTGCTCTCTTTGCTTGCATATCGCACACATACTGGAGCCGGGATCTTTATACATACATCATTGACCTTAACAGCCCTCGTGGAACATAATAAACCTGATTCATGAAAGAAGGGACAGAAGGAGGGAAGGAAGGAAAGAAGCAGCAAAATAGAGAAATCAAAGTTATTTTAATTCTTTGCTCTCCACAAAAATTGCCCTTTGGAAAGCATCAGTGATCTCTATCTTGCCAAATCTAAATATCAAATCTTTTTTGATTTTTAGCAACATACAATCCAGATAATTTACTGTGCCTTTCTTGGAAGTTTTTTCTTCTTCTTTCCTGCTCTTTCTCAGTTCTCTGTTTTCTTCCTTCTGTCCTTCCCTCTCACGTCCCCAAGGAAGGGGAAGGTGAGAGGAGGAGCATTTGGAAGAAGGGTTTCCTTTAGAAATGATGAAATGTTTCTCTCTTTCTTCCGTTTTGCCCTCCTTTTGTCCTGAGACAACAAACCCTCCTGTCTCTTTCTTTTCCTCCAACTGTACCAAGCATTTCTTCCAGAGTTCCCTTCCTGGAGCTTCTTCTGCTTCTGACTTCTACATTTTGCAGGACCTGGCTCTTCTCTGTCTATACACATTCTTAGGAGGGCACATCTGTTTGTGTCAGAGGCTTTACATGCCTCCCATCCACTCATAATGGAAGTTCACAATCTCAGCCCTGGTTTCTCCTCGGAGCCCCCAAATCTGTGTGTGTGTGTGTGTGTGTGTGTGTGTGTGTGTGTGTGTAACTATGTACTCAAGATCTTTAGTGGTTTATCTATCAAGCAGTTTGTATATGTGTAAAACAGAATTGTTCTCTGCACTCTCCAGCTGTTCTACCCCTCCATCTCCCAGTGGCTTTGGTACCAACCCTAAGAATCACCCTTTGCCTCACACCTTACAGATAAACATCTCCAGCTTCTTTAGTCTTTTCCTTTCAAAAATCCCAATATGAACACGCTCACTGATACCCCCAGTGGTACACCCTCGGCTACCCTAAGGCTTCTAGCTTGTCTGTTTCCTCTTTTTCTTCAGAAAGGTCAGTTCTCTAAATAGCAGCTAGGGTGACCTTTTACAAATACACACAAAAACATGGTATTTCCTGTTCAAACTCTCCAGAATAAAATCTCAGTGCCTCCCCATGAGGAATCAATCAAGATGAGCTGTTCTATCCCACCAACCACCCATGAAACTCAGTGGTTTCAAACAAGGAAGTTTCCTCAAAAGTGATACGTAGAATTACTAAATAACCCAGCAGTTCCATTGTTATGTATATATCCCAGAGAAATAAAAACAGTCCAATAAGTACATGTATACACAAGTTCATAGCATAATATTATTCACAGTACTCAAGCAGATAAAACAATCCAAATGTCTACCAAAGATGAACAGATTAAAAATTATATAGCATATCCATACTATGTAATGCTATGTAGGCATTAAAAAGCAACTTAATACCAATATATACTGCAATGTGGACAACCTTAAAAATATTAGAATATGGAAAAGAATCCAGGCAAAAAAGTCATATATGATTCTTTTTATATGAAATGTCCAGAATAAATAAATCACTATAGAGAGAAGGCAAGTTGCTGGATACCAGAGACTAGGAAAAAAGGGGTATGAGGAAAAATCTTTGGAATGGGTGTGCCATTTCCTTTTGGAGTGATGAAATATTTTAGAACTAGATAGAAATATTGGTTGCACCACATCATGAATGTACCACGTGCCACTGAATGACTCTTTTTAAAATGGGAAAATTGGGCTGGGGATTTAGCTCAGCGGCACAGCGCCTGCCTGGTAAGTGCAAGGTCGTGAGTTCCATTCCTGTTATCGGAAAACAAACAAACAAACAAAAAAACAAATCAAATGGGAAAATTTATGGTACATGGATTTCACCTCAATTAAAATAAAATTTATCCCTATTTATGTCCATCTGTGATCAGCTGGAATTTCTGCTCCACCTTGGCATGTTCAGTCTGAGTAGAGTGGCCACACCTTAGGACATTCCTGAGAAAAACACAGGCTTTCGAGCTGGGTGTGGTGCTACACACTTGTAATCCCAGCATTTGGGAGGCTGAGGCAGGAGGATTGTTGTGAGTTCAAGGCTAGCCTGTGCTACAAAGTGAGCTCAAGGCCAGCCTGAAGTGCATAGTGAGTCTCAAAAAGACCAGAAAAAAAAAAGAAATGAATCCTTTGGGCCAGGAAGATAACTTAGAGGCACAGTGCCTGACTGGCGAGCGCAAGGTCCTGAGTTTGATTCCTGGTACCAAAAACAAAACAGAACAAAAAACCCCAAAACCAGGGTTCATGAGGAAAGGGAATTTTCTTACTTCAGTAGCCTCCAGAACATTCCCAGATACATTGAAATTGTGACTGTATGCTGGGCTAAAGAATGTAATAGTTTTAGGTAAAAATAACACAAAATGAAGACATATACAAAGAAAAAAACTGTGTGATACAATTTTCAGTTCATCTAGTGATTTGATATGTCTATTACATTAGTCCTTTGTCTCTGCTGGTTTTAGGGAGTTGAAGAACCAGTGTTTATGCGACATATTCATTCCTCCTGTGGCGTACCCCTTCCTTGTTCCTGTTCTCTTCCAGATTGCATTAGTGATCTTCCAGCTGTCCCCTCTCCTTGGGACCGCTGCCTCCACTTGTAGGTGGAATTCCAGGGATAACAATTAGCTTTGTGTATAACCCAACAGAGTTGAAAGCCTTAAAGATCATGGTACTTTCAGATTTATTTGAGGGACTTGAATTGCATTCTTTCAAATGGTCCCCAACTCAGGCTTGGAGTAAATGGAAAGAGCACAGTTCTGCCTGTCCTGCTTTGATCTGCCCGAGTCTCTTCCCGTCTTCCAGTATCCTGAGTGCTATTTTGTTGGCGGGGTTTCTCTGGCCACAGAAGTCCTGGCAACTTTACTCCCTGTTAACCTTCCCAAGGCAGCTGGACCCACACAGTCGCTAGGACTCGTCACTGCCTAGACCTTCTAAGGGCACCCAATTGTTGCTGTCCTACTCCATCTATGCCTTATGTTTCCCCTTGCAAGTTTAAGGTACGGGTGTGATCAGAATCCAGTGTTTCCTCCCTGCCTGGGATTTATCTGCAGTGTGTTTTTCCTTTTCTCTTGACAAAGCGAGGGGTCTGTTTTGTGTCCTATTTTAAATTTTCTGTTCCTCCCAAAGTCCTGCTTGCCCTGCCGTGGCAGCTTGGTGTGCATAGCTAGACTACAGCACGGAACCCTGCCTGGGGAGCAAGTGTGGCAACTGTTCCACTGTGCTAAGAGCCATGTATTTTAATGCCCCAATCTATTCTGTATTTGTATGAAAAATAACTTTCTTCTTTTGTCTTCCTCATTTTGCTCCTCATTAAACAGCAGGAGATAACCTTGCTTTATTTTTTAAAAAAATCTTTTGACAGAAAAGCTATTCCTAAGAAATACATACTGAACTTACATTTATCGCTCTTTTATGTAATAATAGCTTTGAGGGGGGTGGTTTTGTGTTAGAATGCTGAACATAATGAAATTTATACTCTTCACAGCCCTGTGAGATGGGTACCATGATTATCCTTGTGTCACTGAGGAGAAAGCTCAGGGAGGTCAAGCAGTTTGTCCACAGTCGCACTTTGTTAAGTGACAGTTCTGGCTGTCCAAGACAGAGCGTTGACTTCAGGGACCAAGACTAATGACTGCATTATCCTGGCTTTCCCTGTGCACCAACAATGAATATTAGATTCAGCTGAAGTGCGCTGAATTAATAAAAACAAAATTTTGGTATCAACAAGAAGGGCATAATTATTAGGCACCTGTCTGGGGTTGGAGCGCAATTATTTGGGGAACAACAAACTAAGCCAACTGTCCCTCCTGCCTATTTTGTGAGCCCCATGCTCTAAAGATGGCTCTTTTGAAATTCAAGAACAGCAAATTATATACATTTGTTCCTGATTAAGCTAATTCACTAAGCACTTTGCATAAGAACATGGCTGAAGAG
Source organism: Chinchilla lanigera (assembly GCF_000276665.1). Classification (NCBI taxonomy): domain Eukaryota; kingdom Metazoa; phylum Chordata; class Mammalia; order Rodentia; family Chinchillidae; genus Chinchilla; species Chinchilla lanigera. Next base: position 6,612,146 of record NW_004955424.1, on the reverse strand, counting down.
CGGATTGTCCTTCCATCCACTGGATTTCAATGCAGCAGTCAAAGGAAAGGGGTCAAAAATAAGGAAATTGCAGGTTACTTTTATCCCCCTCTTCATGTCCTTATTTCAGGCTTACAAATGCTACCAAATGAGAGGAAAGACCAAAAGTAAATTACCTGGAGATTGAAGTGTAGGAAGACTAGCGCAAGAGGGTTCCTGAATTCTCCAGCAAACAACTTCAACCTTCAGATACTAGAGCCCCTCGGCTCTCAGGATTCCACGCTGTGCTACTTTTTCTTGTCTTCACCTTCCTCTGGTTATTTTTCCTTTCACTGCTGACAAGTGAATGTGTGTGAACGAAACTCAGAGCCTGTGACAGAAAGACAAGTGCTCTTCCACCTAATTTTTAAACACACAAAATTTCTCCCTGTATGTGATAAACCAACATGGGACAATTTCTCAAGTTTAAAATTCAGTGCAAAGTACTGTCTGTATCTGTGCTTTCTAAGATTATTCCTCGGGCCAAAATTGTGGTTTTATTGACAAATGGGTGCGTGTATCTGGCATGAAAAAGACTTGCCTTCAGAATAGGTGAATTAGGTAGAAGTGATATGTTTTGAAAAGATCCACACATAATCTGAACACCTAGGACAGTGACTGATATTCTCTTACTATATTTGGGGCTGTAAAAGGTTGAGGTTTTATAATACAAAGGTGTATATTCCTTGGATAAGTGATAGGGAAGCAAGAATATATACCCTATGAACCACTTCCTGTCTTGGAACATGGTGAATGATTAGCTCTTCAAAACAGTTTCATTAAAAACAGAATTCAGATGAAAACGGGAAGAAGGCAGTGATAGAAAAATAGAGGTAAGGCTTCTCCTGAAATCAATCTTTCTTTCTCTCTCTCTCTCTCTCTCTCTCTCTCTCTCTCTCAGGGAAGAAATTCTGCCTATGCTTATTTTATTCAAGAGCCTGCTATTCTTGTGGAACATAATCCAAGTATCTCTGCTCTGCTAGGATACCTATTGCCACTTGGTCAGTTAACTCTCAGCTCCTTAATCTCCTCTGCTGTGAGATGAGTGGTTCGGAGTGGCCACGGCTGCCACCTGTTGGCTTGATGTTGTGCCTTCTGTGGGAAACGGAAAACCTTTCTAAGCTGACTCTTGGATTCTGAGCTTCTGTGTTAAGTGTATTAACGCCTTCCATTTGCAACTGGAAGGTTTCCCTGAGAATTTTCTTCTGTCAGGTTTTAGATACAATAATAATAGGTGGCAGGCCATGCCAGAGAATTGAGGTCACCAGTAAATTACTGTGAGGAAAGCAATTTGACATCCTTTCATCCTTTGATGAAAGCTAAATGTGAAATCCAGGTGTAAACGTCTAAAAAAATTGAAAGTCACACTTGGAGGGAGAGACCTGGGAGTGTGCAGAAACCACTACTCAGAGAGGGGAAAGACGCGAGGTAGGACTGGGACTTGACAACATTATTTCTTTTCAAGATGAATGCATCTGTGGGATTTTTTGGCCTTATTCCTGGATCCTATCAATTCAGCAAGGACACTTACACAAATGGCTGCTGTAGTCTAGCCGATATTGGGACCGGAAACGCTGGCCCCAGCATTCAGTTTCACTTGCTTGGAAAGAGTGCAGGCAGCTCCTTTGTGGATTCCTTTACCTGTTATCAACCATTTGTTTAAGGCTGCCTAACAAGAATTGCGTGTGTTGTCTCTCCCTGTTTTTGTTCAGGGTTTTCTCTAAGTTCAAAAGCAAATTCTCAGGGCTGGAGATATAGCTCAGCGGCGCAGCACCTGCCTGGCAAGCACAAGGTCATGAGTTCGATTTCCAGTACCAGAAAAACCCCCAAGAAACAAAATCAAATGTTCATAGTCAGAGACTCCTCCTCATGTTTTACTCAAAAATATGCTCTCTTTGAACCAATTTATGTTTCCTTCCTTAATACAAACATGTAAAAGGGAATTGCCATTCTTTTGGAAATGGTATTTTCCTTGACAGGGAGTCCCGGTTATGTTGACAACACCTAGAAAAACAGCATTGATGCGAGGTAGATTTTGTTGCCTGCTCGTCCTAAGGTGGATATCACTTTACATGGATGACCTCATATACGCCCTTCCACCCTGATAAATTTGATATTATTGGCATCCCTCTCTTCAGAAGGAGAAAACAGAACTGTGTAATTTCTCAAAGTTGCAACAAAGGGACAGCTGAGGGAACTGAACTCTGGCCAGTTTGCCTGAAAGGTTAAGCTAGGCTTCTTTGCTAATAGGTGTGTGATACGGTCCCACAGTGCTATGGAGCAAGTGCATCAAACTTTGTGGCTTACACCAGCACTTTACTAAATTGTTCTGTGCTCTAGTCTGGACAGGGTCTGGCACAGATGGCTCATCTGTGTGTCAGCTGGAGCAGATGTTCTGGGGCTGGAAATCCCATCAAAGTGACCTCGCACTTTGATTGTGGTTCCTGGCTCAGCTCGCACCTGGTTCTGTTGGTTGGAGACTGTGCTACTCCTCCACCTGACTTCATGTCTAGGTTGGCTGTGACATACCCCAAAGGCAGAAGAGTCTTAAGCCTCAAACCCAGCATCACTTCCAAAGCAGGTTTTGGTCAAAGCAGGTCATGGGGCTGACCAGACCCAAGGGAAGGCAGCCAAAGGTTGTGAATCTTACCAAGCATGGTTCACTAAAGTGATGCAAAGTTACCAGCTTACCACACAGAAAGGTAGCAGAGCCAGTTTTATTGTTATCATCAAGGAATCCGTGAAGTACAAAGCCTGCTAGAGAAGATAAAGTCTCTGCTTCTGTTCTGTAGTGGTAACTGATAGCCCAGAAGTTCAAGCAGAAACCAAAGCAAGATCCTCACCAGTACACTGGGAAAGAAAAGTAGAGAGCATAATGCACCACCGCACGCTGGAAGATTTGGCATTTCTGTCCTGGAGATACTACTAATAGCAGCACTGCCCAAAGTATAATTTGTTTTGACTGCGAGTAGCTGTGCCCCTTTAGTTTAGGCATTTGATTTGTAGGTTCTGCACAACATAGAGAAACAATACTCAAGTATGTGCGCATCCTTACCTCTAGGTACAAACAAAAGAGTAGACAATGGAAATGCTGGCACTGGGTTGTAAGCGGAGTGAGAGCTAAGAGTGTCTAGTTAATGTACTCATTTATTCCAAGAGAGGAAATACAGAGCCATCTAACTTTCTGTTACAGCAAGGCATCCATTTAGGGAAGTGGATCTTCAGGTTTTGTCTCCAAAATAGATCACATATTTTCAGGGCTCATTGAAAGGAACGGGGAACGTGGATGAGAGCGGCCATGGCAATCCTCGTTATTTATAGTTTAATGATATTGTCAGTGTTCACCCTGTGGAGGACTGAATCTCAGCTAAGCCAGTCATTTCCATATCTTTGGAAAGCTTTTAGCTCTTCGCTGCCTGTTGGCATGGAAACATGACAAGAGTTATGATGTCAAAACCATATGAACTCATGATTGATCTAAAATTATTTGGGAAACATTCCCGTTTCAGATTTCCATGGTGGGGGGGGGAGACACAGAGAGAAAGAGAGAGAGAGAGAAAGAGAGAGAGAGAGATCACATGGGGCAGCTTCATTCAAAAGAAGGGAAAAATCTATTTTGTCTAAGTTGCCCAGAAATAAATTCTGTATTTTCCTTTCCATGTAATGCCAAAGACATTACTGTCCTTCTGATGTCTTTGCCATTTTCTTTCACAGTCAGATATTTTAATTCCCGTTCTCTCTGTTATCTAAAACTGAAGGTTGCCATTAGCATTACGTTTTACAGGCTGCAAAGACAGGGCAGGGCAGCCTTGAGGGCCACTGGGTGCCCTCTGGAATTCGCAGATCTCCCTTGAAATGAGTGATAGTGGGCTTAAGGAAGTGTTTGGAAGTTGGCGGAAAGGTCTGCAGATATGAACAGCTACTCTCTGTTGGACACTTGCAGGACATAGGGAGCATTGCTACAGTCCCACAGAGAGCAAAATGGAAGGGCCACACCGATGAGGAGGACAAGTTCTCAAAGCCTGGAAGCAACAGAACAGACATCTATGGGGAAAAAATGAGTCTGTTAACAGGATCAGTAGGATTTGCCCAGGTGCCAACTGTACTCAGAAGGTATATAAACTAGGGAAACTGTTTCTGAACAACAGGAATAATAGAAATCTGCTATGAGGATACAGTGCTTGGCATAAAGAGATAAATAAAGGTTAATTTCCCTGCAGGATGGAATAGGCTTATATGGGGTTCTCAAAGTTTAGTTAGAAGAATCAACCCTTTCCCCTCTTCCCACCTACTCCCTTCCTCCCTCACTTCTTTTCCCCCTTCCTTCCTTCCTTGCTTGCTTCCTTCCTTTCCCCCTAACCCTTCCTTCCTTCCTTGCTTGCTTGCTTCCTTCCTTCCTTCCTTCCTTCCTTCCTTCACTCTTTCCTTCCTTTTTCCTATTTTGAGATTTTTGAAACTGAACCCCAGGCTTTGCCTTCACACTGAGCTACCCCCAACACACACACATTTTTTTGGGACAGAATCTCCCCAAATTGCCCAGGCTAGGCTTGCCCTTCCAATCCTCCTGGCATAGCCTATATGATTTAAGACCTGCATCTGGAATATAAGCTGGACCTTTACAGATCTTTTTTGCTACCAAGATTACATTTGCTTCTAGCCAAATCTCAGATGGACCAGAGCTTAGTAAAATTCTTAACCTTCAACCTTCAACATTATCGGGCAGCAGAATTCATAGCCAAATTAGAGTTTGAAGCTACAGCAAATTATACATATCTTTTTCTTTTAAGGTTTTAGATTGGCATTCACGTGTGTTTTTAGAGCAGAGTTTTGGAGCATTTGAAGTCCTGTGTGTCATGTCAGAGACAGATTAAGAAATATAAACAAAGAGACACAATGGAATGTAATGAAAGTGCTTAGGAGAAAAGCCAAGGCAAGAAAGAGACTCAGCATATGATGAAGACTGAGGTTGACACTGTAGATCAGGTGGCTCCAAAGGGTCACTGGGGTGAGTTGTGATGCAGATATCTGGAGAAAGAAACATCTTGTTAGGTAGCGGGAACAGGAAATGCAAAGACCTTGAGGTCCAGAGTGTCCAAAGAGAGCAAGAGGCTTCTGGTGAGTTGGAGTGAGTAAAAGAGGAAAAGGATGGTAGATGGTTTTTAATTCCTGCCCTTAGAACACCCTTCCTGAGTTATGGAGCACATACATCAACCATCTAAAATAACTGAGTAAGAAGTGACTTGCCTAAGGCAATGAAATGAGTGAGTTCAATCGGGCAATGGATTCTCTCTGTACTATCGCTCCACCGGAACCTGGTCTTCAGCTGTGCTTTGCTATTGAACTTGGCCACTAAATCATTGTTTGCTTTTCAGATATTCAAGAATTGCAAAGATAACAGAAACCAAGCCCACTGTATCCTACTTCATTTTCATCTCACTATCAACACAATGTGACCTAGATGAGGAGACGTTTCTCTCCATACCTCCAAGATTCGATTCTACAATAGATTCTCCAGCACATGCCAGCCGGGCATGTCTAATCTAAATCTGGCATTATCTATCTGGAGATGACCTGAGCTGCCACAGTCTGCAAGCTCAGTCCTACAAGCCTTGCTGTACTTCAGATACCAATCACAAGCATAGGTGAGCTCCCTGCTTTTGTCCACCCAGCTATAAATTGGAGTTCCCACTACTCTGCCTGTGGGTTCAGTTAATTTTCTAGAGCAGCTCGTAGGACTCAGGGGAACATTTTTTTCTGATTACCATTGATTATAAAGGATATTAACAAATACCAATGAACAGCCAGATGGAAGGGACACACAGGGGCAGGCGCTGGAGAACAGGTATGGAGCACCCCTGCCCTGTGTCCCTGTACGCTCCAGGAACCTTTATGTATTCAGTACCCAAGAGCTCTTCCAAAGTAGCCCTGTTACTTTGAGTTTTATGGAGTGTCCATTACACAAGCATGATTGATTGAGTCACTGGTTATCAGTGATCCACTTAATCCTGAGCCCACTCCCCTCCCCCACATTTGGAGGGAGGGACTAAAAGTCCCAACCATGTAATCACACCTTGGTCTTTCCTGTGACAAGCTCCCATACTGAAGCCATCCAGAGGTCACCACCTTACTAGGATACGAACCTGCTCTGATCACACTGAAGATTCCAAGGATTTTAGAAGCTATATTGTCAGAACGTGAAGACAAAGACCAAATATGCATTTCATCAGTGCATAAGAGGAAGTCTCTAAGTCTTTTTGATCCATGGGGATGTTTGTGTAGTAATCACATATAATTAGTGCCTATCCCTGATACAAGGAGGATTTGTGCTTGCTACTCCTTGCTAAGCTGCCAGGGGGAATTCAGGCCAGTTGCACAGAAGATGAATAGCGGCTGAGTGAGGCTGCAACCACAAAGCTCCATCCCTTACAGTATCACCCGGTGTGCTCCCAGCTCCTTGTTCGTGTGTAGGCTTTTTCCTCTGTGGGAATTCAAATACTGTATCACAATTTTATACGTTAGTTTATTATTCCATGCATTTATAATTTTAAAAGTGTTGAGTATCTTAGTATCAGGCACGATTTCATCATTATACATTATAAACTCCCAAAGGACCTGACAGATGTATTCTCACATTTCACAGACAGTACAGTTTTAAAAGGTTTAGTCAATTATTCCAAATATTACTCCACAGAAGAGCCACTGTGGCCTTGCTGTGGTGAAATTTTTTTTTTCATTTTTGCTACCGGGAATCGAACTCAGGACCTTGCACTTGCCAGGCAGGTGTTGTGCCGCTGAACTATGTCCCTGGCCTGAAAATGCCTTACAGGTACAGAGTATATGACCAGTTTGTTCATCCTTCGGGGCAGGCAGACCTACAGAAAAAAGAGCAGCTATATTTGCTATCTTACAGAAAAAAGGCCAAGTCTTACGGTTCTGCAGTGGATTTAGGCACAGCATGGCTTCTTGTCGGTTACTGTGAGCAAACTGTTTGTTAAATATGAGATTTGTTCTCATGGTTATACATCGAGTCCTGTGCTGAGCCATTGTAGAATTGCTTTGGTTTTTTTTTCTGCCCTGTAGTGTAGGCTTGCTAATGTACACAGCAGAGGACCTGGCTTTTAACTGCTCTTTGTGTATTCAGAACAGAGTCTCAGAGGATTTTATTTCTTGTTTTATAGTTGAGGAGAACTTAATCCCTAATTCCTGTGGATCGCTCATAGATGTATGAGTGATAGGAACACACACACACACACACACACACACACACACACAGTGAATTTCTCATTCTTCTTTGCTATAAGAGTTAATAATTAACATCTACCTGGACCTGGGCGCTGTGTTGCACCAAGGGACATTTGGCAATATTTGGGAGCATTCTTGGTTCTCAGCACTGGGGCAACAGCTGACATGTAGGATGTAGAAGGCAGGGACTTTGCTAGATGTCCTGCAGTCTACATGTCAGTTGCCATAGTAGGTATTATCCAGCCCCCAAATTCAATACCCCCCACCCAGGTTTATCTATCTTTACCATGGCATATATGTTAAAGGATAGAATTTGGAATCATTCTATGCCTTTAGCCAATAGTTTTGTTCTAATGTTAAAAATGCTTTTAAATCTATGTGTATTACCTGTAATAACAGTCATAACCATAATAATAATACGAACACACTGACACCTATGAGGAAAATATTGATTTTTCTCCATTAAAAACATAGAGTATAATCCTTTTTTAAAAATATCTTAAAATTATTTTGTTTTCCTGGAGTTTTTGTTTTCTCCTTTCTTTTTTTTTTTTAATTTTCTGAGCTTTCAGACTCAGTAATCCAGAGCAGTCTGTAATGTAAAAAATTAGCCGTCTCTGGCCAGAGGCCGTTATATCCTTCCTGTCTCTGATTCAGGTCATCTGTAACTACTTACCAGCTACATACTGGGTGCTTAAACCTGGGTGGTGAGGTAAGTGGGAGGGAGTGAAGGAAGAAGTCCCCAACTAACATGCTCCTTCTCTGCAGCAGGGGGTCATTCAGGCCTGCAACTCAAAAAGGCAGGATCCCTTTTAATTTCAGGCTCTGTGTGAACGAGGCTTCCTTGTATTTTACATAAAGTAAGTTTTATACAATTGAGACTCTGTCATTCCCTCCATCTCTGTCTTTTTTCCAGAGGGAAAAGAAGGATAGTATTTGTTACAGGAAACTGACTTGTATTCATTTCTTGTTAATGATACTAAGGCATTCTGACCATACATTTTGGCCATATGTTTCTCTGGCATGGATTTCTGGAGAAATTAGGGGAAAAGAGCTCTGATGTAATTATTCATCAGGGTAGTCCTGACTTTGGGACATCTGTGACCCTTCTCATTTACTTTGTTGGGGATTTGTGCGGCATCAGCAATGTGGGCCCAGTTCATCTGTCATCTGTGGCAGTCAGCAATTTGCATTCGACCTGTGCTAGGAGAACTGAATTATTCTCTGTCCATGGATCCTACAGAGCAATAACTATCATCTAAGGACACCACCAATCGTTCCAAAGATCAAGCCATCCAAAGGCTTAATGAAGAAATGCCTTCATCTTCCTGAGCGGCAGCAATGGGCAGTTTGCTACTAGTCCTAGGCTAATGTGAGATATTAGGGGAGAAAAAAAAATTAATTTTATGTCTGGACATTTGTTTCCAAGGATTGCCTGTGCAACTGATTGCAAGTGCTAGAAGAGCTGGCAACTACAGCGGAAGCAGTGCCTCCAGAGTTTCCTGCAGGGAAGGACCATTAATTCTGGGTTCTCTCCTTCTCCCTCTTTTCTTTGTGCTCCATAATATTCTACCGACAGAAAGCACTAACATTTACCGAGCAGTGCCAAGCACCACTCTAAATACTTTGTGTATCGTCTCATTTATACCCTACAGAGAAATATGCTACTTGTCATTATATCCATTGTTTTACACACAAAGACACTGAGAGTCCAAGAGGTTGTCCGCATCCAAGGTCAAGAATATGTAAGTGGCCTAACTCATTGGATGGTGACTTCATGAGTATGGCTTTAGATCCTGCTTAACTGCTACCTTGTCCATGACACGTCCCAGAAGGGGTCAGTCTCTGGCATGAAAGCAGTTTCTCCAGAACAACTCTGAAAAAAATCCACACCAAAGCACAATAGAAGGTAGAAGTGATAAAGAAGTTTATGCTGCAGTAAACCAAAATCTTGAGGGATTAATAACGGGAAAGTTTTTCCCTCACTAAAACTTTTCTGCAGATCCTGGGGGCTCTTAGATAACTCTTCTAAACTGATGCAGTCTCTGATTTCATCATCTTAAAACTATACCTGCACTTTCTCCATTCAGGAGAGAAGGGCTAGGATTATAAGGAGGCTTTGCCTTGCCTTGATCCTGAAATGACATTATCATTTTGCTAATATTTCATAGATGAGAACTTATAACATGGCTCACTCTATTTGTCTGTCTGTCTGTCTATCTGTGTCATCTGTGTTTTCTTAATGCTCTGAAAAGTGATTGGAATATAATGTTATGAACCTCATTGATCTCAATGTTTTCAACCTCAAAGCTTTCTAATAACATAAATTAGGATCCTTGCTATGTGTACCTTAAAATAAAAAATATTGTAATCTTATGGCTGAGATAGTAGAATGTTTTTATCAATTTTATAATAATGAAACTTTAAAACCATTACAATGTTCATATTTACATTTATACTGTATTTTTTTTTTTTTTTTTTTTTTTTTTTGTTTTTCTCCGGTACCGGGAACTGAACTCACGACCTTGCGCTTGCCAGGCAGGCGCTTTGCCGCTGAGCTAAATCCCCAGCCCCTCATTTATACTGTATTATCACACCTCATTATACTTATGGAAATATTCTTAAAAATTACTTTTAAAGCTTTATGTACAAAAGCAAAGGATAATCTGGATTTCTCTTATATACATTACATGCATTTCTTTTTGCTAATTTATACAGACTTACGTTTTTCCATCCTGCCCATTTTAGGAAAAAATAAGAAATTAGAAATTAATTTAAAATAAAGGCTGCATAATAGTTTTGCCATGGTCTTTTCATAAATAAGAAATAACTAAAAGCTTTAAGTCCAGTGTAACTCATTTTCCATTATTGCTTACTTTTTACCAGTCAACAATCTTTTTTCCATTTTAAACCATCAAATATTCTGCGCTGTCTTCCTTGCTGCATTCAGAATGGACTCGCTTGTTTTCACTAGTCTTTACTTGGTATTAGAATTTGTGGTTGATGCAGCTCATTTATCAGCCAAATATGGAGAGATTCTGAAAGATGTTTTGTCATTTTGTACTGTCAAAATGATGCATTTGCTTTATGTCCTGGTTTCTTTGAAAGAGCTTGAGTTGCACTTCTTTTGTCGGATAAAGCATGGAAATAAATGATACAAAACGAAGTAAACAGAGAAAGGGAGGAAAGCAGCACTCAAAAAACTGAAATCTAGAAGGCTTTATTCTCTAGCATACATCTGTAGAGTCAGAGGAGATGGAATAAAATGTCCACGCTTACTTTTAAAGGTTTCATCCATCACCTGCTTGCATTGTTACTACAGCTCCTACAATTCTTATAGACAAAGATGGCAAGAGAAGTTTTTTCCTTTTGTCCTCATTGATCCATCTGACCCCCATCTGGAAGAGGACAGCATGTCAGCTGTGGCTAGGATGAGGCCCGTGCCAGTGTTAACCAGAACTGCCATCTATGAGACAGATAACTCACAGCAAGAAAATAGGCTATTTGCTCTTTCATATTTCTTCCTGTGGTTTGTGTGGATGGGATTTTTCAACTACTTTATTTTTTCACTCGCCTTGGAAATAAGAGCAGATAAGAAGGTGGTGCTTGTAACTCCAAAACAGAACCTACTTAATACAAACTCTAAACTCTGACAGCTATTATATAAAACAATTAGGAAACATAGCCTCAATACAAAATATATTTATTTTGTAATTCATATAATTCTTACAGATCCTAGGGTACCTAAACAGTCATGTAATTTTAAATATTGTTAAGCAAAGTTTACTTTTTGAGAAAGTACCCAAGCAGACTAGCACATTATTCCTTTTGTACATTTTGCTGTTCAGGTTTTTTTTGTTTCTTTTGCTTTTTCATTTTTTCTGGTACTGGGAATTGAACTCACGACCTTGTGCTTGCCAGGCAGGTGCTGTGCCCCTGAGCTAAATCCCCAGCCCCAAAACTTTGTTTTTTTTTTTGTTTTGTTTTTTTTGTTTTTTTGCTGTTCAGGTTTAAGAGTATAAAAACCTAATGCATGTCCTTTCTGGAGAAATGTAATAGTAAAAATAAAATCCTCATAAACTTTGATTCACATCTGGATCCTTAACTCAAACATATGTTTTCTTGGTTAAAACAATGTGAGTTGTTTGAGTTACAATTTTTTCATTGGGAAAAATGTAGTGTAATATGAATTTCAAGAGGTTTTTGGAGAATTAAATATATCAAAAAATTAGCCATGACACTGGCTCATGGTAGATTTCTGGTATTGATTTTTCATTGCCTTTTGCTTTCTTTTAGCATAAACTTCTCTTCTGAACATTAAACACACTTTAAACAGACCTGTGTGCTGTGCTGGTGGCACCCCCTGGAGGACTATGACCTATTTTTGCCTGTCATCGTCCCTGTGTCTGTTTTTCCTCTGGAAGATTTTGGTACAACTCATTCATGTCCCTTGTCATTGTGCCTTTTCACATGCAGTTAGTAAGTCAACACTCAAATATTTTTTTCCCCATCAATATAGCTATAAAAAATTTTTAACTCACTTTCTTCTACTTCATTTCAAATTTGACCCATGAATCTAAGGAAAAACTTTCTTTCTCAAGATCATACATCTTTCCATTTATGAAGAACCAACTCCTTTTAGGGTCAGTTCATAAACAATAAGAAAATGATTCTCAGCCCAAGTGTTTTTATTAGATAATTGATAGCTTTTGGTTTTGAAATTAAATTAAAGAAAAATAAAGAAACCATGCCCCTAAATTATACAACTCAGCAAGCACCAGTATAATAATTTCAGGATCCATTCAAAAATTTTTAAAAAATTAATTGAACACCTATAGGGTATAGGTTGAAAATATAAGGCCCAAATTATGTGGAATGGAGAAGATAGTGAACAAGGAAAACAAGTGAAGCTAAATTATAAAATTCTTCATAAAAGCTATGAAAAAATTGGCCTTGTGTGATGGTACAAATGCTGCCTGGGTAAGAGGACCACTTGGATGTTCATGGGGTGACTCTCTAAGATTCCTTGACAACAAGAAGGATTTTGACATGTAAAGATGCCTTGGAAATGTGTTTATGGCTGATGGAGTGACAGTCACCAAGGCCCAGTTGCGAGAACAAGTGAGAGTCTTCAAAGAACAGCATGAAAACCCATGTGTCTTATGATTAATGAGCAAGGTGGGAGGAGAGGGCTGTGACTGATGACACAAAGAATCTTAGTCTGTGTCTTCTACATCCTTAAATTCTCTCTCTTTAAGATATTTTTAAAAATGATTTCTGATCTTAATTGTGTTTGCTTTCTTTTACTAGTAGTACTGCAGAGACATTAGCTCCTACATTCCCATGTCATTTTCCTTTAGGTTTAAGTCAGCTTTGACGTGTTGGTAAGGAAATTAATCCATATGTGCACCATGTGTCTGAGAGGTGATGTACCTCAAAGAGCACCAGTTTTTGGAGCACTGTGCTTTTAAGACGGGGATAAGCTACATCGGACTACCTTTAAAAATACAAGCCCTCATTTCTCATAAATTCTAATCACTTCACAATCCTAGTTTCAGTTCAAGCTGTGCTAAAGGTGAGCTTTTTGTATGATGAAAACTCGCTATAAAATGCCCCCTGATAGATTTGGAGTTGACATGTTCAGTTTCATTCTGGTTTGTGAAAACATCAACACACCAATACAAATGGATGTTGTTAATTACCACAAACTTTTTATCTGTTCATGAAAGCAGGACTGGAAGGACTTCTCTTTTGAAAACTTCTTTGGAAAGTTGCCAAAGGAAGTTGTTTTGTTTTGTTTTGTTTTTTGCTTTTGTTTTTGTCTCCATATTTAAGGAGTTAATGTTCCTCAGAAAAGAGCAGGAAGGGTAGTCACTGATGGGGTATGGATCCAAACTATCATTTCAATAGTTAACCATTGTTATGGTTTGTGTCTGGATGTCCCCCCAAAGCTTCATTAGGTCATGGGGTGGGCTTCTATTCTATATTTTTGATGGATCCATAGTCCAGTGCTGGGATTGTGGGTGTGAGTACTACACCCATGCTGGGGCGGGTAGTTTGCATACAACTTAAGGAAGGGAAAGAGGCTGCTTGCCATCCCTCCTCCCTTTTGCTCTTGTTGCTTTTGCTATCTACTTCCACCTTGAACGGTTGCCCTCTGCCATGTGCCACTCTGCCTTGGAACTAGCTGAGTATGGACTAAAAGCTCCACAAACTGTGAGCTAAATAAACCTTTCCTTCCTTCATTTTGAGCATTGGGTATTTTGTCTCAGCAATGAGAGAAAAGTAACCAAGACAACCAAAAAAAAGGGTTGATCATATTCATTATCATTCTGATTTCTGTTTTACCTTAATTAAACACTGGTTTCCACACTTCCCCTTATAACTGATCCTTTTCATCTTCTACACCTTTTCAAATTTACTTGTTACCGGCACTCTGATTTACAGTTAATGTAAGAGGTGTCTTTGTCAACATATACTTTAGGCAGTGCAGCTGCTTTGAAAGTGAGGCTTTAGTTTGTAGTACTTGAGAGTAGATTGGGCTGAGTCAATCTGCTGAGGGGAGAGAGTGCTGTGTGGCTGATGGGTGCCGGAGGATTAGACTTCCCCAAAGCATCTGTCAGAAACACAAAGGCCTGTCATCATTGTTTCCTGACTGATTGTTCTGTCTCCCATCTGCTTTCTCTACAATATATTCTCTAATCAGTACAACCATGACCTTTCTAATATACTCACTGTAGCAAGTCATAATCTCCTTGCTTTAGAAACCTTATGGGATTCCTCAGCAAACTGCAACCTGAAGTCAAATCCATCACATTGCCTGTTTTTGTCAATAAGGATAAACACATTCACCTTTGCTTATTCACATTTGGCTATGGCTGCTTTTGCTCTATGAAGGCAGAGTTGAGTAGTTGTACCAGAGAGGGTCCAAAAAGATTTACTGTCTGGTTCTTTCCAGAGAATGCTGGATGAGCTCCATCTTGCATGAACAAAAGGAAACTCAAGCCCAGCATTGACCCAGTTGCTCAGTCTACCTGGCAGGCTTGACTCCAACCAGGTCTTCCAATGCATCCTGTGCTGTGAGCCATGTGGCTAGCTCATCATTCCTATGTCATGCTGCAAATTCCATCCCTTTACAGTCCCTTTGGGAATTTTTTCCACCACACTCTTCTAGTGCAGGCACCCTCAGGGCTCCTTCACAGCTATGCCTGGCCCCATTCCTTCTACTTGAATGCTGTGTCACAGGCTTCCCATACCATTCAGAACTCATCCCAACAGTTACCAGTTGGCTCTTTCTTGAGAGTGACAACCCTGCTTCTCCACTGACAGTGGAAGCTTCCAGCTGTCTTGCACGCATTCCCCAGAGTCCAGTCAGCCCTAGATGCACAGTAGGTGCACAGAAAGTACATGTTTAATTGATATCAAAGATGCGGAGGGAACATCCTACATGTAAACCAAACGAAGCTATGTTGGAGTAAGGCAAGGGCGTCACATAACCGCGTTACTGAATATATTACCATTGCTCATTAAGCAGAGTAATCTACTGCTTATGCTAACCTCAGTGCAGACAGACAAGACCTGAACAGGAATACTGAGCAGCAGGCTCAGCAGCAGAGAAGTCTGAGCTGAGCCTTGCCTGCTTTGAGTGTGCCAGCAGCCACCATCCAGCCTCCTGGGCGTCCCCTATGAGACCTGGAAGATGCAAGTAAGAACCACTGCCAGACTGAACTCCAGGGCTGCTACAACCAAAAGCCAAATTCCAGGTATCCATTCTGAAGCAAATACTGACACTCATTTTCTCCCAGGGATCACTTGCCTACACCCCAGGAGAAAATAAGGGTAGACATTTGCTTTCTGGTTATATCTTCCCATAGTTCAATATGGGACATATATCCCTGGAAGTACATGGGATAGATGAGTTTACTACTTTACAGGACACATTTTGAAGCCAGATGTGATGAAGCCTTTTGCCAAATTATTAACATCTCATTGCAGTATGCGGTGGCACATGTTGGTAAAAATTGTCAGTGTGGCATTTTCAGCAAATACAGACATTATTGCTGTGCAGGTGACTTAAATGAGCTCAAATGAATGATGAAACTATTGCCTTTGTTTCTTGCTGTGAGAGCAGAGCTTCTTAGTGGCTATTGAACACCCCAGGACTTTGAAGACTGATTTTCATCTTCACTTTGTAGTCACTATGAGCTGCCTATCTCTACGATAAGCCCTTGATCTCTGTACCCACCCAGAGCAGGCTGTGTTGCTTTATGCAGGACTTTTGCTTTGGTCCTCTGGAGAGTTGGATGTGAGCCTCTTTAATGACTCCCCAAAGACTTAATTGGCTCCATTAGGAACTCATTCTACCACATTCTATAATCCTGCCCCCATTCCTTTGCCTTCCTGTGTACCCCTGGGCCAGTGGTAGTGAACCTATAGAAGAAATCCCACAGCAAGATGCTTGCACCATTGGAGGCTCTGAAAGATTCACCATCACTGTGCTAGACATTGGTTCTTTGGGAAGTTCTGCGCAGGTGTATTAGGGATGGAGGGATCAGCTCACTACCTAAACTTCTAAGCTCACTGTTCTCATGTCTTTTGTGCCCACAGCAATATAACTGCTGACCAAAAATGTGTATTGCAGTATTCCATTTACTTGTTCCCTTTACCAATTTGGAGATAGACCAGATGGGAAAAAATGGAGAAGAATTATTGGAAGACAACGCTAGAGAGAAGAGAGAGGGATGTCTCAGAACATTCTGTCCCTTCTTGAAAGCAAAGAACTAGCCCAAGGTGTTCCTGAAAGAAGCTATTCTGAGACTTCTGCCTACATATTGTCTGTCAAGATTTATTTAATCCAGAATATGGCAGGCACTCTGATCTGCCCTAATTTCTCAGGGATGAGTAAATATAAACCTTTAACACAATGTGTTGGATCTTACTGCATCAGAGTGGAAATGGCTGGGGTCTGGTGGCCCAGTGGATGCTTTTCTTGACCAGCACCCTCAGGCCCACAGTGCTGGGTGACATTTGGGGCCTCACAGTAGCACTTCTTTATCCCCTGTAAACTGCCTCCCTTCCTAAACTCAAGTCCATGAGTCTCCACAAAGATTGAACCTAGCACCAGGCCCTGTTCCCAGCCGGGTCACTACCCTTCTGAATGTGAGCACTCACACTCGTCCTGGAGTACAATGCCCTGAAATCTGCAAGGTTAGTACATGACAATCACACACCCTATTTTTATTCAAATTCCCATTTATCTCAAGCTTGTTTATTGTTTCAGTCTTAAAGCATCTCCTAGAAAGAGCTTTAAGCAACAGAGGAACCTTGAATTCAGATAAAATCAGTTCCACCCCCACTTCTGCCTCTTAGCAAGCTGTGTGACCTTGGGCAAGTTACCCTTCCAGTCTTAACTTGCTTTCATTTGAGGAAAGGTAATAATAATAATATAATAATAAAGCTCAGAAAATGGCTGAGAAACAGAAACATCTTTGCACACGGTAGGACCTCAAAAAATGAAAGCTACAACTCACAGGCATAACCCTCACCAGTTTCCTTCATTTAGGATGGCTAGTAACGCAGATAGGAAATAAACTGTGTATGTCTCCCCTATTCGTGATAGAATAGGGGTTATGAGGTACTTATTTCAGTGTTCACTATTCTTAACTCTTGTTTTTTCTTTTGAAGATAATTGAAACAAAAAGAACAGTAGCAAAATGCCAACAACATGGACAGAAACAAAACAAAGCCAAAACCAGTAAGAATGATATAGCGTTTCAGAACAAAATGGTAAGGATTGACAGTGGTTGTTATAGTACATATTTTTATCTTCATCGAAGTTGGTCAGATTACGAGGTGTAAGAATGCAAGATTGATCAAACCATTAAAGAGAATAAAAAATAAAAACAAAACAGTTTATTTCTGGTAATCTGCACCACTGATTTGAAGACAACAAGATGCAACATAACAACCATTGTTGAATTCCTATCATTTTGTTTGGTGAAGCTCTTAACCTTTTTTTAAAAAGTAATACTTCTAATAGGCCCAGTCAAAAAGGTTGGAAGCAATAAGGACTCACTTGAAAGTACTTTGAGTTCAGTGGTATGAAGTGAAAAATGCAGAAAAAATAGTAATGCCAGTAATTCTTCAGTTGTTTTCAAAATTAATTCAGGTTCAGATTCAACAAATAATTTCCATGTGCCAAAAAAGGCACCATATCCCATTCGGCGGAGGACACAGTTATTCCATTCAGTTCTTGAATTAATTCTGTGTGGTTTGAAGAAAGTCAAGTCCAGTTTCTTTTGGTGGGGCCTATCACATCCTAACTCCTGGGAGTTGACAGAAGGGCAGATTTCCTTAGGTTTTGTGTCAGTGATCTGGAGCCTGTGTCACCCCAAGAACTGACTGTGGGAGGTCAGAGTGGGTATTCATTTGGGGCAGGTTATGTATAGGAACTATGGAATCAAAATCTGTAGATCTTAATCTCCGCTGCTCCATACAGCACCTGGATAACAATGGAAAGTTGTCTTGTTTTTCTACCAGTACCAGGAATCGAACTCACGACCTTGTGCTTGCCAGGCAGGCTCTGTGCCGCTGAGCTAAATCCCCACACCCGGAAAGTTGTCATTTGACCTCAGTGCCTCAGTTTCCTCATTTGTAAGGCAGGGTAGATCTTAGTGTTTCCATTTATAGAGTAAAGGCAAGAGCTTAGAACATGGCTAACACTATCATTTTCATCATGGAACCCATATGTTTCTGTGGTGCATCTATTTATATATATAGTGCTTGGCTTTTAAGCTTTATGTGTGTATTGTCCTAGAGCACAGGTCATCAAATACCCACATCCAGAAAAAACAGTGGATATAACTTTCTTTGTGTTACTATCTTATGTGAATTCTTTATGTGTGTATGTGCGCAAACTATGTCGATATATGATGTGTTTGTATGTATTGGTTTCCAGTCTGTATCTGTACTCTTATTTAACAAGTAATTTTGAAAGAATTCTTCCTACCTCCAGGCTCATTGAGAAAAGTAACTTTCTCCCAATTTCTAGAACTGAGATTCTAAGATTCATGTATTTAGTAGATTTAAGAAAAATAAGTAATTTGTTTACTTATTTCTGTAACTCTAAGGAATGAACAATCAGTGTAGACTTGAGGTAAAGTGATTATACAAGATTTCTTTGTATAAAATATTACATACCTAGGGATCATGAATCAAGATGAGAAAGTAAAACCCTAAATACTCATTTTAGAAAAATGTCTATTCTAAGTGTACTTGAAATTCTTTAAGTGTATAGCTCTTATTAAGGATTTAGTTAGAGAAATACTTTTGCCTGTAATCATAGGTCACTCTTTGACTAATACCTAATGGACCGACACTTTTCCAGCATATAGGATAAACAATATCTCAAGAGTTGCTTAGTACATTAAGCCAAAGAAGACAGACTGCAAGCAGTGTTTGTTATACCTCTGTATTAAAATATGCACTGATGGCTCAGTATTCCTCAAAGAACTCCTTGGAAAGTATGGGTTTTATAGTTCAAATAAAGAGAAGCTAAAATGTAAATGTTTCAAAGGAAGCAATAACATTGAATATATTCCCAGTGCATATTTCTAGTCTCTTACCTCTCTCGACTGTGAGATGGAAGCATTGCTCCCTCTTCCATGAAAAACGCTTTAAGTTGGAATGCACGTGATTCAACTATGCCTGCCTTTGAGAGGCTGATTAACCCCTCTGGGCCTGGTTACCTTATATTTCTTGTTCTTCTTGGTTTTCCATGGAAAGTGGAGCCAAACCAAAACTCTATTCTGGTCTCCACAGATATCTAAAGAGTATGTCAGTGACAGGGTGACATTTCACCAAACCTCATCGGAATTCGCACAGCTTAATAAGTTGGATGGAAGGAGAGACTTATCCACCTTTGCTGAAATATTAATGAAAGCAGGGAAGCTTTGGGTTTTGTCTTCTTATTCATGTCCTGAGCAACTGACATAACATTTGAATGTGGATCTCACATTCGTGACAGATAGCCCCTGAGAGTAAGCTTCTCCTAGATGTGGGAAGAAACGAAGATTAGATGCAGATGCTTCCCTTCCATTCAGGCTAACAATTAGGGACTAAGACAGCAGGTGACCTCGGGTAGATTTGGAAAGATATATGTGACAGGCATTTAATGACTGTAGGTCTCTGTTTACTTCACGTATTAAATTAGCAACGTAGCTGATTCAGAAGTTGTTGTAAGTTCTAAACTAATGAATCCATGAAATGCAGATGCAACATTAAACGTGGTACTCAGCATAGAAGCTGTGCTCATGAGACTATAAATGTATTTGTATTATCCTTGTGGGAACTATCTTAACTCCTATTGTATTATTTTAAAAACTCAGAAATAAAAATACTAAATATAGAATGGAGAAAGTTGCTGTAAATACTCATGGTCAGGCAGGCACACTGGTGGCAGCCAGACCTGTTCATCAGCTCTGGCTTTCATATGGCTGCAGCCTCCATTGATTTTGAAAATCAGCAACCTGTGACCTGCTGTGGTCGAGATGATGTGAAGACTCTGAGAAGTGCTGCTGCCTGCTTGCTGGGTACGACTGTAGATTTGCCAACTCCTTGTGTAATTAAATCCAACCAGGGCCTCAGGTATGTTTTAGCTAGATCTGATTTATTTATATGTTTTGCTTTAAAATGAATGCCAGGGTAAAATTTGTTTCTTTTGTTCCATAAATACTTTAAAAATCCAATCTTGGTGTCAGTGACAGGTATTGATATACTTTGTCAAACAAGAAATATCTTCAGCTTCTAGAACTAAAAATTCAATGATTTTCAGCAGACTTTTCTAAGATAATAATGCAATTTATCTTTCAGAGAATATTAAAGGGAAGCCTGGAAGGTGAGGGCAAAAAGCTCATTTGTGCCTCAAATTAGAAAGATAATTTAGAGAGAACAGCATTTATATTCATTTGAATTTAGCAACCTGGAATGGCAAAGTTCATTTTAGTGATGATTTTTACCCAAGATTTTCTCTGAAAAAAGAAACTATTATATTTTCTCTTTTAAAAATTAGACATTCTTGGTGTTGCCCATGGTAAAATGGAGGTAGTAGACAATCTCCCTCCCCACAGAAATGCATGAGTAACAAGATATTTTGGTTAAATTGCATGCTTGTTTTATTTAAGCAAATACTTTTTACAATCGTAGGTGAAAATCCTTCTAAAATGCCTGAATCTAACTTCATGTTTTGTTTTGATAAAATCTGTTATGCACATAATATGAGTAGCATTATTTGCTATTTATATTATTTTACTCATTAATTCTATGGCTATGATTTCCTTTCTTTTTTAGATTTATGAATAATATGTATTATACATAATAATGCGTAATCTGTGTGTACGTATTATTTAATATATAATTATTAAATATAACGTTATATAATATACATTATATGAACAATATGATTACATATTATAGAGTACATATTATATTCTCTAATATATTAATTATATATAATAGGTTATGATACTCATGTTATTATTATATATTATATTTTATGTTATATAATATATTAACTATATAATATATAACATTATATACATAAAAAAGTAATGAAAATTTTGCAACAGTTTTAATATTTGATGACACTCTTTGGACTTCAACTCATTGAAGAGGGAAAGTAGGACCAGCATCAAATGCTATCTCTTGGACCCTCCTCCCTGTGAGGTCGGGGTGGAATGCAGAGCATTCTGCGTTCCTGGCAAAATTGTGAAACAGGCAAAATTTCACAATTTCACAATTTCCCTGCACCTCTTCGAACTTCTCTTTGTGGATGCTTTGGTTTTCCCTTCCTCCCACCAAACACCACCAGAGGCCCATGCTTTCTCCGCAGTCTCCTAAGTTGTGGGAATGACAGAGAAACATACTGTACCAAGCTCATGTGTAATATCACAGAGTGGTTACCTCCTAACTTCTTCAGCTTTAGATTACATTTCTTTTCATATTGTCTTAAAAAGTCTGCTTTCAACTTGCCCACAGGAAGAATACATTACTGTTGTGGCTAAACTGTCTTCAAACTTGCCCTGGAAACCCAACTTTCCACACATACGTTGCACTAAAATCTCTTTGCTGCCCATCAGTCTGTTCTCATTCCCTGATTCTCCCTCTTTCCTGGGGATCCCACAGGGATTTCAAGGAGACACAAATCTTGTTGTATCTTCAGATGGCTCAGCCTGTTCCCAAGATAAGAATCCTGGCCAAGAGTTGTCTTTTAGCTGAGCTCAGGCGTCTTAAGATCTCATCAGAGATGCAGTGTACATTTTCATGAAGATGTAGAATAACAAACTTGGTGGTAAATGATGCAGTGACAAGATGACACATGTGTCAGGTATCCAGGGTAGGAAGACACCACAGTGGTTGGTAGTGGGATGCTTCAGTGGGAGCTGATAAACCAGTTAATATGTGTAGGAAAGCCAGAGAAGAGAAAGGCGTTCTAGTTCAAAGGCAGACTAAACAAAGCTGGCTGTGCGAGTGGAAAAGCTCGGGAATTTGGGAGACAGATGGGCATGGTTAGTGTAATAGGAAGCAGCTATGGGAAATAAAGTAGGCTTGGTGTGATGATTTCTGGTGCCAGGCTTCTACAGTTGGCAGAGGTAAGCAAGCACAAGGGGAGGGTTTATCATGGTTTAAAAACATTTAGTGTCCCCTTAAGACGTCACCTCTTTGGGATCACAGATCCAGTCCAGGAAGCATTTATTTATTTATTTATTTATTTATTTATTTTTACTTTTACCCCATAAAAATGGCAGTTTATATGTTCCATGCTACCACTCGTCTCTTGCATGATATTTTCTTTTTTTTTTTTTTTTTTTATTTATCCAGGAAGCATTTAGTAAGTGACCTTGGTACACTAAACATGGCAAAAGGGAATAGTGATGTATTCAAACAATACTTCTTCCATTTACCCACTGGATTTTATTACTCTTTCTTCTTATCCCCCCCAGCTCAGACCTCCAAACACACACTATCACATTCAGCAAGAGTGGTTTTCTTAAAATAGCTTTGTGGGGACCACACACTGTGTTGGACAGCTAGCTGATCTTTCACATGAACAATCTTTGGATGTCCAATGCCATATCAAGCTTGCTGAATATAAGGGCTGCCATGCCTTTGTTTTGCAGGATATGATTTAACGACTACGCAGAATGGGAAATTAGAATAAGATTGATAAATTCAGGAAAGGGGAAATCAATTTTTACTTTCATAAGTAAAAAATAACTCTAAAGAAAAATGCAAAAATTGCTCTGGCACATTTTCTGAACCTATCTTTATTTTTGTTTGGTACTCTGAACTTGTTGCTTTTGGGCTTACCATCTGTTCACAAATAATTTTGTACTCTAGTTCTTGAGCTTTTGAAGAGATAGAGCCTAAACTATACTCTGATTCTCCCATTCTGTACCCTGGCCAGAAAGTGCAGGGAATTAATAAGAACTCCACAGTGATTCAGCTATTAAACCTCAGAAGATGTTGTTCAGACAGAGGGGATGCAGTACCTTGATATGAGGAGAGTTGATTCTGTGCATACTCTTAGGCCATTATTATACCCAATAACACCGATTTAGAAGATAAACCTCGAAGCCTTAAGGGGCATCTGGAAGCTGAGTCAGTTGTCTTTGCAATACAATTATCTCAGCTTTTTTCAGTCTGTGGAGAGGCAGCAACAGTATTTCATCCAGGGCTCCATTCCATTAAAATGTTTTGTACCTGTTTGAATTGCATTCCCTAAATGTTAATAAATCCACAATGGTCACACAGGCAGCAGTGGCATATGAATCGCTCTGGAAGGGCTATCTATTAATCAGCACCTTGGGGCTTATTTCTTTATTCATTCCCTCCTAGGGTTTGGTGCCTGTGAGGGAGACTAGCTCTTTTGCAGCCATCCAGCATCCGTGTTCTACTATCTTTTTCCCTTATGCTGGTCAAACACAGATTATCTACACGAACAAATGAAATCTAATACATGGATACTCTAGAGTCATTCATAATATTTTTAAAAGTCTGTTATGCTTTGGAATGTATCCTATATTCAAATATATCCTATATTCATCAAATGTGAATGTAGAAATAGCTAATTCTTGATTTAGAACTTCACTTAAAATATTTAAACTATCTACAGAGGCCTTCATTTGTCCAGGAAACTCTAATTTTGCTGTTTACTCCCTGTGTTCAACCACTTTGGAGACAATTTAAGGTTTCTTTTTTTAGGCTCATTCTAGACTGAACAGGAGCAGTAATTTTGGAAGTGGACATTGAGATTTTAAGGAAATACCTATGAGGCTAAAGATGCAACTGTCTGGTTACTGTTATCTCTTGGGAAGACTTACACTGGTATCTCTTACATCAGGAGACGCTTCTGAATTACTAGCTTGTGTGATGCATGACCATCGCATAAAGTCATTTTTATAAATACGTCCCCTAGACATGAGAGATCATATTATTAGACACATAAACAGCATCCCAATGAGTTTGCCCTTTATGCAAATTAATGCTTAATATTTGGCATCTTTCCTATGAAAGAATTTCCTTCACCATTCACTACCTGAGAAAATTCAACATAATTTATCTTTGAGATGTGTGAGCAGTTTTTTTATACCTTCCTAGTATTCTGAGGGTGGAACAAAACAGGGAAGATTTAGGTTGTCATCAACAGATTCTCAGCTCTCTTTCGAAATGTCATATCAGACTGAGCTTTTTTATGTTTCAAGCTTGTTCGACCTTTATCAGAAACCAAATCTAGACAGAAAATTATCCGTCTAACACTTAGTCAAAAGAAAGATTTTATTCACTTAGCTGGTGCTTGGGTTCCTATGCAAAATCTTGGAGACAGAGTTACAGTAAGATAGAAGAATAACTTCTAAAAGTCCACAACACAGCAGAGTCACCATAGTTGGCAAGATTTAGTTGTATACTTGTAAGTGGGTAGTAGAGAGTGTTTTGATTATATCTAACACAAAAGAAGTGATAAATGCCTGAGATGCTGGATATGCCAGTTAGGCTGATCTGATCATTTGATACTGTATACATGTATTGAAATATTATACTGTTCCAATATGTATGTGTAGTTTTTATAATCATTAATTTTTTAATTTAAATAAAACCCTTGGGCACCGTTATCATGATCAGCTTTCACCATTCTTTTTATAAACACTTGCCTGGCACCCACAGTCCAGGAACAAACACGGGAGCATGGTGGTTACAGGCATACTGCAGCGAATTTGCTGCCCCTTAAGCTTAGAGCAGCATGAAACATGCCCAGAACAAATCAGCCATGGTAGGACAGCCGCCACAGGGAGGCGCTGGCCTCATTATCTGCTTTAGCTCAGTGGGAGAATATTCTGCTCAACTGGGTGGCTGTGAGATGACCGTGCAGAAAAAGATGAGGCTATGAAGAAAGGGTAGACACTATGAGAGCCGGAAAAGAAGCCAATTCAAAATGCTTCTGGCCAATTTTACCACCTCTCCTTTATGTCTCCATTTGAACTGTTCAATTCAATACAAAGTCATCCTTCACAGGCTTATTGAAAGGTCCCCTTTGAGTACATCTCTGTTAACATCCTAATACTTAGTGCGTCCAAATCAGATAGCTGGCACATAAACTGCAGTTGTTTTTCAAGTTGCACTGTTTAGTACCTAATCATATTTCTCAAAACAGTTTTTCCCACAATTTTTATTTCTGCTAAAAAAAGTGAAGCTAAACCAATCTAAACACACCCTGCAGGCCTTGCCTCTTCCTAAGGGAGTTCGGCACAGACTCCTGCATCTGCGTGCCTTCCAGTCTCCCAGCAGTGTTCTCTTCCTCAGCAATATCCGGGTCCGTTTCTGCACAGATTTCTTTGCCCCTACCTGTTGTATTGTCAGTGTTTGTTTCCGGAAATATAAATCTTTCCATTGTAACTGAAATGCACGCAGTGCTTCTGGTATGATCCACCGAGATACCAAGGTTTCTCAGAACATTTCTCTGGTTTTCTGGAATCTGCTCTGGATACAAATCATTTATCTTGAGTTACTTCATTTCCTTGTCTTGGACACCACATCGGACCCTTTTGGAACCTGAAAATTGAGGGTCACTTTAATGCAAAGACTAATTCATGGCTGGAACTATATTAGGCACCTGCTTGATAGTCTGTAGTGTCCAACATGGAAACTAGGACAAAAGAGTGTTCTACTGTAGCATCAGAAAGGGAAAGTGATGTATAGTTAACTGAGACTTCTGGTGAGCACTGAAATCCTAATTAAATATGATTTAATCCTGCTTATAGTGGCAGAAAAGAGTTCTTACAGTTCTTTTGTCTGATTACATCACTTGCTACATTAAGTTCATTAGGAATATTAGGCAATGAATAAAGGCCAAAGGAAATGGACCATTTTCAATGAATGAAGAAGAGTATGGAAACCATTTACTAGCCAAGATGGATAGTAGCAATAAACCGTGGATTCATTTCATTGACACTCTATTCAAATGTGTGTCTGTTGCCTGCTCTATTCAGAAGCACAGATATGAGGAAGAAGATTTACAATGTTATTTGGAGCTGCTTTATTTTTTTGGAGGGACAGATGCTGTAGTTGATAACAGAAAATTTTTAAATTATAGCCCATGCATAATGTTATGAGAGCTCAGTCATCTTCTCAAGTTGGGAGAAGAGGAATATTTTATGTATCTCTCTGTTTTATTTAGATAATCAGGTGGCTTTGATGGAAGGGTATCTATTCCTAAGCCAGTTGCTTTTCAGACATTTGCATGAAGCCTCTCTCATACAGCTGACTTAAAGCCTGGGTTCCATATAGCCAAAGGCTTTTGCATAGATTTGTGGCTGTGAAAGATAAACCTTTCCAAAGCAGTGTTAAAATTATGCAGTGTTTTCAAAGAAGTAGCCATTGCAGTTTTGTAGGAATTTTAATTTAATAGAGAAATGAAAGGAAAGCAGTCATATCTTTGCATCATTGCCTAACCACTGTAGAAGTATATATTAAAATTCATACCATTTGGATAGTCATGCCTATGGCTTTCAAAACTTTTTCCTTCAATCCATTCCCTTCTCCAACCTCCAGGAGAAACTACATTGCAGATAGAAAGTAAGAGACTGCTGCCTTCGAACACTAATGGGCTTTATATTAAAAAGTACTTTTTCAAACACTCTCCTGATAGGCATTAAGCAATTTTATTATGTGAAGATTACCATGCTTCTCTTGTAAACACAGAGGAGGCACTGGGCATTGTTAGCCAGGCATAGATGAGCTCACAACTGTGCTCAGGGAATTTAAACTCAGCAGAATACACCAAAAAGAAAGAGATGAGAAGAGTCAAAGCAGGGAGACCTGTTGGGAGGGCAATGATTCAGGAAATTTTAATGTGGGCACTGGAGAATACTATGGCATTGAAAATTATGAGGAAAGGCAGATATTAGAATATTTATGGATGAAGAATCCTCGGAGTTGGCCACTGATGGGACATAGACAGCAAAGTTGCAGGGGACTCAAAAATGACTCGGCAGATTTCAGTTTGGAGTATTGAGTGTGGTGTTCCATTTAAGGCCTTGTTTTTGAGGGAAATAGAAAAGGATGATTTTTGTGCTGCCATATTGACTTACAAACCTTTCATAATTAGAGGCGCAGTGCTATATCACAGCACACTGGCCTAAGGCATTGTTTGTAGGCATGGATTGTAGTGTTTGCAGCTTCTGACAATGCAAAGAGAGCTCTGGTGCAAAGGTGAATTAAATTTTCCTGAGAGGTGGAAGATGATGAAAAAACGAATAAGCAAACAAAAAGCAATCACTTCAGAAATCTGTGATTAGTGAGCTCACTCTTTTAATATTTAGAGCCAACATTTTAAAAATAAATTTTCTGTGCAATTTCTGATGGTTTCATGTTTAGCTTTCACTGCTAGCTGCTTTGACCCAATTAGCATGCCCTCCTAATTGATAATTGATAATTCTCACAGAGGAATAGAATAAAGAGATACAACCTCCACTTTGCCAAAGCCCTGAGGTCGCACTGGGAGAAGATGGTAACTAGTGATCCCGAGTATGCAAAGACAAAGTATACTTTTCCCTATATTCCCTGAACCAAGTGAGGCCCTGCTATCCTGTATTGAGATTAATGCCCAGGGATTTATGACGAATTGTTCAAGAGAGGCTGAGGTGAATTTAAAAGAAAAAGGACAACACACAGGGGAAATGATGAGTCCACAAGTAACCTAGACACCTGCCATTTGAGATGACATTAGGTACCATCAATACCTTTTTCCAGGTATCAGCAGGCTGCCACCCAAGGGTACAGAAAGATGCTTCCAGCAATATGGGTGCAACAGTTTTGGAAAAGACCTAAGCTAGGGTATTGCAGAAGATGCTAGTCAAGGCATTACCTCTGCACCTCACTCAAGTTCCTGTTCTTGGTTTGATGAACTGATTGATTTCTATTTAGACTGCATCTTTTGCTTATGTGTTCAAAAGATATCAGTGATCGTGCTGTTTCTGCTACAGTCTATATTTCTAGTAAAACTCTGCAACAGCCATTGTTGCTCCTAAAATCAGTTACATATTCAGTAAAGATTTCCTAAGACAAATGTCCCTCAGAGGTTATGGTCATCCAGGGTTGTTTTTCTCGTCTGTCCCCCTTTTACAACATGTAGGCTCATCACTCTCTATTTTCTTTTGAAGGTAGCTATGAATTAACAGTATGGCCAAACATGTTATACATTTATCTAAATGTTAGAGTTTAAGTTCTTTTTTATTTTTGGTACTTGGAATCAAACTCAGGACCTTGCACTTACCAGGCGGGTGCTGTGCCACTGTGCTATGTCCCCGGCCCTAATGTGAGAGTTAAAAACTGGAATTTTAACATCTGAAGTACTCCTAAGACAAACTTTTGAAATGTAATGTGAACGTACCATTTTCTTCATATTTTATAAGAGAAAAAGCAGAAACTGAGCGTGTAAGGGGCTGTTTACCTGGGGATCACATTGGTAGCTAGCAGAGAAAGCAATGAAGGCAGGGGATGCGTGCAGTTAACCTGAAGGAGTTTGCACTCTGTTCTGTAAGGAGAGAAGGAAACGAGCCCTGCAGCGTTCAGATGGGACTCCTTGAGCCCTTGGTGTGATTGGAGGATGCTGTGAGGTTGCAGAATAAGGCCAGATGAGCACAGCCTCAGGCCCTCCCCACTACTCCCACCAGGGCAGCAGCACTGTCATGTCTTGTATCTTATGACTTAAAGTGTGATTGTATTTGAAGAAAAATCAGTTGTGCCATTCTAGCTTTTTAAAAGTTTAAAAACCATTCTATTACCTTTTAGGGTGCTAATCTTCCTTTGTCTGTAGCTCTGAGTATCAGATTCTAGTTGATTATTATATAACTCACAATTTAATCATTGGGATTATACTTCATTTTTTCTTCCAAGCTCTTGACCCCACACAGAAATGTAAAATTTTATAAAAATGTTTGCTGATGATCTTAAAACATCCCAAATGATCCACTGGTTCAGACTAACTTTGCAATGCTGTTCTTTGAGAAACGCAGTGGTTATTACTTTGGGCGGGAAATTTTCCCACTCAGGTTAACTTCTTTAGTTAAGGTCACACTGTCTCCCATCAGCCTGTGTGAAGCTGAGCCTTCCCTGGTGCTCAGAGGCACAGTTCTGTCCTAGTAGAACATCAGGCCTATCAGTCCAGTATCTGAACTACGCACAAAACCTTGTTTCCTCCACTCCTTCATCCAGAGACCTAACTGCCCCTCCTGCCCGTGGCATTTGAGGCAGGCCAGAACACCTAACCCTGTGTAGTCAGATGTCTCTCAGCTCAGCAGCTCTGCTAATTCCACCTTTTTAAAAGTTTCTGCATTCAGGATGTTCGCTAAAGGCAATTTCAAAGCTTCGCATGAGGATTGCTGGTGTTCATGTTGGTGATGCCCCTAGTGGCTGCGGCATGTAAGACAAGTGCACCATTGCAGCCGAGGCTCTCTACCTCCCCCACCAGGAGATCAGATTTTCATCTTGAAGACGCTGTTCTTCAACATCTTGCCCTGAATTTTTCCTTAGTGGGATTTGAAGAAGATTCACCTTCGTCATTGTATCCATTTCATTTTATCCCACCCTGTCTTGAGTCTTACTTCTGTCTTTCCTGGATCCTGCTCTTGATATTAAAGCTGAGGCTCAACTCTGTTGAGTGTCAAGGCCAAATAGATGCACCTGCAAGCACAACCCCCCGGGGAAGTAAACTTACACTGCTAAAGCCTCCTTCAGTGCAAAGCCACATAAATAATGCAGCTTCTCCTGGCGTGCAGTACCTTTGGGCCCACCGAGTGAACTCCATGCCATAGACCATAGTCAGGGCACCATTTTGTTTAGCAGAGTGAAAAATGAAGTTCAGACTCATCTTTGCATCTTTTCTCACATCTTATTTGTCCCAAGTCTATGGAAGTGCATAGACTTCTCTGCTTATTAAATATTTAAGGAACTCTGCAGGGCCCAGGAAAAGGAGCACTGATCTGTGGTCCTGCCCATGCTGCTTGGTTGATGTGTGGTCGCTCGGCTTTATTATCTGTACAATACATACAATGGTCACGCTGTCTGTTGTGGATCACGTGAAGGTACCAATGTCGATTGCTTCTTCGCTGCACTCACTAGATTGCTGCATCATTCTGGGAGGCACCTGTAGGAACAAGGAAATGAAAAGAAATGGGGGTGGGACATTGGCCTCTCTCTCCCAAGAGCTCCACACCTCCAGTGGTTTCAGCAGGAAAATAGAATTTCCCGGAGTGTGGTCTGAGCCACACTTGTTGGTGGGCTCCTTAGTGTTCCATTAAGCCAATCTTCTTTACTCAAATTGGTGAGATACTTTCTCCAGAAGGAGTTAAAATTGTGAAAAAAAGATTTCTTTATTGCAAGATACTGCAAAGTGTCTGCTGCACTTTATAAAGTTTGTAGAAATCCAAAAGGAGAAGTATAATGTACAGTTCATTAGGCAGTTTTGCATTACTACAACAAAATGCATGAGCAAGTTAACTTTGTGAAGAGGAAGGGGTTATTTAACTCATAGCTTTGGTGGTTGAAAGCCATGGGTCCTGTACAGCTTAGGCAAATCATGGCAGGTAGAAGTGGTAGCAGATCTTCAACAGGAGCAGAAAGAAAGGATGTGCAGGGCCAGGATTGCTCCTTCTGTAACAGTTCTCTTGTGAGAACTCAAGGGATGGCACAGGTTGTCATGGGGTTGCTCATGAACTACCCCACAACTCAAGTGATCTTAGAGTCTCCTACCAGACCCTAACTTCCAAAGGATCCTACACCTCTAAACTCTTCTAAAGTGCTACCCTGACAACCAAGCCTCCAATCACAGTGGACTTTCCAGAGATGCATGGCATATTCAAACCACAAGAGTCCTTCAGATTTATCTACACACTATAACCTTTTCTGAAGAGTATGTTATTGGACTAATATTCTTACAAACTTTGTTGCTAGGAGATTATAAAATGCAGGACATAATTCAATGCTAACTGTATTATTTACATGCTACAAGGGATCAAAAAATCAAGAGGATGGCTTCCTACAGTAAGCCTCATGGGGAAGAGATGGCTGTTAAAGGACCCAGGGAATGCACAAAGATGAAGAAAAGAGGCTGTGAGCAAGCATTTTCTCATTTTATCTTTTTGACATAGGAACAGTCAGCATCTCCATTTTAGAGAGCAGGTGAATTGAGGTTGGATAATCTGTTCAGAATCTGTTCACACAGCAGTGAAGCAGTAGAGGGAGCATTTAAGCTCAGAGTTTCTGCTCTTTATAATGCGGTGCTACCCAGGGAGACAGCCACAGGCCTGAGCTGGCTGGCATGAGCAGTGCCTGCTGCCAGTGATGCTGAGGACACTAAGCAGTACCAGATTGCAGGGCCCTCGGGAATCTGGCACGGAGCTCAGACTCTTGTTCAGAGCACTACACACAGTGTGTGTGCCTGTACTTGTGTGGCCCTACAGTGCAAAAGACACCCTACTGAGGGTGCAAGCAGGGGCTACATCAGTCCAGATGAAATGATGCATTTAAAAATTTGCCTAAAAATTCCAAAAGGGTTAGGTGTGGCTCTGATCATGTTTAGTAAGAGAGCACTTTTAAGTCCCTCATCTACCGTCTCCTCTCGCAAGCTCAGATCCTGCATGCGCACACACAATTGTCTTGGTAAGCTTAAGAGACGTACTTAAGAAGAAAACATTTAGTACCCTATTGGCAAGTGATGTTGTCTGTGTTTCCTTTGTTGACACTCATCTATGGTAAAAAGCATGGCTTTGGTACTTAGCAGCATAACAAGAACCAGCCTGGATCTACTAACTGGTGATATGAGAAAAGAAAATTATAGAGTGCCTCTACCCACAAACTATCTACAAAAAAGAGAAGAGCTCTTCTAAGGGTGGATAATTTTGATTAAATGAATAGGTCAACTGCATGCTCAATTTATTTGTTCATATTATACATTTAGGAATAGATAGACAATTGAGGGCTGGGGATATAGCTCAGTGCCACAAGCTCCTACCTGGCAAGTGCAAGGTTCTGAGTTTGATTCCTGGTACTAAAGAAATAAATAAATAAACTATTGAAATTTGTCAATATATGTGTTTTAATAAGGATGGGAAAGGAATCTGGCAATTTTTAGGTTAGTGATTTTCAAAGAATTCAGGTGGTAGAACATCAGGAGTGTGATACAATATTGAAATGTTGAATTATTTTTTAAATTTAACTTCATAGACTAGGACTACATGTGGTGACAAAATTGTGATTACTTTGTACATAGCTATATAAAATCATACCCATGTATACTTATAGCTGTTAACAAATTTCTTCACTCAACAACTATTCAGATGTTTCTTTATAATATACCTATAAT
The DNA here is from genome assembly GCF_000276665.1 of Chinchilla lanigera. Lineage (NCBI taxonomy): Eukaryota > Metazoa > Chordata > Mammalia > Rodentia > Chinchillidae > Chinchilla > Chinchilla lanigera. Next base: position 6,579,970 of record NW_004955424.1, on the reverse strand, counting down.
TTACTTTAGCTTTTAAATAAAATAACCTTAGATTTGGTAGGTGCCTACTACTTAAGGAAAATAGATTTTCAAATGATTCTAACAATATTCAATTATTGTAATTTGGAGCAGATAAAAAACAGTGGTACTTTGGTTTACAAGTGCTTGTTTGCAAACAATTTGGATTGCAAATAAAAGCGTTTGGCAAGATTTTGTTTTGGTTTGCAAACTCTATATTGGGTAACAAACATGACCATGGTTATCTTTCCTGCACAGATACAAACATGGCCATATTTTCCAAAACCATGGAACAAATTAAGTTCATGAACCGAGCTACAGCTGTATTTTTGCAGTGTGACTTGATTGCTTCACTTGTACAAACTTTGAGAATGAAATTTACAAGAAGTGTATTTATAAGAAGGATTTAAAATCCTCCGAATCAACCAGAATACTATTTATTAACTACTCATGATATGCTATATTATATGTCTATAAAATTTTAGAATCATTACATTTCTTTGAAATGAATGCACATAAGGACACTGAGGCAATAAGAGATCAAGTAACTTGTCTCAAACTCCAGGGCTGATTTGTAAGTCTTTCCTCAAATCACCACCTTCCTGGAGAACACATTTATGTAAAACCTTGGCACCACTGGGTTTAACTCTGCTGCTGCCTACGCAAATTTCCATTCCACTCACTAAGTACATGATCCTAAGAACAGAATACCACATAGAAGACTACAATTTGAAGAACAGAAGCAGATACTGAGGCTTTGTGACAGAGTATCCTATATCTTTCCTGTCCTGCCTATTAGCAGAACAACTCAGAGTTCAGGGAATTCTGATAAGCTGCTTTGAAGTGTTGACTGTTTCTTTTTCACTTTTGTGTCTCCTTTAGCCACCATCTTTGTCTTCCTTGTACTGTCCTACTCTGTTCTCTCTGCACCTCCTGATTAGACCCATGTCCCTTGGCATGACCTAAGAGGTGAGACCTTCTTACTCTGCTCTTCGGTGTCACATGGCATCAATGCTAATGCATTTGTAACTAACAGTGTCTCAGTATTACTTGTCATATGTGACATACTCTGCTTCTCATTCTCCCAGTAGGAATTTACAGATCTATTCCCCCTTGAAACAAGACCTGATGATACCCCGAATCTTGAATTTATGTGAGTTCCAAATCTCATTTGAGCTTATTTATTTTCTGAGCCTCAGTGTGCTTCTCTGTGAAATTTGGGTTGTGACATTTAGCCTGTGAGATTATTGAGAATATGTAGGGCTATAAGGTACATATACCCTTATGTAATAGTTTCACATAACTGAGAGGTTATATTAATTAAATTTAAATGAATTAGAATAGATTGAAGCTTTTCCTTTTCAAATTGTTTCAAAACTTTTCAACCACCAGAACTGTAAGTGAATATAATGATTCCAAGTTTACCAGTAAATACAACCAGAGTAACTACATGAAGAATTCACATGCCTTGCTTTAACACTGGTTAGTTGCAGAAAGAAACTCAGGTCTCCTGAGCTTTGACCATGGCTTAGGAGACAGATTTTACAGTGCTCTACAAAAAAATGCTATGGAGAAAGAAGTGCACACTTGCATGTATGGTGGAGTAGTGCTGGGGACAAAGTGACGAGATCCTCCTCCCCAGCCAAGACATTAGGAAGATGCCACTGACAGCTTTCTGACATTGAGCAACATTTCCTTTCTGTAAAAATCCTTAGATCTGCAACAGTTTCTTTAAACAGTTCTCATTAGAGATCTAGGTCAAGTTCTTAATTCCTCTCTTGAACTTTCAAGAATAGAATAAAAACCTGAGTCCTTCTCACTTCTTATTTCTACATCCTGTATGATCTGGAGGCAAAACTTAGGTACTTTTCTGTATACCACTCTGGAAGGTGAAGTGCTCTGCAGCCCTGGCTGTTTAGAAAGCACAGTTGTTATTTATGTTTCTCTATCTCTCCTGCAGTCACCCCACTGTGCTTTTAAGGAGGATTGGGGAGGGAGAACTGAATCCCCGCAGTGAGGAGTAATGAGTTTCCCTTGCTTTTTCTTGAACCAGCTCTTTGGAAAGCTAACCTTCTCCCCAGGCACTCACTACTAATTAAGAGGAGGGGTAGCCATATTGGTAGACATCTACTGAAGCAGTTCTGCAATTCTTTTCATCACTTGAATATCAACTTCCTTTTCTTCTTAGAGCTCTATGAGTATTTGTGCTTAGGAAGAGCTCAGGAGACTGGACTGAGACTCAGGGAAAGCAGAGTGTAGCTAGGGGTTTAAAATTCCTTCCATGTTCTGATGCAGGACCTGCAATCAGACTGTCAGGGTTTGCAGCAAAGTCTTGCCACCATCCATGTGTCTTGTCATCATCACTTACCCTCTTTCACACTCAGTCTTACCACCTGTAGAATAGAAATAGCAGAGCCATCCTCAATGATGTTATTTTCAGTATTGGAGGAGATTACATACGTAAATTACATAACACTTCCACAAACTTCCTTCTCAGTAACTGGCCTTTCTGGGTATTTTAATCAATCCTTTATTTAGCTAACAATTATGGACCATCCACTTTGCGCAGGACAAGGTGTTGTTGTTGAGGACTTTACAGAAAACATTCCAGCCTCTCAGGGACACTGAAATACCAGGCACACATGTGTGGAAGCATTGAGCAAGGCACCTTGGGTGGGTTAAAAGACATCTCCTACTACCTTGCATTATGGTAGGATTTACAGAGCTGAATAGAAAAGAAAGAAGTGAGGGAAATGACATGATCAAAAGCCTATCTCAATACACAGTATGGACACGTTTGTAACTGCATTTTCCTGCAGGATTTGCAGGGAATCTACTAATCAGAAAAGCTCATCTCTGTACCTGGGCTTTCGGTGGGATTATTTCTTCTCAAGAACTTCAGCCTTCTGTTTTTCTCTCCACATCATCATTTTAAGGCAGAGGCTTCCAAATGCCATTCCTCTCCTGAAGTCAATATATTTTTACACTTGGAGTTAGCTGCAATGTCTTTCACAGCTCGCAAGTCATTGGGAGGATTTGATGTTCCTTCTGCTAAAATATTGCTGCCTGCAGACTCAACTGTGAAATGCAGCTGTCTTAAGTGTTGGCACTGAGCACGACTCCCAACACACACAGGCATGCACACGTGTACACACATAAACATATTCACACATTTGCATAGAATAGGAATGCATGTGATTTTATTATGTGAAGAGATTCTGCTCAATTATAGGTAGCATTTCTTCTGAGCAATTTTGGAGGTACTATATAGAAAATACGAATCTGGGCCCTATACGATGGTGTGTGTGTGTGTGTGTGTGTGTGCATGTATGTGTGTAGATTTAGAAGTATAAAAGGCAACTGAGCTGGGGCATAACTGTTATTCAGATAAGAACATTATTTCAAGAACAGAGAGAGAGAGAGAGAGAGAGAGAGGGGAGGGGAGAGGGATGGCACAATTGAAGAAAAAATTGGAATGGTGCTTCTGCATATGGGAAGGGGGCCAAGAGTTGGATGGGAGGAGAAGGAAAGGAAATAAGAATTAAAATGAGTTATATCCATGTACAAATTCCCCACAATGAATATGATTATTATGTGTGGTAATTGTGTACTGATAAAAAATAAATATTGGTTCCACCTTAAATTTCCACTAAGAAATACTCCCCTTCTTGGTATCTTCCTGAAAGAGTTAAAGACTTTCTATTACAGTGATACATGTATGATCATGTTTGTAGCAGCACAACTTATAGTAGCCAAATCTTGGAAACATCCTATATGTCCATCAACAGATGGTGGAATAAAGAAAATACGGTTATGTGCACAAAGGAACATTATGCTGCCATAAAGAAGGATAAGCTTGAGTGATTTGTAAGAAAGCAGATGAACCTTGAGACCATAATGTGAAGTGAAATAAACCAGAAACAAAGCTCAAATATTGCAAGATTTTTATATGAGACACCCAAATTGGAAATAAAGAGCAAAATAAAATATATAATAGGATGTAGGAAGACTGATTCTTTTCAAATGAGAAAGGGCTCAAGAGATGGATGAAGAAGGCAGAAAAGAGGTGATGAAAAAGTACTGAGATGTTTTACACACATGTACCACTCCCCACGGGAGTGTAATCAGTATATACTGAAAACATGTACTAGTACCGGAGAAAAACAAAACAAAAAAAAAAAAAAAAAAACAACGAAAACATGTACTAATGAGAAATAAAAACTGAAAAAAATGTAAACAATTGTTGAATGGTAGAGGGTCAGCTGTATAGAAAGGGGAAACAATCTTAAGGAGAGAGTAAGTAAATTCACTTTTATAGTTGGTCTAAATTCAGCCATAAATTAGGAAAGCGATCAAGCACAATAATAATCTATTATCTCAGTACTGACAATTGCTATAAACTCTTAATTAGCAACTGGACTAACCTGTTTATTGATATAAGAAATAATGCTAATATTAGTAACAAGGAACACATCCTTCCTCCAATTGCTTATACAGAGAGAGGGGGGCTCAGAGAGACAGAGAGTTCCAACCAGAGGTCAGAAACAGGATACATTCTCATTAGAAGATTGTTGGCACTCTTGCTTCTTAAGCCATGATTTCAATGCTAGATCTGTATGTTGTCTTTGTCACATTACAGTTTGTGTGAACCTGAGACAACTGTGTAAGCCCATTGAGATACACTCCCTCATCTGTTAAATGTCCCTTATCTCCAATAACTTTAGAATTAAATGTGTTCACATAAATGGAAATGTCCTTTGCAATTTGTCTGATGAACTTTGAGATAAATAGTTCCCTACTCCTTTTCACTTCAGCCTGCGGGGTTTATGCAAACAGGGTAATGATATTTTTCCCATATATTCCTTTTTAGAAACCCACGGCATCTCCTGATATGAGTCTTACTTGTATGTCAGAGATCACCCCTCAGGAGGCTAAGCTGACTCAAGATAATCTCCCGAGCTGCCCTCCTTAAGGAGCATGTAGACCAATTGAATTAGATGATTTAAAACAAATGCAATCATTCTCCAAACATTTTGAAAGTGTCACTGATTTGGTGGATGGTCTTATAAGCAAGCTTCTAAAGAAAAATTTTCACACTTCCTTTTGACCATACTTTTTTGGAAGATAGTGGCAGTTGTACATATTGGCAACTGCTTCAAGAATCTTTGTTCTCACCCAAAATTCATGCAGAAATGGAAGAGCATCAAAATTTCTATGAAACTGAGGCTCTCCATGTATAAAGTTTCAAGTGTAGAATCAATGCCTTTTTTGAAATGATGGCTTAAGTATAATCTTTCCACTGTCATCCGTGCTGTAAATCAAATTACCAAACCAGGACCATGGATTTACTGCCGGACACAAGAGAACCTCCTCCTTCCCGAGCAGAGGAATCACACCTCCTGCAGGTGTATTTTTATACCCCTAGAGATGAAAGAATTGATGCTTTTTACCATTATGAAAACCTAGAATCCATGCTAAATTTGAAGTCTTTCAGAAACTATCACATGATATCTGACACAGAGAAAACCTGATTTATAACCCTTGTCACTGTGTTATCCCTTTTCAAACAAACCTTGGGCGGAATTCACAGCATGGAGATATTTAACGGTGAAGAAAGAGATACTCTCGTCAAAGTTGGAGTCTTAGCTCCCCACCTCACGACCTCTTTCTTGGTTCTTTCACCACCTCGCTTTATTCATGCCCAAGTGACCGCCTCATTACACAAAGGTTTCTCAGCACACAGCAAGGACCAACCACAAGAAATAGCTCCTAAGTACCAGGGCTATTTCTGCCTATCCCAGAGAGGTGAGCGTCCATGGGGGGGAGGCAGACAAATCATCGTATTGTTTTAAATGGTTGCTTCCTATCAAATGCTCTTTTTGGTTATACACATGTAAGCAGTAAAGTTCTTCAGCATCCTTTTTTCCTTTAAAAAATACATGCCTTCAATTTCAGCACCTATTGATGAAGCTATTCTTATGTACAGCCTTTTTGTGAGGTGCTAAACATACTTATGTTTAAAGTCATTTATTACTTTAAAGCGCTTGAAGATGGGGTCAGCATTGTATTTTCCTGTGTCACGCAGATGGAGTGTGTTTAATGTCACTGACCATGTAGGCCATAGCCCTGGGGCATTTGTGCCAGCTTGAAGCAACTGGACATTGCTCTCCAGCATGAGGAAATAGTGGGGAACGTGTAGGAAACGTCCAGTGCAGGTGCGGCATGGAAAGGCCTCTGTTACTATAACCAGTGTGCTGCATTCCAGGGGCTTTTTCCTCCCTTTCTCCCTTCATGAGATCTCTGAAGACAGGTGGTTTTTATTGGTCTCTGGGTGCTCATTGCCTAGCATGGCGCTGGGCAGAGAGAGGGTGCTTTGTTCATGTTTGATGAACAGATGTGTGGGTATGAGGGTGGTGATGGGAGTGATCCTGAGCAGTTAGAGTTTCCAGTTCAGAGGTTCCCTCCGCTTGCCAGTTGTGTTATCTTATTTGAAATGCATTGTGTTGAGAGAATGGCCCATGAGGGGCTCTTGAAGAGAGACTGTGCCAGTGCTTGAAGCCAGTCTTACTAAGCAGTGTCTTGTTGCGTCTTGCAGAAGGGGGCTCCCTTTTCCGAGAATCTGTCAACAAGCATTTTGCCACCAAAGTACTTTTCAATGCCAAAATTCTCTGAAAGCATTTTCGGTAAAGGACCAGGCATAAATTTTTTTGGCTTTATGGTCCATGTGGGCTCTGTCACAGTTACTCAAGTCCCCTGTAATGGCATGAAAATAGCCTTAGATACTGTGGGACAAATGACATAAATATCTTCCATTGAGACTTCATTTTCCCGTCAGATGACAGCCTGGGTTTTGTTGACGGGTTGTAGTTTGCTGTTCCCAGTCCTACTTTACAATGTAAAGGGCTCTTACATGCCAGCTTGTTTTTTCCTACCCTCCATTGATGAGAATAGAAAAAAATGAATGATGGTTGCATATTTCCTGGCTGTGTGGAGTCAGATACACTTCTTGGCTCATGTTCACTGAAAGTTTAATACACTCTCAAAAGATCTTCAGTCCCTGATAGTCTGCATTCTCAAGGTTATCTCCGTCCTGTGCTTTTAAATCCAGATGAGTCCCTTTCACAATGTCTATAGATGAATAATCAAAAGCACCAACAATCAAACTATCCAAAACATGGATATATTGCTCTTCATTAAATATCTTAGGGCAGGAGAAAGGAGGAGTCACATTGCAAAAATGCAGATAACTTCTAATCAAACATTCAGCATTACCATTTTTAGATTCCTTTCAACCACTCTAAAACCAGCTTGGGTCAATTGGCTGTTTTCCTCAAATAGCCCTAAAGGTACACCGATCTGTTTTCTTCATTTTTCTCTTTCCAGTATAAACCCAAACATTTTCTTGTGCCTTTTTCAGAGCAGTATCGGTTGCCTCTGCACACCATTGTTACTGTTTCTCTTCGTTTATGCCATACTAGTTACTGGATACTTCACCAAGCAGAAAGAGTCCCTCTGTGATTAGAATATGAGGGTGATGCGGGTCAAGCATGTTTCCCCACATTGTATATAATGCTATTACCAGCAGTGGGTACCCGGCACTCCATTTGCTCATGAAAATCAAAGCCAAAGTCAACAGAAATTTCACTCATAAGGGACCCCTTGGTTGGCTCCTCATAAAGTAGAATGAGATTCACAGATCTCAGCATACCAGGTCTACTAAAGCTCCAAACCACCTGTCCAGTACAAAGTCTTTGTTTCCAGGAGTGAAAGATCTGGAACTTAGTAGGAAAGGATTGACTTGCTGAATATGCCATTAATATTTCTGAGGTAGGACTAAGAATGAAGTCTATACATTTTTAATGCTAAAGAGAACAAGATTGGTCAGGCTTTATAACTACAAAGTTACTTAGTATTATTATTATTGCCTTGAAAAACAGCACGTGATTCATTAATTAGTACTTTTAAGAAATCGCTGTATGCCTTATTCCTGTAAACATTTAATTCTTCTAATGATAATTTCCATAATAGTTCCTAAAGTGGGATATCAAAGGTAAGGCAAGGAGCCCAGGAGAAGCAGGGCAGATGCTTTTCTTCTTAGCATGGTGAAGGACGTGGTGCTGGACAGCTTATGTGGTAAGAAAAGAGATAGTGTTTCATGGAAAAAAAAAATTCATTCTGTGATCTTGTCTATTGTTCAAGCTTTCCTCATCTCTTGAGACATATGTTTCTTGTAATAATGCTTTTTGCTTATGTAACTCCTGATGATTTTTCAAAGTACTGTTATGTATCATAATACCCTTTGATTCTTGCCAAGAAAGCACTGACTGTAGTGTATATGCAGAGCTGTATGTCATCTTAAAAGTCTCAGTGACAGCTGAGCTGGCCAGCTCACTCTCTCCAGTGACACTCAGCAGAGGTCCTGCACTTACACAGACATGTGAACATGTGCTGCCAAGCCTTTGCTACTGCCTCTCCTCCTGTTCCTCTTCTTTCTCTTCCTCCTCCTTCTCCTTCACTCTCCCCCTCGACTCTCTTTTCCCATTCCTCTCCCCTCCATCCTCGCCCTCTCCCTTCCTTCTCTTCCTCTCTCCTCCATCTCTTCCCATTCCTTTTTCTCATAAATACTGGTCAGCAGTCATGCAAAAGTGGAGTTTACAGATTCCACCTGAATTCTGAGTGTGCTTTTCCAAAAATAAATGCACTGACTGAGATAATAGCTTTGGGATTATCCCATACTAAACATTACATTATTCAGGCATATAGATTTTCTCTTTATCCAGAGAACTTCTTTCCTGGACTCCCCTTAACACTGGAAGGAATGTAAGAGTTAAAAGAGGAACTTGGAGAGTGCATGGTCCAGGTATGCAAAAACATTTCTAGGAAGGATTCTTTTTGTTTGATTTTCAGTTGTTGTTTTATTTTGTATCTGTTTTTATCATTCTCAACCAAATTAGACTGCTGGGCCACAAATTACTTAATAAATCCATCCAGTTTCTCATCACGGGAGTGTCTGTTTGGTTTTTATAAGCAGTTGTATAATGGGTGAACATTAATGGCATGCTTTCTGGCTGGTTTATAACAAATAATGTACTTGTTTTCTCATTTGCACATCTTTGTAATGACTGAATTTCCTTCCATATGTGTTCTGGATGAAGCTTTATTTAGTGCTGCCCTGATGATCACACAATATTTTTTCTTCCTTTTTTTTTTGTCCTGCTTGTGTACCTGTTCTCTTTGCATTTGAAATTACACCAGCCACACACTATAATTGAAAGAGAAAGAGCTTTGACTTTAATTACTCTCAGTAATAGAGATCACAATAAGCAAGGCTCATTCATAGCCATTACATCAAGCAATGAAGCCATCAGATCACTGATCCTGACACCAGGGAAACTGTCGCCCTAAAGCTTTCTCTGGTGGGGTGTGCACTGTGTTCAGTTACAGCTATTTCTCTCTTATTGTCCATAGCTAAGGGGATAACTGGAAAGGACAGTGTGCCTCAGTGGGATCCAGAGAATACGGTGTTGTCAAAAGTACAAAGTGCATGCAACTGGGAGACGTGTGTTTGCTTACTGGCTCTCCAGGTCACTGGCTAGGTGATTCTGGAGAATAACCTTGTCCTTCTCAATATTCTTATCTATGGAATAGAGATGTTAATCCACATCCTGCCTAAATGAGCAGTTTTATGTAAATAGTACTTCAGCACTGAAGATCGGCTTCTGTACTTGGCCATTCAAATTGCTTCCCTGGTGGAGTAGAAATATGCATTCAATTTGTATTCCAACTCATTTTCATACTAACTTTGGAACAGTATGGAATGACCAAAAGGGAAATGTAAGGAAGGGAATGAAGTAGAGGGACAGGCGACTGCTCCACACACATGAAAATCAGTATGTACGGTATCCATATTCACTTCTGTGGACAGTGCTCACATTAAGAAAATCCACTGCGATCCCTGTTGGCAATTCAGTTACTTCAGCCCCCAGATGCCTCTGCAACAGCCTCTCCCCCCACTGGGACTCCCCTGCCCCATTTTTTTAAAAAATAAAATGAGGTGTTTTTATCAAAAAGAAAAAACAATGAGCATTTAGTGAGAAAGGAATTTTTTAGCAATATAGACAGACTATTATTTTGCTTTAAAGTTTAGACAAACTATTCATTTGTCCATTCACCCTTTGGGACCAAGTACTAGGCTCTGGTCCTGACTCTACAATCACAAGGCTCTCTTGTTACGCTGTGGAGTGGAGTCAGAGCAGGCTTCTGAAGGAAGAGAGGAACACCGCCATGGCAGAACCCACTGCACTGCTGGGCTGCTCAGAGATAAAAGGAGGGCGAGTCGTAGATCCCCTATCTGTGGCCCATAGGAACAGGTGAAGCATGACAGTGAGCCAGTGAGGCAGTGGAAGCGTGCAGGCCAGCACTGCAGGGAATGAGGCCACTTTCCCCCACGTGGTCATTATGTAATCAATGGCACTTCAGTATCTGAGCAAATCTTACATGAAAAGAGAGTTTGGCTCCTGAGCAAAGAGGAATAAGTATAGATTTATTATATTTACAAAGCCATCTTTCCAATGAGTTTGGGGATCAGGGAATTCCGAGAGTCTGTGTCTCTTGTTAGAAATTAACTTGAAATAACTAACTACTATCATGTATTTACCAGGAAGGCTTTTGTCTTTCGGTTGGTTTGTTTTTTATTGATTGGTACTTAATCGAGGGCCCAGTGAGACATTTGTAGCTAAATTTGTTAGGAACCACTTCCAATTAAAGCTCATTTGTAATGAAGATAAATGATAATCTAAGTTAATAGGAAAGCAGTATTCAATGTTACCTTAAAAATGATTTATAAAGAACAATTTAGGAGCCTTTTAGTGCGTAAATTAAGGTGCTTCCATGATTAAACCCCAACTTGCTAAAGCTATTCACTTAGTTTGATACTCAGAGTGAAATACTGGTGTAAGGAACAGGATCCTGATCTTATTGAAAGGTGACCTCCTCTAGAAGACTGTAGGGCCCTGACCTTGGGCTAAATAGCAGAGAATTAACAGCTTCCTCTGACCTTTCTATTCTTACACTCTTTTCTCAGTCTTTAAAAGGTACATTTCCCATTCTGAGTCAGTGAATCTCCTTCTAGAGCATAAACTCAATTGGCATTGTCTCTGACCATATTGCAGGTCAGCATCCAACACAGCACATGGCACTCTAAGAACTAATAGGTGTGCAAACTAATATTTGTTGGATGGCTGGAAGGATCAGTGAATGTGTCAATGTTATAGATGTGTGAAAGAATAAATGGCTATACTTACATCTATAAGTCAACTGAAGTCGATTTAAAAGACCAACGTCTGGGTCCCATCCCCAGACATTCTTATTTAATTGATCTTAGGTCTGGACTAGGGGTTAGGATTTTAATCTTCCTTGGTCTTTCCACTGTGTGAGGTAAGTGGGGCTAGCATGGCAGCCTTGTTTAAGAAGGTTGGGACTTCTTTTTGGTTTCTTTTTCATCACAGAGAATTTTAAGCACCTTAGAATCTTAAGCACCTTATTTTCAAAAATAAGGGGTATGTCCAAGTAGATATAACTGCTTAAACCTTTGAATTTCAGTTAGTCTCAAGGACATTTCCGCTCAAATACCTGAAAATTGGATAAACACATGTGTGAGAGAAGTACTTGGTGAGCTCTGGAACTCTGTATGAATGTTAGCGTGTTTTTGTTGTTTAATTATTTTTGTGCTTATGATGTCCTACAGCTGCCTCCCACTAGCTCAAGACAGTTGATTCTGTGCATTTCTTGCCAGCTTTTAACAGAAGGATTTGAAATTGCCTGTGGTGAGAATATTTATGCTGTGTAAATCAGGAAATGGTATAATCGGGCCATTTTCCCCCTTGCAGATCCAGTGTACTTTGGCAAATGTCTGAAGATAGTTATCATTCTGAGACTGCAAAACTAAGATACTTGATTAGTACTGGGTGATCTCAATAGTTGAAACTGAGGCAGAATTGAAGTTACCAGCACAGCTATGTTTGAGAAACAACTTGAAATACCAAATGTTTGTTTATTAAGAGGAAATTTTACCTATTTAACCTATATCACAATGTAGGTTAAATCAATTGAGTGCTGGGTTGCTCAGAGATAAAAGGAGGGTGAGTCATAGATCCCCTATCTGTGGCCCATAGGAACAATCAATTGCTCAATCAATTGAGCAATTCAAAAGCTCAGTGTTACTCATAACTTGAACTGCCCAGAACATGAGAACATGCATCAGGCTAGCCTGAAAGCTGAAAGCTGAGAACTACCAGAGAGTCAGTTCACTAAAGCCAGCCTGCAGTTTGAAGTTTTCAAACCAAATAAAATTTCCTTCCTTCCTTTTTACCTTTCTTTCCTTCCTTCCTTCCTTCCTTTCTTCTTTCCACCCACCTTTCCTCCTTTTAAAATCTCTTTTGCCTTAAGGAAGTTCTTGTTTCTCGGCAAATCATTTATTTTTGTTTGCAGCTGGCTGATTGTCATCACTGTCAGCCATCACCCTGATGACAATTGGGCATCTCTTGCTCTTGAAAACCACTTCACAGATTCCTACAGTAGTGCCCTTGCCATCAGCACAGTGGGGTGGCACATTCTGAACAATCCTCTGAATCAAAAGTTGCTCTGTACTTCAATTCTCTTTCCCCTGTACTGATATAACTAAGTGATGCCTCTAATTGGGTCCAAACTCAGGAAATTTCTTGGATTCACTATGGTCTCTGTAAGATCAGACAACTCACTCCTTGGAGTTCTGCATCTTTTAATGCTCTAAAGCTTTCACTGTTTCCTGAAAGTTTAGTTGTTGGAAGTGGATCTTCTTTTGGTCATGGGTCGTACACTGTTACAAAAGGAAGTTTAAAAAAAGATGAAGCCCTGCTCTCCATGGTAGAAATTAGCCAGGTGCACCATTATGTAAAGAGCTCAAACTCTCAAACTCCATCCAGAGCATAGTAATTAAAATAACAATGAAACAATAGATTAGACAACACTTTGCAAATATGATATTTTCATTTGTAGTATTGTACAAACCAAGCACGCCACGCAGTAATGTTAAATGATTTACAAGAAGGCCCAGGAGAAGTGAATGAGGACACCAGAATGGAGTCCTACGCCAATCAAAGGCCTATTGTGCATGATGGGATGTTGCCATCTGTGGAGAGATGTCTGGGTGACTTATCTCTCCAGGATTTTATAGGTATGCAACATTCACGTTGGGTGATTTAGCAAAGGAAAGGTAAAGAAAGCCACTCACTGGCATGCAGTGTTGGGAATAAAGCTCATTTTGTAAGACTGAAGATAATATCTTTTCATGCACCCAGTAAGAATTAGGTAAGAAGAACCTAAATGATCAGTACAAAGCTAATAGATTTATTTTTAAATTCTGGTATATTATTTCAGTACCTGACACTAAGGTGATTTAGGCCAGTCTAGTGATTAATTTGTTCTTCTGTAACATTCAGGTAGAAAATGTGGCATGTGTGGATATCTTTGGGGCAGAAGTGTTTCAAAGTTTTCACTGGATCCTCAAAAAGCATTCATGACCCAGAAAAACCTAACAGCATGAACTGTTAAACTCTGAAGTGCAATCCAATTCA
>NW_004955424.1:6558279-6566260 GCF_000276665.1 Chinchilla lanigera | reverse complement strand
CCCCCCCCGCTGACTTTACGGTAAAAATGTAACTACTTCTATTTAAACTGAGCAATAGTGTTTGCTAATTGCTTTGTTTAAAATATTGATGGTTATCATTACAATTAATGATTTTATTGAGCATCCACAATGTTCTAAGTCCCATTCTATAAACAATGTATACATGTGACTATTATTTCTGAAGTTACTTCTTCATTAAAGCTTTACTGGCCAAGGTGCAGACAATTACTCCCTTGGGCTGTGGATTCAGGCTGTGTTTCTTTCAGGGCATCTCACAGCAGATCGTTCCTTTCAGTTCTGTGAACAACCAGACTGCCCTCAGGTTTTAAGTCTGAGATTTCATTTCTGTTTAATTCCATACACTGACACAATGACCATTGAGGTGCTGCCCCCAAAACCATGTTTTAAATTGTGCCATTTGGAGCCACCGGTAGGACTGAGAGACAGTGATTAGGATGGTTCAGTTCCTCTGTGTATCTCCCCGTCTCTCCTTCCGTCTCTCTCCTGGTCCTCTTAAGGAAAGGTAAGATGGAAGGAAAGATGAAAATGTGTAGAGGTGGGAAGGGAGGGATTGGGCCTGGAATCCCTACTCCCAAACACGTAAGATTAGTTCTGCTGATGGAAGATTACAGTTTGGAGTTAATCTAGAGAAATATAAGTAGCTAGTGACAGCTCCTGCTGTGTCATTCACGTGTAAGGAAAGGCGCAGATAAAAAGTTACCAGGCAGTCACAGAGCAGGGAGCCCTGGCCTCCCTTCCACAGCTACTATTGACCTCCTGCGCTGTGCCAGCCCCCTTGAACGTGCTGGAGATCAGTCAGACAAGCAAAGAACATCCGGGCCCTCCTGGAGCTTGGATTCACTCAGGGAGGGAGACGGGGATCAGTGTGAGTAAGCAAATGTGCGGTCTCCGATGTGACGCAGTGCAGTAGGGAAAGGGGTCAGGAGTGACTCTGGATGACACTTGTCTTTTAGAGACAGAGTCGGCAGAAGGTCTCACTGAGGAGGTAACATTGAGTAAAGACCTTAATTTAAAAAGTGATGGAGCTGGCTGCAGGGAGAACATAGGCAGAAAGGAGGAAGGCAGCACAAAACCTGCTGTGGGGTGCATTTGTTGGTTTTACAAAATAGCAGGAGGCTCGACTAAGCAAAGAGAAGAATGAAATGGGATGGATTCAGTGGCCAGTGGATGAAAGGAATAACAAAGGCTCGTTGACTGAAGGATCCACTCCCTTAAGTATTCATAGGTGGACAGTACAGTCATGAGCAAAGAGAAATAAAAACTTCCTATATTCTGTGGCACTCTGACTTAATTTCGTGGAAATATGTATTTATTTATTTTATTCTTTTTATATTTTTATTTTAAAGAGAGTAGTTAAAAAAAGGAACAACAGCAAAATACCAACATCACGGACATAAACAAAACAAAGCAAGAACATTAGAAGTGATACAAGGTTTCAAAATAAAATGGTAGGAATTAACAGTGGTTGTTATATTACATATTGTTATCTTCAACTATGTTGCTCAGATTACCAGATGTAAGAATGGAAGATTGTTCAAACCATTAAAGAGAATTAATTATTAAATAATAATAATGATTAAATAATTAATACATAATTATTAAATAAAACACTAGAGATAATACAGAATTTCACTAGAAAAGATAGTAGGACTTCACCAACGGTTGTTCTATTGCATATTGTTCTCTTCAAATCAGTTGCTCAGATTACCAGATATAAGCATGCAAAATTAGTCAAAATATAAAAACTTTTAAGCATTAACTGTTCCTTTCAGTAAACCACCAGACATCAATAGTACAGTTATCTCACCTATGTATATATATATGGAAATATGTATGTAATTGCACTTTTGGATACCTATGTGTGACCTTGTGCACCTCTGCTGCTGACTGTGGTGAGGGTTTTGCCAAACAGAGATATCTGCAGCTAAAGAGTTAAAAAGTATGTTCCACTCTGGATGAATCAGATAGAGATGAGTCATTTTTTAAATTACAGGGGTGGACACCACTTTACTTAGTAACTGTCCTTTTGAAAATTAGCTTTAATCTTTTTGATTTGAGTCATAATCATAGAGCTGCAATTTCTCAGAAGGGCCTTCTTCATCTGCTAATCCAACTTTCATTTTATAGGTGGAGAAACTGAGGCACAAAGCTAAAAATGAAGTACTACTATAAATACATCTGTTTACTATTGCAAACACTGTTCTTATGAACATTCTTTTGTAAAATAAGTAACTTTCTTCATCCATATGTTCAAAAAGTACTTATCCAAAAATACTTATGAACTTTCTATGCAGTTAGGTATACAGCACTATTCTGGCTTTTGGGGTTACAACAACTAATACAACAGATTTCATTCCTTACTCAGTCAACCCTAACATTAAGCTTGAGGAGTGGATTTGCAGGATCTAGGAGCAGTAATTGCAGATGACAAACCAGGAAATTAATAAATGGCCAAAACAATTTCAGGTAGAGATTATTGACATAAGGACAACAAAGTAGAATGAGTTAGAAAGGCATTGGGAGGGAATGCTTGGAATCAGTGCTGAGGTCCTCTCTCTGAAGAGGTGATCTTCAAGCTGAGACCAGAAAGGTTTGCAGGAGTAAGGCATGGGAGGAGTGAGGAAAGAAGACAGCAATTGCACAGGTATGAGGTCCATGCATTCAAAGAACAGAAGGAAAACTGTGTCTTTGGAACATCATGAATGTAAGAGAGTGTTAAATGGGGATGGAAGATGTACCTGGGACCCAGCTCGGGTGGGGCCCTCTCTAGACTGCAGTCACATGGGAGTTCATCCTTTTTTGTTCCACCATTGAAACAACATCAGAAAATTCTCAAAAGGGAAATAATAAGATAAAGGTTAATAGTTTAGAAGATTATTTTGTTTCTGTGTGGAAAATGAACTGTACTGGGACAAAAAAGTGAGGAAATCAGATAGGAGGTTGTTTCCAGCGAGAGAATGTGGCACTTGGGCATCCCTTTAAGTGGACAGATGAGAATGGATTGGATTCTCACCTATCAGTTTTGAGCATGACTGTCTATATACATCAATAGAAAAGTGAAAGAAACACGGGTTGTTTTTTAGTAACTTCTTTTAAAGAACACAAGACTCAAAGGTGATGGGTGACTTTTTGAAACACACAATACAACTATGGCATATGAAAATTCTAGTCTTGCAAATTGGTTACCAAAAAGCATCTGGAATGGCATTTCTCCTGCTTAATATGGTTCAGGCATAAGTCGTTAGACTTTTTTCTAATTCTTGTACTCAGCTGATCTCCCTTTCATCTGCCCCCACCCCATTCCATATGCCTGTTGTCTACTGGTCTGTTCTTCTACCTCTAAGAATTGCTTTCTTAGCAAACCTGGATACTGACAAGAACAGTAGTCTCCTTTATATCCATCATTCCTGTGGCCTTTTTTCTTTTTTGAGATCATCATTCAGGGAAATCACAAACACACAGACTTCAAACACAGAGACTTTTGAGAGACTTGATAATTTTTCTAAGCTTTCATACTCTTCACTCCTTATGAATGTCTTAAGTTTTTCAGTTCTTGTTTGCAAGCAGTGCTGGTTATTGGAGGCAGAATAATGGTCCCTCAAAGTGCAAACCCGTATCCTAATAGGTGGAATCTGAATATACAGTATTGTGTGTATGGTAAGGGAGAATTAATTGTGTTTATGGTTAAGGTTGCAGGCAGAATTAAGATCGCTAATCAGCTGATATTTCAATAAATAAAATATGGACTACAGACTTGAGTGTGATGTAATCACAGGGGTCTTTAAGTGTGGAAGAGAGAAGCAGAACAATAGAGATGTGAAGAACAGGCTTTGAAGACGCAAGAAGGGACCAAGGACCAAGGAAATCAGGTGACCTCCAGAACTGCAAAATGCAAGGAAATAGAATCTTTCCTGAAGCTTCCAAAAGCAAAGCAGCCTGTCAACACCCTGATGGTAGGCTAGTGAGACCCACTTAGGGATCTGCCCTGCAAAATAATAGTCTTTCTGTCTTAATCCATTATAGTTTAGTATAGCTTTTTTGTATAGCTTTGTATAGCTTTTTTTTCCATGCCCCCCCCTGAGGACATAACCTTTAAGGTGATGCCAGATAAATATGTACTGTCACTAGTGGAAAGAGCTTTTCTAGTCTCCTCAATTCATTCTTGTTTGAGGTCTGTTATGATGAGTACTCTAACTACTCTCTTCCTGCTAGTATGCTTCCTACTGTTTTTGAGAAATTACTAAATTGCTTGCACTGTTTTAGTCTTACTCTTCCCTTGCTACCCTTATTTTACAAAACAGGAAACTGAGGCCTAATAAGCATCTAGGCTAAAATTTTGGCCCAGGGATTATGACACTAGCTTCCAAATGTACAGCTTATTTTTCCTCCATTATAGTCTCGCCTGACAACACTTTACAGGAGACGGGATGGGGAAGGAAAGGCCTGAACTAGTGTGCTCACATCAGTTCAGTTGCCTCAATTATAAATTCAGATCTCTAGAGGACTCATACTGACTCCTATCTCAGGGGTCTCCTAGCTCCGTGACAGACAGGAACCTCAGGGCATTCCTACAGAGGTAAGAAAAGTTAATTAACATTTGGTGCCAAAGGTCTAGTTTAGGTACACATTTCTTGACAAAGGGCTTACTGAGCCCTAGAAGTTAATGAGAGGAAGAAAGATAGGGAGAAAAAAACTGTGACAATTTAGACTGACTTTTTTATACATTCACAAACTAAGAATTGTTAAGCTTCTGCTAAGTATTTTCTCTTTGTCAGCTCCACATTTCATGAGGGAGGAGTTAATATTCCAAATCTATTAATGTCTTATTCTCCCCCACTCTGATTATACAACAGCATTACACACAATGGTGATAAAGTGTAGCACACTAACGTGCACAACAAGTGTTAAAACACAGAGCACTGTTAGCAGTGAAGAACTTCAGAAATGTAGATTTCTGTAAATGTGAAGATGTAGGCTCACAGGCTCACTTCACAAAAATACCTTTGGTAAAACGCAAAGGGAAAGCAGCAATGAGCCAAATAATGGTACCATTCTGTAAGCAGCCATGTTGCTGCTGGCCTTGGCTAGTGGGAAGAGTGCAGCAAGGGAGATAATTGGGCAAAGGATCCAAAGTATGAGTGGAGCAAATCCCCAGTTTTGAGGAAATAAGATTAGTAAACACAAGTTAGAAACAGCCTGCTTGTCTTGTAAACTATACCAAGAAATTCAGTGGAGAGAGGCATTCACCTGGAGAGGAAGGATGGAAGGAAAACAGATTAATTGAAATGCAATTTGTTCATCAACTTCATTTAATAGTCTGCTTGCAGTTTCCCATCTAAAAACAAATATGTGATGGGATTTAAAAGTACAGATAAATTAAAACAAAAGGAAAGTCATGTCAGTTGTCTCACAGAATGTCCTTGCGCTAGCTCCTCTTCCTCCAGTTCTCCTTAGTTTTGGACAATGAAGCTTGCAGTCAGCATAATTATATACATAATGCTTAATCAGCAAAGGAAGACTCATTCACAAACTGTACTGATGAGGAGATTTTCAAGACTGTTAGCTTCAAGCAGACGAATCAGACTTTCAATAACAAGGGCTTCTGGGTAAAAAGTGCTCTTACCACCTTGGGAATTCTGGGCACCAAAGTTTTGTTTCATTGCTCTCATTCTCCAATGCCAGGGAGCCAAGGCCAGGTGCATAGAATTTTTGGCAGATGTAATAGTATTTGCCAGAGTGTACTTGTAGTTAAATTCCCTTAATTAAGCAACAGAGATAGACAGAGACAGAGAGAGACAGAGAAAGACAGCGATAGAGAAACAAAGACACAGGCACACACACACACATAGAAGCTAAATATGAAAAGTTTTACTCCATAACAATGAAAATTTTCAGTATCATCATAAATTAAATGTGTAAGGGGCTGGGGATTTAGCTCAGCGGCAAAAGCGTCTGCCTGGCAAGTGCAAGGTCGTGAGTTCAGTTCCCGGTACCGGAGAAAAACAAAAAAAACAAAAACAAAAACAAAAAAAAAAAATTAAATGTGTAAAACTGAATGATGGACCATGGACAGTAGTTGTAAGAATAAATGTGGAAAGTGAATGTAGATAATCAATAACTATAAAAAATGTGTTTCACATTTAATAATATGGAAGTAAAAACTAAAATACAAATGATAAATCTTAAATCAGTTTATAATATCCAATGATAAGAAGGGGAGAAAACAGCAAATTTCATGTTAGGAATATTAATTATACACAATGATGTATGCATAAGAATATTTATTAGGTGTCAGTTCTATCAAAAATTTATACATAATACATATGTGTATAAATATGTACAGAAAAGAAGAGCCTCCAAAAGCATATAATGGATTCCAGTATTGTTAATTAGGGTGGAAATCAAAAATGGCAGATAAAAGGAAAATTTCATTTATTACATTGTGATTTTCTACATGGTACAAATTTTTTACAATGAAAACACAAGCAAAAATTATTGTCATTTCATATAAATAACCATGTGCCTGCTTTTAAAATCTATTTAGGAAAATTGTTAGAATAGTTCTGGTTGAATGTACCTACAGATGGTAACTAAGGGCGTTCTAGAATAGAAAGGATTAAACAAATATGCAAAAACTGCAATTACTTCACACATAATTGTGCTAATGAAACACAAAAATAGGCCACGCTTGTTCTAAATGTTGAAAATAAACCCCAAGGATATCTGTTTTGATAGTGAATATGCATGACAGTATTTTTCTTCTCTTGGAAATCTCACAAACATAAGCACGAGGAGACAGAAAAGCATGTTAACCCATTTTCCTTGACACTTCATGAACTCGCTAAGCTTCATAAGCACCTATAAGACAGGCAAGGCTGAGATAGAGTTAAAGGTGCATAGAAGGGAAAGAGAGTGTGAGAAATGTTGTGCAGGGTGCTGTTGCTGCAATGCTCAGACAGCTCCTGCACAAATACCTGTCTGGCAGGGAGATCTCCTTCTAACATTCCAATCTGTAGCTTTGTCAGGCTCCTCACTTACAGATATTTTTTATAGTTTAGATCATAAGTTTCTGCCAGAGTCCATGTGCTAATGGCAGGGTTGCCAGTCTGCGGGATTACTGGGATGTGATGGAGCCTTTAGGAGCTGCAGCCAAGTGGGTGGAAGTTAAGAGATTGGAAGTGGACGCTCGAAGGGGATTTGGTATCCTGTCCCCTCCTCTTTCCATCTTTGCTTGCTGGCTGCCGTGAGTTGAGCAGCCTTGTTCTGTCATGCACTGTTTGTCCTGATGCTCTGCCTAACCACAGATCCAAAGCAGGGGTGGGTGCCAAGAAGCCATGGACTGAAACTGTGAGTCAAATTAACATTTCCTCCTTTAGACTGTTTATCTCAAGCACTTTGTCAGTGCAGTGGAAAAGTGACAAACAAAACTATTGAGAAAATTCTACGTAAAATATGACTAACCAGAAAATAACCATCAGGGGCTGGGGATTTAGCTCAGTGGCACTGTGCCTGCCCAGCAAGCACAAGGTCGTGAGTTCGATTCCTGATACCAGAAAAAAAGGAAAAAAAAAAAAAAAAAAGAAAAGAACCATCCATTGAAAGAATTACAGTTTTGATGAAGTAAGATTTATTGGAAGAATGCAAAGGAATTTTTTCTATAGTTCACCATTCTAATACATGAAGTTGAATGATTATATGATAAATTATCACCTTAGGTACTGAAGTGAAATTTTAAAAATTATATACATCACCTTGATGAGGCTGGGGATTTAGCTCAGCGGCAAAAGCGCCTGCCTGGCAAGCGCAAGGTCGTGAGTTCGGTTCCCGGTACCGGAGAAAAACCAAAAAAAAAACAAACAACAACAACACTCCATCTCACCCCAGAAGGAATGGCTATCATCAAGAAATCAACCAATAACAAATGCTGGAGAGGCTATGGGGAGAATGGAACCCTACTCCA
>NW_004955424.1:6449391-6558179 GCF_000276665.1 Chinchilla lanigera | reverse complement strand
CAAAAGCGCCTGCCTGGCAAGCGCAAGGTCGTGAGTTCGGTTCCCGGTACCGGAGAAAAACCAAAAAAAAAAAAAAAAAAAAAAACAAAAACAAAAACAAAATGTGTGTGTATGTATTGTTACATTTATATATGTATGGATCTTTTCCTATGATAGGAAACTGTCCTTCTTACTTTCCTTTCATTGACATGATGAAAGATATTGATCTTCGTCTCAAATATAACACCTGAGTAATTACTAAAAAGAAAATTCAGTGAAGTATTAATACATTAAATTAATATGTAAAAATTAATAGCTTCCAAGCATAACCGGTTAGAATTTCTAATGCTACAAAAGCATAAACTTAAAATAGCAACAACAACTGAGATATCTGGAAATAAGCATGTTATCCAATGTAAGACCCCTATAAAATTTCCATTGCTCTGGTAAATCACAATGGAAGTCTGCAATTAGTGGAAGGGAATACCGTGTGCTTTTACAAGATGGCACAATCACACAAATGTGGCAGATGCCACCAATCAATTTATATATGTAACATGTTGTCAATAACAATACCATGAAGTTTGTGGAATTGGGCCATTACCTGAAAAATTCATGTTTAAAAATACAGGATGTATGTGCAATACATAAGAAGATCAAAAAAGTTATTTAGCTTTAGGAATAACTAAGTGGCTACCAGGTTATGAATAAATAACACATATTTAAGAAAAAAAAATGAAATTTATGGTCAATAGATCCAAATATATATATATATTCAGTATATGAAGAGGCACCATTCCAAATAAGTGGAAAGAAAACCTAAATAATTCGACAAACTGAGTAGTAATCTAAAACAAATACATAAAATTACATTGAGTTTGGTGTCTCTAGCACAAGCTGTACAAATTGCAAATAAATCAAAACATATAATGTTAAAAAAGGAAACAAAAAGCAGCAAAAGAAAGCATAGATAAATTCATTTATAACCTTGGTGTAACAAGGTTTTTAAAATGTGACTAGCAACCGAAAAGTCATTGAAGAAAGTGATAAATCTAACCACATGAAAATAAAATCCCTTCTGTATAGAGAAAAGGTCAAAAGACTATTGTCTTTGTTACTTTTCTTGTAACTGAGACAAAATACCAAACAACCAAATTTAAGGGAGGAAAGTTTTATTTTGGCTCACAATTTGTGGAGGTTTCAGTCCACAGTTGGCTGGCTCTAAAGCAGGGTGACATGGCAGAAGGGCGTCGCAGGGAAGAAACATTTCATGGCATAGAAATCAGGAGGCAGCAAAAGCAGCAACAGCAGCAGCAACAACCCTGAAACTCCCTTTTATCCCTTTCAGGCTACTTGTCTTTTGGGGGGGTGTCACCCATCCCCAGGGTGGGCCTGCCCCTTATCCACACCCAGAACTATGCTAAGCCAATCAGGGGACTGATTTAGTAGTCACACGTCCTTCATCCCATCCTAGAAATTGTGAAGAATAAAACTTTTGATTTAATAGAAAAAGCAAACCTGATAAGTACTATAAACAAAAAAAAATCAATTATAAAGAAAGAACTTTTACATATGTTAAACATTCTCAACTTCCTTCTAGGTCCAACCACCTCTAAAACACCCCATCTGTGACCATGTGAGGCTTTGGGGGACATCTGGATAGAAGCCATAAAAACCATGGAAAACTGGGACAAATTTTGACACTCTGATAACAAGCATACATTTTACTTTATGTAAAAAAATCCTAGAAATTGTGAAGAATAAAACTTTTGATTTAATAGAAAAAGCAAACCTGATAAGTACTATAAACAAAAAAATCAATTATAAAGAAGGAACTTTTACATATATTAAACATTCTCAACTTCCTTCTCAGTATAAGAAATGTAAATTAAAAGTGCATTGAGATCCATCTTCACTAGCCTATTTAGTAAAATTCCAAAATTTGATAAGACACAATTGGTGAATCCCTGAAGAACTGTACATTCTCAGACAATGATCCAGGGAGGAAGAGGAGAGAATGAGTTTTCACAAGTCCTGTAGAAATCTATATAGAAACAACTACAAAAATTATAAATTCTTCAATTTCTATACCACTCTGAGAAAGTAAATTCTATGCTCAAAACTTACATCATGTGAAATGATACGTAAACTCACGTCACGTATTGTGACATTTATTTCCAAAATAGCATAAGATTGTGGAAAAACCAATTGTCTATCATGAGGAAACTAATCAAATAAAATATGATCCATACATAAAAATAAACTGCATGTAACTGACAAAGAATATGGCCATACTCTGTGTGTTGTTTTGGATAGTTCTCAAAGAAATACTCTTCAGATTACCCTCAAAATAAAGAGGAGTGTTGCAGTAGGCTGTCTTTTATGTTAAAAAGAAAAAGATAGTAACGTGTGCACACTTGCACATTTTCAATAGTGTCTCTTCTTATATGTGGGTGATTTTGGGCAATTTATACATTGTGTCTGGATCTCACAGCATCAACTATAAATAGAGATAATAACTGCCATCTAAGAAGATATTTAAAGATCAAATTAAGAAATTAAAACACTCTGTGAGATATTTCGTTCATAAATATTATACAAAGAGCAGTTATTAATATTTAGAGAAGCTTTACCTTTACTATATAAACTTTAGGAAATTATCTGACAACTTAGCCCTTATTGCATTTCTTATTTGTTGTAGCTCACTCCATGTATTTATTCATTTGAAAGAATATCTCCTTAACTAAGGCCCAAAGTCCCTGCGGATTGAAAGGAGTAACATTGCAGCTCAAACATGAAACGATACAGAGCAGCACAGCTCCATCTGAAATCAAGTTTCTCTAAAATAGCAAGAAGGAAGTAAAATCTAATTTGTATGAAATTTGATTTGCACAATTTCTCAGAGAAACAGCCAGTGGATAAAGTGAATTTCACCTGTATCAAATCATCAGTCACCTTCAGTGCCTAGGAAGACACCAAAACATCTGGCAATCAATTTTCCATCTCTCAGTGGAGCCTGAGGAGCAGGGTAGCAACCAGCATGCTGTTGTAAAGAGAAAATCATGTGGGCCAATTCAGTTTCCTCCTATGACAGAATGACAGGTCACAGAGATAGGAGAAAAGCAATAGATGTAATCTGCATGAGCCACAGCAAGTCTTTTGATTCTGTCCCACATGACAGTCCCATCAATGCAGCCTGCAGATTGGCTCTAAATCAAGGTCTGAGGAACTGGGACCCCTCCCACCTCCATCCACATCACCCAGCACTGGTGGAGTACTGGATGGAGCCAGTGCAGTAGCTTCCCTGGGAACAGCAACAAGGCAAAGTGTGTGTCCATGGGTGATGGGGCAG
Source organism: Chinchilla lanigera (assembly GCF_000276665.1). Classification (NCBI taxonomy): domain Eukaryota; kingdom Metazoa; phylum Chordata; class Mammalia; order Rodentia; family Chinchillidae; genus Chinchilla; species Chinchilla lanigera. Next base: position 6,554,848 of record NW_004955424.1, on the reverse strand, counting down.
ACATTAAAGCAAACCCAGAGACAGGGTGAGTGAAGCAGAATCAGAGACAGAATGTGTGTAAGATTTCTAAAATTACTGGACTATATAGATAAAAGGAAAAGCACTCAAGAAACAAGCAGGAGATAGGAGAGGGTGGTGGGTGCCAAGGAGTTTCCCATGATCCTCATGGGAGAGGAAGCCAAACACTTCTCTGCCACCCATGATACACAGAAAGCTGTGGACAGTGAAGAATGCCATTCACAGTCAAGGGCTCATTTAGTAGGAGGGAGGAAGGGAAGGAGGAGGAAAAAAGAAGGGGAAGGAAGAGGAGGCAGTAGAAGGAGAGGAGGAGGAAGAGGAGGAGAAGGCAGTATCTCTCCTTCCTCGAGAGCTTTGAGTGGGAGACCTTTGAAAAGACTGGAATGGCAGAGCTCAAACTGAGGAGTCTGTTTCAAGAACATTTAGACATAAGACAGTTTGTTTTGACACTGGTGAAATAGGTCCAGTGAATTCATGTGCACCTGGGGAAGGGGGATTGGATGTTATGCGTGAGTCAGTGATTTGAATATGAGGGCAGAAGCTGGATGGAGCAGGTCCCCTTTTGATAGCTGTTCTAGTTCAGATTCTGCACTTGTTAAGGAAAATTAAGAGGTGGTGAGTGGGAGTCCCAAATAGCTTGATTTTAATGTTGACCCTGTCCTGGTATTCCTGTCTGGAAGCCTTCTATTATGGATAAGACAGTGACATTGTATCATGTGAGGGAAATCATGATCTAGTTTTTAACGCAGAAGGGAAATTCTCTCATTAAAAGTTCTCCAGATGTAATATCAGTAAGGATGTTCTCTTAGCTGTGGTGTTGTCAGTTTCATACTAAAAACAAAATCTTTCATTTGAGCTTCTTCTTAGTTAGCGCATCATCATTATAACAGCTTAGAGGTTTGGTTCCTACTCTGAGGCAAGTGATCCTTTTGTTGACTACTGAGGAGGAAATTGTTAATGACATTACTAGGATGATAATGCTGCACAGCACTCTGGGCAATGTCTGGTCCTCTGCAGTTTATTTGAAAAACCAAGTGTGGCTCCTGGGAAAAACAAGAGTATTGTGATTTTATGGGGTGGCTTCCTACCCACTTCCAAGGTTGCTGTGAAAATTAAAGAAGATAGTGTGTGGGCAAGAACAAGTCAGCTAGCAACGGCTCAATGAGGGTTCTTTTTTGAAAGCTCAAGTTAAATATCAACTTATTCTTTCTCATTAATTGACATGTGGTAATGAAAGAAGTTATGCTTTTTTAGGACACACTGGACATAAAGGATGATCTTGACTAATTCATTCTTGATATTAACGATGTGTTGTTTTAACAGAATGAGCCTTTCTGATGACATAAAATGAATTTAAACCAGTGGAACATAGGGAGCTTTCATAAATACTTGTTGTCATTAGAAGACATAGAGTGAACATTATTGGGGGGTTGACATGGATAAATCTGTCATCATGATATTCCCTAACTCATTCATTCATTCATTTTAAAATTCAAAACCAAAATGGCCACCAGTCTTGCTCATAAGCTTAAACACTGTATTTTGAATCCCAGTAGGCCCTGGGACGGGGAGAGGGGCTGTGGCTGGTACTGCAGGTAGTCAGGATTCTGTGCACCAGAGGTCAGCGTGTAATGTCTGTCCTGTGAGAGCAAACACTTGGCTTGGATGAACTCTTCTCAACAGAGGTGAAAAGACTTGAGAGGAGGGAGGACATTTTTAGATTTGGGAAAAAGAAAACTTTAAAAAGACTTCTTTCATTCTTAGCCCTGGGCTTCCTGGGGTTCTGAGGATTTCAGTATCACTGGAGTTCCTGGAGAATCATAGCTCTCCAGCTGATGAGGCATTTTTAAGTTAAATCAAAAGTGCATAAAGTGTTCAAATTTGTATCACTTTACTAAGGCATGAAAACCAATGTCTCTGTGCTATGAACAGACAGCTTCCGGGCTGGGGGAAGGAATCAGGCAGAGACGCTGGAAGGGAATGAATGGTTGAAAAGGGGGGCCTACTGCCGGAGGGGCACCTGCAGTGATGGATGATGTAGGGGAGAAGGCAGGGCGCGATGCTTTCCTAGGCTTATTTTGTCACAGAATTCTATGAAGTTGATTTTGTAGATGATACCTTTAAATCCTTAACGATAATTACCATCAAAGAAGCCCAGGATAGGTGGGGAGTACCAGGCAATAAAGGCTATCTGTTTAGCTAACAAAGTGGGCAAGACGCCCCCAACACCTTTGTGTGGCATTTGTTCCAGAAACACAGTGGATACCCAGGGAACAGGGTGACTTCCATGGGAGGCAGCCAAGTAGTGGGTAAAGTCTAGACTACAGTGACTTTGCCTTGGCTAAAATCAGGACAGCTGCGGGTACTGGAAATTACAGGCAGGTCCTCTAGAGTTTCTTTTTATCATCAGTCTCCATGGTTCCCTGGGAAGATGCTCTCACTCCAAAGAGAGATGACGCTACAGTCAGGGTTTACAAGGGAAAAGATTTAATACAGGACGCATAATTCATAGGATGATTTTTATAACATTCACCCAGTATCCAATGCAAAAGAATACAGGAGATCTGTCCACATGCTAGAGACTAAAGAATCCAGCTGAGGGCCTGCATCCGATGTCAATGTCCTGCATGCATCCAGTTGAAGACCTAGAGCCCATGGCAATGTCCTCCATGAGTGTAGCTGGAGCACTAGAGCCCATGACAATGTCTCATGCAAGTCTATATCAAAGATCTGCATTGGAAAGGCCCAAAGGTCAGTGGTAGAAGCTAGAAAGTCTCTGCCAGTGGGATGAAGGATCTGTGCCAACAGACTGAGGAATCTGCACTGGAGCCAGGAAGTGATGCTCAAGGTAAGGACCAGGTGGCTCTGTTGCGCAATGGATAGTGCACTGGACTTCAAGGTAAGGACCAGAGCTCTCCCAAAGAGAACCTCAGCCATCTTCAGCAACAGCGAGGACCTGAGCTCCTACAAGAATGGGAATAGCCAAGTTCATATCGACAATCAACAGCACACCGTCTTCCTCTCCAGTTCTCCTTTTATGGTGTTGGCAACGATTCTCAGGTGGGCCTCCCATGCCCAGCACCATACTGATTCAGTTCAGCTGGGTGTTACAAGTTCATCATTAGTTAATCCACCACATATGGAATCCCAGTCAGTCCTGTCCCGAGTTCTGCATCAAACAAGTGCTGTGACAAAGGCTTTGTCCAGAGAAAACGGGGGCCTTGGAGGGGTGGGTGACTTCTCAGCTGTTTTCTGAGTCCCATGGAACAGACCTAAATTATTGGCTCTACACCTTGAGACTCCTGGCTTGATATCTGAAGGGACTCCCGGCAGATGGCCTGGTTTTCACTTTGGCTTTTCTTTCTGTATTCAATGCTTTCTGTTGCTTCCCTCCCACGAAGATGAATTGTCTTCTCCACTTTAGTTTGAGCTTGAACAGAAGACCATCAGAAAGACAGAAGTTTCTGTTCTTTTCATCTGAACCCAGAACACTACAGCATAATTCTTAGCATGACATGAGCAGAGCACAAGGTATTTTTGTGATAATTTCATGGGTCACATTAAATTTTAAAATAAGGTCAATTATTTAAAAGAGAATCATTTTAACTTTTGGTGAAGGAGTAAGTCATAAAATGAAGTACTCTTCATTGAAATCTTGGTGTGACCATTAAAATCAGAGGAATAATAAATCTATAAAAATTAATTGAATATAGGACACCTGTCAATCTTCATATATGTGAGAGCTTTTTGGATTATTTGCCCACACATTGATGGGACGAAGCTCTGATGGCTGATAGCATGTTGTTAGATCTTTTTGCCAAATTTCAGGTGTCTAGCGTATCATTTGATTCCAAGCTGTCACACATTATATAATTTCACAGTTTTATCTGCTAAGCTTAATATTACTTTTTCAATTATTATTTATACCAACTAGCACCTTCTTTGGATGAATGACTTAAATATCACTCAAAGAAGTATATTTTCCAAAGCATTTTCATTTTTTAATTTTCTCTAATACTGTCAGAAACAGATGGGGAGATTGCCTTGATATTTGACAAATGAGTCAAGTAAGGTGCAGAGAACTTCAGTGACTTTTTGATAGTCTTACAGCATGTTTGTGAGAGAGGTGGAGTGGTCAGATCTGACTAATTCTTTTCACTTTATTCTTATTTAACCATAGAATTTTTAGATGAGTACTCTGGAGAATCAGATTTCTACCTTCGGCTTCTGTTGGAATCAACAGTTATTTACAATGATGTCCCCAAGTTGGTGGTCTCTTTGTCTTAAAAAAAAAATACAAATTGTGTACTGTGACATGCTTCTGAATCTAAATCAGGAACAGCATCCTTACACATGGTAGAGGGGCCATTATCTGTCCCAGGTCTTTGAGATGGCTTTGTGCTTCCCCCATTATGTTAGGATTTCACTAGTTTAACAGTTCAGCATTGCACAGTTTAATTAAATATCTTAAAGTTCAGTGTGCATATCTTTTTACCCAGCTGTTTAATTTCTAAAAACATACTTTAAGGAGATAATATAGACAATGGGTCAAAGATATACAAACCAAAAACGTGTAGCAAGAAGGTTGTTTGTAGTAATAAATAGTTGAAAGTTACCTGAAATTCTAAGTAATTAGTTGAATGAATTATGATCATTCACAGAATGGAATACTGCACGGTTCTTTTGCATGTCTGTGTAGAGGGTGGTGTATCAAAGGAGAAAGAGCTCCACAATATTTTATAAAAATGAGAAACAATGTTATTAACAACATAGTACATTTAGTATATATGAAGTTTGGAATGTTATAGATCAACATATTAATGATACTAATATGTGGGTAAGGAAATCATTAGTAATTTTAATTTACCTTTAAGTAATTTTTTAAACTTTTTATTGTTCAGGGCACTTTTATTTTCTTTAGAGCCATAGATGAGCATGAGAAAGGATACAGAGTAATTTTTTAAAAAGTTTGAGCAACTACATGGTATGTTTCCAAAATTAAAAATTCTCTTTAAGTAGTAGGAAAAATGTGGTATTCTTAAATCATTTCAGACTAAGGCAACAGTTAAGGCTATTTATTGCACTCCTATATAGACAAAGATGTGTTTCCTCTGTTCTATTTATTAAAAGACATTACCTTGCAAAATTCTGAAATGACTTTTCCCCTGATAAGATTAATATTACTGGCAAATAAGTGGCTTGTTTGGAAGAATAGAATCATTGTGAAATATTGTATTACATTCTGGTTATTTCAAGAGGAGTGAGTTTCCCTAGAATAGTGCGTATTTACAGAATGGATAGTACATAAAACAAACTAGAGGGTGAAACACTGTACTCATAACACTGGTTTAATCTTTTATAAGACAGTTCTAACCATTGGCAAATATTTATAAGTGAAGCATTGCCTCTGGAAATGTTGATTTAAGAGATTAGGACAAAGGTGGTCCCTGAGAGAGATGACAAGCAGTCGTACAGGCTTGAAGAAAGCCATGCAGAAATTCTTTCCTGGGTTGAAAAATAATGTCAGTGAGTGACTGGATAATCTAGTATGTTTGTGCCCTAAGACACATTTCTCATGATCTAGTTTAGGAATGGAGAATGGCCTTGAGGCTGTAACTAGTCCAATGGGAGCTATTGAGAAAACAGTATAATAATATTTCTACATTTTTATTGACAAAGGAAATTAATTTATCCAAAAGAAACATCTAAGATAAAAGTAAATTGTACTAAGTTGACCTTTTATCTGGTATCTCTGCTACTTATAGCAGTGATAAAAAGTTTCATCCAAAGGGCCAAGTCTAACCCATTGAACAATGTTTGTCAAAGGGTCCCAGGACAGACCTTTGTCTCCATGGATAAATGAAACATGACTGAGTGGTGATATTGTCATAAATAATTCTGCAAGACCAATAGCACCTAGTTTGCAATTTCACCCAGGTTAAAAGAAACTCATTTTTAAAAATAATAGCTGGACAGAATTATTGGGATTTATGGTATGTTACTATGACACTGTGATTATTACAAGGATAAATTATTATTTTCTCTAGCCTAATTTTCTCTGTAACTAATAACCTTCTTGATAGGATTGTAGGTGATATGAAATATTTTATAGCCTTGGGTGGTTTAGCACCAGTTTGGGACTGGGAGTTAGACTTAAACCCTGTGGTTTGTTTTCCCTAGAAGCTCAAGAGACTCATCTTGCAGTCTTGTTCTCCCAAGGCACTGAGAAGGCTCTGAAAGAACCTGGAAGCCACAGTCCTCTTGGGCTGAATGCGGAGTTCCCATACACCATGCAACCAATTCCCCACCTAACCCTCAACACCTTCAGAAAGTTGAAAGAAATTCCACATCATACTGATAGAGAAATGGAGACCTAGAGAATTGCATATGACACCATAAGTTCTGTGAGTCACAGACCCCAGCTGGAAACCTCACCTTTGCCCTATTCCATGTTCTGTCATAGGTAGGAGAGAAAGCAGTGCAGATGATCTCAGTGTGTGCAGGGCAGGGACACTTTGCTTTTTAATGTGACTCTAAAATTCAAAGAACTTCGTGAGTGAAGGAAGAATTGTATAGCCAGTTTGAATGTGTGTGTGTCTGTGTGTGTATGCGTGTGTGTGTGTGTGGCGCATGGATGTGTATACTCACATTCAGGTTTGAATAGAGAGCAATGAAAGAATAAGGGTAGAACACAGATGTAGGTATCATTGCCCACACGCATTTGGTAGCTTCTCATAGATTTTGCACAAAGAGACTGAATTTCTTTATCCATTTAAGACCTGTTAAGAGGATGGATATTAGTAATAATTAAAGTAGGAAAGTACACACTGATATAGAACTAGAAGATGTAAAACACTTTGGTAAAATTATAGTATTTTCTGTAAGATAGAAAGATTATATGATCATATACTTTTCACTCACCAAGGTGCCCAAAAGTTACTTTGTCTCTGATTTTGTCCTTTGAGTTATGTGCTTTCATTGTATGATTCAAAGGGCATCATTTTGCAAAAATACTTGAATTTATGAGCATGCAAATATTTCTTTTACAAAGAAAATTAAATGCTAAATGCATGCAGAATGCTGCTTAGTTCAGATATTCCCATGGTTTATAAAGCAAATAGTCATCGAAAATACATCCCATTATAAAAAAAAAAAATACAGATGTTAAAATCATTTTATTTTTTACTGATTACAAAATGCAGCTGGTACCAGCATAGGAGCAACATTTAGCAAACCCACGGTTTTCTCCTCCTTCCTCTGGTGCGCTTCTCCCTGTACACAGCAATGTGAGGTACCGCTATGCTGAACTCCTCTCCAACTTTGCATATTCATCTTCAAAGCAACTTGAAGCACTGGCGCAGAACATTTCCTGATTGTCCACCTCTTGTGAGCTCTCTGAATATGGGTATTTTTTTCTGAGTCTTTTCATCTTTAGCTTAAGAAAAATAAGCACACTCAAAAGTATTTGTTCTAGGTACATAGTGTCAGTGCAAAAGGTCAAAAGTCTTTGCTCTATTTTAGGATCCCAGAAGGCTCATAACTTGATTTTGTCTCTACTGAAGGATTTATGACTTAGGGATGTGGGCTGCAGATGCTCAGTGTATCCACGGGAGCTACTGGGAAACTACTGTCAGGGGAACATCCAAATGTTGGATCAGCCAAGTCAGTAGTCCAGAGGGTGATAGGGACAAGATAGTCTAACATATCCCCATCACTCCATTTTAGTTACCATGGAATCCAGGTACTTGGAAGTAAAGCTGGCCTCTGGGCCTTGGCTACATTTGAATTTATAATATATTTGCATTCTAGCACTTGGGTAAACAACTTTAGGTAAGTACCTGGTACTGCCTTTGGCATTTTGCTATCCATCCTTCAAGTTCCTTCACACACAGAAATATTCTTCCTAAGCTGTTGTGTACTGGGTATTTGTGTCCTCTCCAAATCCATACGTTGAAGTCCTAACCTCAAATAAGATCATCTTTGAAAATGGAGCCTTTGGGAGATAACTAGATTTTAAGGATGGAGCCCTTGTAATGAGATGTGTTTGTATAAAAAGAGAAAAAGATAATAGAGTCCTCTTTCCATGTGCACATATTCAGGAGAGATCATATAAGTGTATAGTAAGAAGGCAGCTGTCTGTAATTTAGGTAGAGTTTCTTCACAGAGAATGATAACGTGCTACTACTCTGCCCTCAGAGTTCCACTTTCCCAAACTATAAGAAAATAAATTTCTTTTTGCATGACTCACCTAGGGCATGGTATCTTGTTATAGCATCCTGCACTAGTCAACTTTCTTCTCACTGAGACATAGTATCTGCCACATACAACTTAAAGGAGGAACGATGTAACTTAACTAATGGTTTCAGAGGATTCAGTCAATGGTTTTCTGGCTCCAGGGCCAAAATATCATGGTAGAAGAATGTGGCAGAGTGAAGCTATTTAGTTCATGGTGTCAGGGAAGCAGACCAAAGGAGTAGTGCAAGTGAATAATGTGTTGGTGACCAGATAGATATAGACCTGAAGACCACACCTCCAGGACCCACACAGATAAACCCAGAAGTTTGCTTTCCTAATCCCATGCATGACTCCTGAGGCAATTGTGTTGATACAATAAAGTTTAACCACCACACAGTTAAAGCTAAGACAGATTCTCAAATTAACTCTTTCTTTAAGCATTTAAGGAAAATTTGCTCCAAGTTCAGGGCAGAATTTTTACTTATTCTACTTACTATTACTGCTGAATAAATTGCCTCCAAATCTAGTAGTGTACAACTACAGCCATTTTACTTTGCTCATTATTTTGATGGTAAGGAATTTGGAAGGGTTCACTGAGGATTTCTCATTGGTTAGTTCCCCTGAAGTTGCAGACATATGTCTACAGGGGCTACAGTCGTCTGAAAGATCAACTGAGTTGCTTACCCAAAATGCCTCACTTTCATGGTTGCAGCTGGAAGATGTGGGCAGCTGGAAGCTCCACCAGGCTGTCCACCAAGGCACTTATGTGGACTCTCCAGCTTGATGTTCTTAGGGCAACTAGACTGCATAAATGGTGGATGGCTTCCACTCAGTGTCCCAAGACAATCAGATACTTTTATGGCCTTGCTTTGGAAAGGCCATGTCACTTCTGCCATAGCTATGGGTGAAAGTAGTAAGTGTACCAAAAGAAAAGAGACAAACCCCTCACCTACCAATGGGAGAACTTAAAAATTAGACCATATTTTAACTTTACCACTTTTTTCAAGATCAATTATTTCTACTTGCTTGCTTTTTTAATTGCAATAGCTTAGCACTAGTTTTTGGTTTCCTATATCTTTTTTAAGCTTCCCCAAAGTATTATAAAGAGTCTATTATTTTAATATATTCTTCAACAAATAAATATTAAGCTTCTAATACAAACTAGGAAATTTTACAAGAATTTATCACAGCAATTAAATAATTACCGTGAACCCATAAGTTATTGTTAAATTATGCTCAATGATCACTATCTAAATCCAGAATGCATTTGGCTCATTTCTACATGATAAGCTTTTAAAAAACCAAATCGTTTTCCCCTCTTGAATTCCTGGTGCCATTTTCTGGAATTTGTACAGAATAGTAGTGTCGGGCTTTACCATAGCAGTGCAAGAAGCAATATTCCAATTTCACTCTGAGTTTTACCATCTGGATTGGGGGCTTAGAAATATATCCAAGTGAAATTTCATGAAAATGGGGCATTGAAAGATTGTGCATATTTAATCATTGGAGAAACAATAGAATGAAAATAAAGATGGCATATTTTTCCAGTGTAATGAACCTCGACAGTTTCCATTGTGGCTGCCTGAGTGCCTTTGATTGCCAGTTGTTAAATGAGCCTGCATCCCAAAAAGTGGAAATAGATCACTCAGCAGAGCAGCAGACAGATGCTGTTTGCTTTAAAAAAGAGATTAAAGCAGTGCAAATGTCATTAAGGACAGTTTCACAATCTGAGGTCCTGCTGCTTCCCCCAGGCCTCAGGTAGAATCTGTCCTCTCCTCTGCATTCTTTTTCCCCAAACTTTCACAGACCTGAGTGAGTTCCATACTAGTTCTTCATCCAAATGTGTAAAGACAATGATAACACATGAAATATTTGAGCTCAGTTTGGGAAATTACTGGGATGCCATGCCATGCCTTCTCTGATTCTGGATTGGCTTTGACTCCACCATTTTTTTCTGGAAAATTATCTGGTCACTCATCCAAGAGAGACTAAATGCTACCAAACATGTTCATCAAGTTACTCAATCTCTCAGGATATATGTTGCCACTTACAAGAAAAAAGAAGTCACAAAGACTATTTCTAGGTTCTCTGTGGATGAAACGATGCAGTATAGTTGGGGAAGGATATCAAAGCTAAGTTTCCTCTCAGGTAGTTCTCATTCTCTTGCATATGTCTTGTTTTCTACATTAGAATCCCTAATGGCTTAGAGGCATGGTGTTCAACATTGTATAGAATTGCTTTCAGAAAAAAAATCTTAATTGGAAGCCCAGTAGATAAAACAGCTGCAAATGGCATTACCCTAGCCATTTAGTCCCACCAAACCCCAGAAAGCTAAGGGTGTTCCAGCAACTGAGGTCTAGGATTTACCCTCTCAAGACTTAAAAAGTGATGCTTTCATGGCTGTATCAGCTGAACAGTTCAATAATCACAGCACTTTTCTGGATGGAAATTTCCAGAGGCCTGGCATAATTTCCAGTCCTCATAACCACCTGTCCTATAGATTTATTAACAATATTTTGTAAAGAATTTGTAATTCAAGAAAGATTCATAATTTGCCCCAACTCAGAGGTATACCAGGGATCCAAACCTAGATCCTTCTATGTTTGAAGTCAGCAGCCCTGTCCCTCTGGGGAGAAATGAAGGAGGAAGCAGTTCCATAATGTCACCACCTTGGCTCCAACACACCCACCCTAGTCCTGATTATGTGGCCACCAGCTTGTGACAAGGGTAGGCTATTTCATCTCTATTTTGTTTGGTTTTTTTGTAAATGTTTGGTTTACATTTACTTCAGCTTTCATAGTTGATGAAAATGCAATTGTGTATATTTTAAAAGAATTACATTTTTAATTTAGTGAGGTGTGAGTCACACAAGATAAAATTCATTCCTTTAAAGAATACAGTTCAGTATTTTTATTTTTTTTTTATTTTTTTATTTTTTTGGTTTTTCTCCGGTACCAGGAACCGAACTCACGACCTTGTGCTTGCCAGGCAGGCGCTTTTGCCGCTGAGCTAAATCCCCAGCCCCCAGTTCAGTATTTTTAAATGTGTTCACAGATGTACACTGTCACCACTATTTTTTATTGAACATTCTCATCACCCTAAAAAAAATCCTATAGCTGTTAATTGCTCTCTTTTCTCCACTATCCCTAAGCCATGGCAACTGTTAATCTACTTTTTTGTCAATATGCATTTGCCTATTTTACATGTTCTATATAATAAAAGAATCAAACAAAATGTAGCTTTTGTATCTGGCTGCTTTCACTTAGTATACTGTACTTAATTTCTCAGACCTCTGTTTCACATATATAAAATGGGTATAAAGACCATGGAGGATTTTTATAAAGATAAGAAAATTTAGTAGGCTTTTAGCATAATGATCAGGACAAACAATTTGGTAGGACAACAATTATATTTAAATGGATAAAAATAAGGTTTGTGAGAAAATCTGGAGATTAGAGTGAATGGAGACTCTAGGATAAAGTGGGTGATGCATTAAGATAAGCTCCCTATCTGTCACTTCATTTACCTTGTGGCCCAAATAGGGTGTCTCAGCATTGGCACTATTGTCATTTTGAGATGGAAGATAATTTTTGAGGGAAGCCGTTTTGTAGACTGAAGGGTAGTGTCCATGGCTTCTACTCATTTAGATGGCAGTAGCTCCTCCTACTGTAATTTTGACAGCTAAAAATGTCTCAGGCATTGCCAAATGTCTCTGAGGGCACAATAAGCCCTGATTAAGAAATTTGGCTTAGACTTTGCCCAGGAATAGTCACTATTTTCTATCATAAAATATATTTAGCTCTTATAGGCAATTTAATGCTATAGGCAGGCCTGCACTGTCCAATACAATAGCCTCTAGCTATGTGAAACCATTTAAATTTAAATCAATTAAAATTGCATAAGATTAACTTATCCATCCACAGTCTCGCTAACAAGCTATCAATATGTTCTTCAGGGCCACATGTGTCTGGCAGCTATCAGATTGAATAGTGCAGATTAGCACTTTGCAGTTATCACAGAAAATTCTATGGGTGAGTGTTTTAGTCATTTTCTCATCACTGGAATAAAATACCTGACACCCACAGCTTAAAGGAGAAGTTTATTCTGGCTAGTGGTTACAGTCCATAGTTAGCTGGCTCCATGGCAGAAGCAGGATGGCAGAGGGACATAGCAGAAGAAAAGCTTCTTGCAAGGTGGTGGCCAAAGCAGAAAGAAAGGAGAGGAGCAGTTGAGGGACCCTTTCAGGTCATGCCCCCAGCGACCTGCCTGTATCTAGACTGTACCTCCTAACAAAAAGTCAGCTATAGTGGTCCCATAATTCAATCACCTTCCAAAAGCCTGGTCTCTGAACCTGTGTGGTTCTTATGGGACATCTATAGCCAAACAATGGTATGGACCATGCTATAGAAAGACCCTACTATCTATGAATTTTGACCTTGGAATGAGATTCATTACTTGTGATTCTTCAGGGACTGGGTAGGAGGGAAGTTCCCGACATACTTACCTTATTCATTCTGCAGGCAACCAGGAAGCCCCTCCCAATGAAATTCTCCAGTGTGTGCAGATAGAGTGGCCACTGGCTCAGTGTCTGCCACACGGTCTTTCTGAATGCAGGAAAATGAAGATGTGAATCTTTGAAAGAAAACTACAGACCAAGCCATCTTCCCTTACTGGTTAGGGATGAACAGATTGGCTACCCATAGGGGAGTAGGAAATTCTGGACCCAACTAGAACTGGGGTGGAGGTGGGGGATTACAAGGGGTGCCTCAAAAGGTGGTGGAATATAGCAACAAGCATAAGACCACACAATACTCTAGGTCAAATCTGAAAGGTGAGGGGCACCTAGATATTGGACCAAAAATAATGATGAAGACCTATCAGTTTGTTACTGGGACGTTTTCTTTCCATTCAATAAAAGGGTCCACTGAAGATTTGGGGGGAATTATGTAGGGAGCCTTTTTATGTTGCTCCTATGAAACAAAGACATTCCAGTAAAAGCATGACTTTGTTTATGAGTAAAGAGGAAGCTGGTATGAATCGCTTGTGGAAAGTAATGGTATAAAGAGTTGTAAAGCAAAGAGGGCAGCCAGAGTTCACAGGTTTAAAAACAGAAATTGAGGGCACCCAGTTACACTTTGAATCCATGTATGTAATAAATGTATAATAGTATAAGTATGACCCATGTAATACTTGGGATATATTTATATAAAATATTTATTCACTGTTAAGTCAAAATTCATATTAAGTTGGGAGACCAATGTTTCATGTGGTAACCTCAGAAGAAAGTAAAAGACTTACTGATGGGGGAATGTACGTCCTGAAGAGCAGAACAAAGGGGCATCAGTGATCAAAAAGAAGGTGCATTTCACTTAACTGGTGGAAATTATCTCTAGTTAGGTCAAAAGCAATCTAAAGATGCAATCTAGTGATGCTTTTTCACTTCTGCTTCCCAGCCCTGGGCATGATGGATTCGATAGAATTCTCAAGGAAATTCAGTTATAAAGAGGAGCTTCAGTTTGGTGAATTTATTCAGTGACTCCTCTGCCTCAAACATATAATGTCGTAGAGTGAGAAATGTAGATTGAGAAGACAAAACCACCTCTCCCAAGGTATAGTGAGATAATAGGAAGAAGTACTGCTGTGAGTATGGAAGGTGAGTATGACTGATGATATTTTATTGAATCTTTCAAAATAGCTAGAAGGAAGGATTTTGAACGTTTTCACCTCACAGGAAATCATACATGTATGAGGTGATGGTATACTAAGTGTTTTTATTTGTTCACCATAAAATACACCTGTATATTGAAACACCATACTACGCCACAAAAATATGTATGACTTTTTGCATCATTTAGAAACAAAATGCTTCCTCACTGTTGAACACAGTGCCAGACACCCACAGCCTAAATAAAAGAGGAGGGGTTTATTTTGGGTCATGGCTTCAGTCCATGTTTGGTTGGATTCAGGGCAAAAACAGTATGGCTTATGGTATGGCATAAGAAAGAGTACTCCACTTATTGCAGTTAGGAAGCAGACAAAGAAGGGAAGATGAATACATTCCGCTGTGATCCAATCATCCTCCACACACATGAGAATTTGGAGGGACATTTTTGATCTAAACCATAACAATAACAAAATTCAAAAATAAAATAAAAATCACTACCCTTCAGTAACTTACTCCCGTGGGAAAAGTGCACATGAACACTGACATGCAAAACAAAATGCTGTAGGTAAAATTAGAACATGTGCAGTTAAAATATGGAGGAGGGAGCTATGAGCCTTGGTCTGGGTGAAGTGGTCCTCTAGCTAGAGTTTGGAGGAGGCACACAGGAGAACACACTGGGACTCATGATGTGGTAGCTTTGATCAGGGCTCAACTATGGTAGAATCCGTGGTGTGGACAGGTGGGAAGGTAGACAGATATCTAGTCAAAAGATGGGCTACAGTCATATCTTAGGGACCACATTCTACAAGCCATGGGAAGACATTTGAACAGGGCAGTAGCAAGGTGTGGTCTGACATTTGAAAAATCAGACTTTTAAGTGGTGGTGTTATGAAAATACTTTTAACATTATAGGAGTAGACATGGTAGTTAAATTTCTTGGTGTTTCTTTTAAATCACATCATTTTTGGACACTTTATATGTCATTTATAAGGGAGCAACGAGGAACAAAAGTTAAGATCGTGGATATTAGGTCACATGAAGCTGGAACTGAATCATAGCTCTGAGCCCCTAAAGTCTTCAGCACTTAACATTATCCTTCATCTGAAACATGGAAGAACAATATAAACCTCACAGGGATATAGGAATTTTAAAAGATAAGGTGCACACAAAAATGCTTACAATAAAATGCTTGACACAGTACTCAACAAATTAAAATGTCATACATTTGATACAAGTAATTTATTTTACACGTTCACTTCATCTTGCAACCAACTGCTAATTGAGGGCCTCTGGCTCCTTTAAGAAGTACAGCTAAGCAGTTCCTAGAAGCCCGGAGGCCCTGCAAACAAGTTCGCAACCAGATTTTTCCTGCTGGGAGCTGCCCTTTCTCTGCACCAGGCTCTTCAGCACCATTTCTTCTGCCGTCAGCGTTTCTGCTCTCCTGGGCATCAGAGCCCCCTGGCTTCCACTGAAGGCACTTTGGCATCTTGATCTCCTGGAGCTCCAAATCTGTAGCCTTGTCTTTGCTGCTAATTTTACCACCTCCAGTGTGCTCCAGAGTTTGATGAAACAGCATCTATCTATCTATCTATCTATCTATCTATCTATCTATCTATCTACCTATTTTTTCCCTCTTCTGCTGTTTCAGACATGCATACATTAGACCTCAGGTGAAAGAACCAAGCTGTCATCAGAATTGCCCCTCTCCTCCAAAGACCAAAGATACAGTGAGTGTCTGCTTATTGCCTCAACATGATCTGTCCAAGAGGCACCTCTGTTACCTGATATGGGAAGGAGTCGTCCTCTGCCATGCTCTTCATCCTCCACTCCCCTGCACTCCACACACTGCAGTCAAGCAGAAATCACGAAGAAAGTAAGACTTCCGTTTTATGAGGAGATGCTGCCAATGGAATTTCTGCACGGACAAGCTTGTCCCTAACCAGCTATGTCAGAGTGCTGCTCCAGATGGCAGGTGCCAATGGAGGGAGCTCAAATGAAGATCTGAGAAGTTGATTGGAAATCCCCACGCTACCATTCCAAATCACGAAGCCATACAATATTGGTTACAAATTAAGGTGCTACTAACAATGTGAGCAGTGTTTCTCTCTCACTTGTTTATTTGGTGTCTTCTTCCCTTTTCCTTGAAGTACAGAGTCAACAGATTCTGTCTCTTGTTTCCAGCTGACCAGTAAATCACAGACATATGTGGCTCATCATTTTTCTCTTGCAGGGTATTTACAGTCAGTCTGCCACACGTCCTTTGTATTGCATTCTGTGCTCTCATGCCTTTATGTGCCATCTGCTGTGAAAAAGCCTTTCTTCCCACTTCTAGGCATCTGAAAAGTTAGTACAGAGGAGGTGGTTACCTGCACAAGGACAGAAGGATTCTAAAAAGAGGTATTTACTGGTTTACAAGTCACAGTGGCTGAGTATAGACCATGGACATAGATGTTCAGTAAAGAAGAACCTTTGATTTAAACTTCTTAGTAGAAAAATCTGACTTATTACTAATTAGTTTTTTAGTAGGTGTTATGAAAAGAGAGAATATTTAAAATTTTACAAATGTGTTGCAGTAGAAGATACACTGCCATTACTCCCCCTCAAGATGGTCCTTGTTCTGAACACACTTATCTTGTCTTCTGCACTTTCTGAAACAGTTCTGCAAGTCCTTTATTTCCTGAGCAAATATGGCTGCCTCAGAGTCCTAACTTGATTCAAAATGTCTACTTTTCGTGGTCATTTTTGCTTTGAGGAAGAGCCATAATTTGCATGGGGCCAGATGCAGTGAATAAAGTGGATGAAGAGGCACCATGACATTTCCATGAACCTGCCTTCCCATTGGATGGCTCTTGACAGTAGTATTCACTGTATTTTTTTCACCTGATAAAGACATTTATGAAAGAGGAGTTCCAGAACTCTTCAGAAAGTGGCAAGAATGATGGGATAAGTGTTTTAAAAGCAAAAAAGAATTTTGAAGAGGTTTAATGGCAATATGTATATTTAATGACTTTTAAATTTAAACATTATCTGTACATTTTGATCATACCTTATGTATAATGTTATGCTAGATTTTGTTTACAATTCTAGTAGTAAAGAAATTTTTAGAGTGCGAGGCAGCATAGTTTGGAAAATTTATGAGAACTTTCAGTATCTTATAGGGCTGTCATTGTTCATTATTTTTTTGATTGTATTTTTATGCCAAATGGGTTGTTCTGCAGTTGTTGGATGGAATGAACCTTTAGCAATAGGCCAGGCCAATTGACGAAATTCTGATTTCTAAATTCTGCAGCTCTGTAGCTCTCTCTTATAAAGGAAAAGGGGAGATTGGGACATGTTTGCTATACTTTTTACACAATTCAAGCAAATAATAGTGACAGTGACATAGGTAAATGTTACTTTGCTTCACAAACATTTTTGTGTGTGTGTGTGGTACTGAGAATTGAATTCAGGATCTTGTGCTTGCCAGGCAGGTATACCTCTGGCCCACCATTCATATACTTAATGTAAACACTTGATGTTTATTCTTTATAAAAATGAACAATAAATTTTTAGTGCAAATCTTATACCTTTGCATTTTTCTATAAATTTGAAGTTTTGGAGGTTAGCAAAATTCAAGAAAATAACACAGTTGATCCCAAAATCAATTTGAGAAAGAGCAACAATAAAAAACAAGAGCTAGCTCAGGTGATCAAATACTTAAAGGAGTAGATAGGAAGGAAGAGAACTCTTTTTCCAGCCAGATCATTTGTTCAGTCCATGCCTGTGTCTGAAGAATTCCTGAGGAAAATAAAAAGATAGTGGCTGCATCATTGTGAAGCCCGGGCCAATGTGCTGCTTCTCAGGAGGAGATGTACAGAAAAATGCCCTTGTTCAGAACCATTGCCATGTCCTTGATTTCTCCAAGCTCATGCATACAGAAACAGTCTCATCATTTTCTTTTGCTATAAAAAACTCTATGTTTCATAGCGTGTGTCTTGTTCAACCACTGTGTTCAACTACTTCCATCCTTAAGCTTTTATATCTAGGCAAAGCTATGTTCAACTACTTCTATACATAAGAGAAGTAGATGTTTAAGTAGTTTGTATATTTCTTAATTTTAAGCAGTGAGAATGCAATAAAGGTAGAGAAGAGTACTCAATTAGAATGTGACCTTTAAAACTATAGGATCATAAAATATTGGCTTATTCAGGACACTAAATATCATATCAAATATTAACATTTTCAAATAAAGAAACTAAGGTTGAAAGAGTCAAGGTGATTTGTACAGAACTCACTATCCTGTCTGTAAAGGAACAGTACTAAAACCAGATCATAAAGACTCCCACATACATTACATCCCAGCCAACAAAAGGTATGGTTTTCTTCACTAGAACAGATACCTTGGCCCCACTGCAACCATATGCACATGCATAAATGTGCATGGTCAGTATTGTATGTCTCTGAAATTAGGTGATAATTTCAGCCACATTGCATTTCTGTGTCAGAAAAGGAACCCCATCATGTACTGTATGATTTGCTGTAACTAACTTATCAATTGGTGGAGTTCATCTGGCTTGAATTCATTCGTCATTTGAAACTGTAGATTGCAACACAAGCATTCAAAAAACTTTTACGAAGTGAAATTGCATAAAGAGTGTGTTGGTGATGCTGTCCTTGCTTCAAATATAGATAAAACTTTAGTATGTATTTTAGAAACAATTCCCTTAAAATTGGATGCATAACAACTTTAATAACTTTAGCAGACCATAAATGATTCAGTAGAAGTTATTGTAGACTTGATTCATTAGATGGAGAAGATTTAAAATAAATAGAAATAATTTGCATAAAATAAATGGTCAGTTTGCCTTTTACCTGTGTATTTGGTGTAGTGTGAGAATACTTTAGATCACACATAACAAAGTTTTATTTTTTACAAATGTCTTTTTAGTATTTACTTTACCTTACCATATTCCATGATCAGGTTGTTACATGGACTTCCTGAGGAAATGGAACCTGTCTTTGTGTGGGCTGTCTTTATACTGAGAAGCAAAGTATTCCTCACTTAGTCTAGCTTTTTGGCTTTAGGCAAGTGACCATCTGTCCCTCATTCCAGCCAATGCTTCCAGGACATTTTCCAAGTGATTTTCACAAAGGTAATATGTTCAAGAAATGGTCTCAAGATGTGTGCGCTTGTATATGTGTATGTGAATACACACAGACAATATTAAGTTAATCTCGTAGTTAAACAACCAATTTTTAGTTTACTAAGGAAATACCTACTCTCATTTTATAGAGGAGGACAACTGGGAAGTCAAATATTTTTTTAAGTGATATAGGTTAGACCTAAGGTGAGTTGTTCTCCTTCCAGATCCTTCTGCTATCTGATGACCCTCTCATGGTCAGTGACTGTGTGTCTATCAGTAGCACCAATGGTTGTCTTTGCAGTGTAATCAATACATTAGAAATCTCCTGCAGGTCTTGCTAAAATGCAGTTTCTGACTTGGACTTAGTTTGAGATTTTGCTCTTCTAACAAACTCATGGCCCTCAATGCCTGAGATTCTACACTTCTTATGGCGTTCCTGAGTGCTGGTCCACTGAGAACAATTTGAGTCAGAAGACATTTAGCAGTCTAGTGTTCACACAGTGGGATGGTGTGGCCCATTCACTGGAATCTTATTATATTTTCCAATGTTTGCTTTTTTAATGCGGTTAATGGCCTCTCCTTGTAAATATGCTTATGAGCATAAATGCATGTGTCTTCATATATTCATCCTAAATCTTAAAGTTTATATCTTAAATTGTAATGGATCTCAACAAACAAAAATGATTCTATTTACAAATATTCATTTTATAAAGTAGCACAGCAGGAATATCTTTAGTTAAGTGGACCATGCACTGGCAAATGGTGCTCTGCAGAGCCCTGCATCCCTTGTGACTGTAATCCAGAGGCATAAGGAAAATGAAAAATGCCTAATCACTCTTTGCATCGTGTGCTACCGCTTAGTTTATGTAACCAAATTGGGATTTGATTGGTTCTGAGGGTCCAACCTCCATGGCTCCAGCCTAAGTATTTGGATCTTAAGAGCTAAGCCTCTAGGGAGCCTTTTACTTAACGGGAATGAAAACTCCAACAGGGTTTGCATTAGCATTTGGTTTTGTCACAATTCTGAGAAAGACCCTAAACCAGGAGGTCAAAGCTATTTAGAAGTGTTCGGAGAGTAGTTTCAGCTAACTGAGCTGCAGGTTGTTATAGTGTGAATTTTACCTAGAGTAAAAATTCCAGAAATGCTGTGATTCCTCAACCCTCCAGCCACGCTGTGCTTTGCCTGCTGTGCACTAATGCCTTTGGCATTATTTCTTGGCATGAAGGATCTGGGGTGGGGAGGTTAATTGCAGCAGCCTAGTGTTATGTGCCAGGCTGGAGCAGGATGGACTCTGTGATTTCTGGCAGACAGCCTCATCTACAGTCCCACGTCTGTGTCCCTTAGAGGTAACTACTAGTGGGCACTGTAATTAATATCATGAAGAGATGCTGGATGGAGACCTTGCTGCTTTTTAAAGAAGGGAGGGGCCTTTCCAAGAGTGGAAGCCCTTAAGCTCTGACCCCTGCTATTCTGCTGCCGGAGTGGGGCATTTGGGACAGAAAAGATGACTTGCTATCAGCAAAGGTGGCTGTTCATGATCCAGTGGTGTGGATGGGATAGGGGTCCAGAAACCATACGGGAACCCTCTTGATATTTAGCTACCATCTTTATTGGGAGAGAGGAAGTTACCATGAAGAGGATGGTGCTAGTTTTACAATATCTGAAGTTAAATAAAGTTTCTTTTCTGGTTTATAGTATAAGAACATGATTTTGGTTGCTATGGGCATTAGTAGCACATTTCTAACAGTTTGAATTTCCTCCATAATAGTGACCTTGGGTTTGGAGCATATGCATTCCACTTTTTTTTTATTTGGGTACCAGGAATCGAACTCAGGACCTTGTGCTTGCCAGGCAGGCACTTGTGCCGCTGAGCTGTATCCCAGGCCCCACATTTCACATTTTGCTTGTGCTCTATGATTTCAGTTTTTAATCCTTCCCTTTCCCCTTGCTTATGAACACTTGGCCAGTTGATCAAATTTTGACTAAAACCATGTTTTACTGAGCCCACAGACTTTGCTACTAATTCAGTTGTCAATATTTTTAAGTTGAGCATTATCATAGATTTGCAATAACTTTAAAAACCAGCAGGACTTGTGCTGATGCAGGGGTCACTGTGGCTGAGAATGAGGAACCCCATTAGCCTAGGAATGCACTTTCCAGCTTGCCATAGTCCCAATCATTTGTGGGCCCAGTTCCCTACTCTCACTGATGTTTCCTGAGCAACTCATACATTTGGATCTCTCATTCTGATGCAGCCTTTGCAATGTTCTCTTAGTCCAATACAGTTGACTAACCTTATCAGATCCAAGTACACCTCAAATAAGCTCAAACACAGTGCACATGCAAAATCACATTTCTCTCTTCCAGCCTCACCCAGCTAAGCTAGAGTGTTGCAGGTATAAATTAAATTGTCTGTAAGGAAGAGCTTGGTAGACAGACTGCATTCAGCTGTTTCAACTGAAAATCTAAAATAATAGATGTTTAAACAGAGCAATGCATATTCTCCTGTCACAGAAACCCGGATGGGTGGTTCACAGCTAGATGAGTCTTCATGATCATCAGGGACGGAATCCTCCCCAAGGGGCTTCTTTGGGAATTAGATGCCTGCTGTATCTCTAGCCTTCACATTGACACTAAGCTGGCAAGAAAGAAAAAAGCAAGGGAAAAGCATGTATTTGCCATCACAAGAAGCTTTGCAGAAGTTGCATGCATCATTACTGCTTACGTCCCATTGTCCAGAACATGGGATATTAGGTGGCAAAGATGGCTGAAATAGTCTTTAATCTGGGTGATCTTATCCCAGTTAATGATCAGAAAAAAGAATGGATAGCAGGGTGCCACTGGCAGTCTCTGCAGAGACTGTTTCTTGTGGTTTTTATATTCCTCAGAGCATTGCACACAGTGAACTAAATCTGCAGCGTTAAGGCCTCTTAGTCTGGGCCTGATTATGTTTTATAACTGTCCATTAGTTTACAGAAGTTCACATAAAGCTCTCAAAACACTAAACCCATACAATAAAAATAATCGTATGAATGGCTACTGCTGAGGAAGACCGAGACATAAGTTGTGTATTAGATATGTAGTCGCCCCTGAAACCCATTGAATAGTTACCTGATTTAAACTCGTGAATCAGACAACCTGATTGTTTCCCAGTTGGACAGAGGTGACGCCATCATCTTGTTGTTGAAGAAAAATATCATAATATCCCATGAATTATTTTCCCAAAACATATCATTAAGATGTAATGTGAGTGCTTTGGCGTGTTGAATAACAAAGACGTTTCTAGACCCTATGTATTAATTAAAAGAGAAAGCTTGCAAGCTTTTGGGGAGCAGACATCCAAGACTAGCCTTAGCGTTGCAGATGACCTGGGAGTTGAGGATGACAAGACCACTTTCACTGTCCATCTGTGTCGGGCACTATCGACCCTCTTTTTGACTTTTTTTTATTTTAAAAATAAAAGGAGGAAAACATTAACAGACAGACGACCTTTTACAAAATCGCAAAAGAACAGTACAGACAATACAGAATTACAAAGTGGTAGGAAATTAACAAAGCTTGTTGTATTACATATTGATACCTTCAAAGTGGTTTCTCATGAAAACAGATAGAGACATGCTTGACATATGCTCAAAGTCAAAAAGAGGACGACAGAAACAGTCAGTGAGTCCTCTTTTTGACTTTGAGCATGCGTCAAGCAGCAGGTTTGTGAACCGTTCTAGGGAACACTGAAGAAGGAACACGTGAAATAGTCCATGTGCTGACCCTTGCTTTTCTTTAGTCTCTTAGTCATTTCACTTTTCACTGACCTCTTCCCATAGCAGAAAAAGACTGGAAACTGCACGTCAACTCTCAAGAAAATTCTGTCACTTTTTTGACAAACAGCAACGACAACAATGGCAAACAGTCGTTCTGTTCTGTGTATTTTAGATTAGGTACAACAATCTTAGGCTACAAGCACCAAGTAGGGAACTGTGGCTTGACAATTACTATAGTACTATAGCAGATACAACTCTTGATTTAAAATACACAAATAAGTAACTAAAAATAACAACAACATATTTTATACTAAAAATGGAAGGGAGGCATAGCTAGGAAACAAACTGAAACCCCTCAGTCACTCCCAGATAGACCTTTATTTATTCATACACTTAAAAACGATTAAGTATGTACAGTGGGTGGTCTCTAGAAGCAGTTGTGTAATTTTCTCCCTGTTTCCCACCATCTGTAGTGTGACCCTGTCGTTTTGAACATCTGCTCTGTGGATTCTCTGGAGAGCTGTAACAGAATACTAAGTCTTCTTGTCATTCTACAAAATGAGTTATTTTGAGGGGAAAAGATTGAGGGCCCTCTATCCTGTTACATTAAGTACCTCTCTTATCATTCCCAGAGTTTTGAAATCCTGAATGTTTTTACTACTCCCACTTTGCAGAGAAGAAAACTGAGGGCCAAACAATTGGTATCTGGCTCAAGGTTGCCTGGTAGATGATGAGAGGAGCAGGCAAATTCATGTCTTATTCAGGGCTTTCCATGGAAAACCTCCGCTATACTGTCTTGATATTTTCGGTTATTTTCTGCGTCTCCCCGCTAAAAGAAGAGGTTGGAAGGAAAAACACTTCAAATTATTTTTGGTAGGAAGGAGTCCATGTAACTACCAAATTGCAAGACCTGTTACTTCCAGGCATAAAAGCAGTCTTACCTTTTAACTCCATCCAGCTGCTTTGTGAGAGAAGTGGGTTCTTGGGAGCTATTTGGGTAGAAAATGCTATTTTAAGTGCCATAAAACCTTGGCTATTACAACTACAAGTGGACATCTTCCAGCTCAACTCTTTATTTGCACAAGCAAAGCCACAACTGTGGAAGTCTGATAATCTACCAAAGATTCCATTGCCACGTGCTACCGAAACCCAGTTCTGGAGTCCTCTGTGTACTTCCTCAAGCCACTCCCCCTGCATAAAGCAATCTGCATAGGTTGGTGACCAAGAAATACATCTCAGGAAACTCTCCCGCCTCTCTCACTTTGCATAGTATCTCCAGAGAATTTTTAGTTAAACATCTAAGCAGCTCTCTAATTAGCATACTTTATACAACAGCCCTCTTCTCTTTCCACGCTTTGCTCTTTTTCTTTCAAATGTCTTTAAATTATTGTAATAGGGTATGTTTTTAAAATACCAACTTGAGGAGCACAGTGACACTGTATTTCTGCAGAGTCACAGGGCAGATTCTTGCATTTAAGAATATGACCCTCTTAGCCCAGCACATTTACATACAAGCAGGGCTTAATTATCCTTTGTCCACCCTGTTTTTGCCATCTTTCATGGCACATAGTATGATTGCCCTTTCCAGGTTCCCATCACCCATGGACATAAAACCCTCATGCAGGGCACAATCTATGGGCCCCTATGTGGCACAAGGAATAACATGTCAAAAGAAGGGTTTACTACGTCCTGGGATAAAACATTGTCTGGCTCTTGTAGCTGAAATGCATTTGTGAGTGAATAAATAAACATCTAAACCCCACCTTTTCAAGATTTTGACCCCTAAATTTGAATCAATAGCATCTCAGCCTCCCTGAGTAAGCCATCAGTACCTTCCTTTCTTCACAAGTACCAGGTTCACAGCAGTCTCCTGCATTCTTCAGTTCTGTCAGGGAATATTTTCGTCGCTGCTAGGATAGTGGGTCTAGATCACTGCTTCCATAATGATTCCAAGAGATTCGGAGCTGTAACTCCTTATCACATGTAAGCCTATCTCTAAATAAACTTCCTAGAATCAGGATGATCACAGCACCCACGCACGTTGCTTCTTTTCTTGTAACCATGGCAACACACTTGCTCTCTTGCCCATCCCTCCCTGCTCTGAATCGCTACATTGCTGCTGGCTTAATAAAACCTGACAAACTTCCACAGTGAAGAAGATTTCTTGCCTGACATCTGAGATCTTTGTTAACTCATTGAAGCCAGCATTGCCATTAACCTGGCCCTAGTTGGCATTCAAGAAAAAAATTCCTAGGATTGATTCTTACTACCTACTCGCAGGTTATCTAGTCTCATTTTATATTCCAGTCAGTCAATCAATCTATTGATCATTTAGAGGAAAGGACTGAACAATGTGGATACAGAGTTTCCTGCTTTGTCTGTCTAGACCAGGATTCCTCATGCCTGGCCAGTCCACACGGGGAGTAGGCAGGAAAATTCAGGCCAAGCAAAGGGTACTGTGACACTTGACTTCTAGTTAGAGCTCATCCTGTATTTGCTTCTGTCTGATGGCCTCTTCCCTTGACTTACCCTTCCCGTAGGCTCACTGAGTTCATCCATACCTCTATAGGGGCCAGCCTCGTGAGACACTAGCACAAAATACAGATTAGGGCTGGGAGCCTCCGACACTGGACTGAACTTTCAGCACAGTGGCCTAAATGATGCCCAAATTGTTGCTGAGATACCAAAGAATCCGGTGGCAACTCAGCTTCATTTAGACCTCCCACCCAGTCCTAAGAGAGAGTGCCATTCTTGTAAGTGGAAGCAGCTGCCTTGTTATGTTTTAGATTTAGCATGTCCCCCAAAGCCTCATGTATTCAGGGACACAACTTTTAGAAGGTGACTAGATCATGGGGATGCTACACTTACCAATGGATTCATCCTAAAATGAGTTCAATAGCTGACTGTGCTGTTAGGAGGCAGCACCTGGTTGGAGGTGGGGTGTGACCTGAATGGGTGCAACTCCCTTCCCACCTCTTCTGTCTCTCTCTGCTTCCTGGCCAACATGACAGAAATAGCTCTCTCCCCTATGCCCTTGTACCACGCCCTTTCTATCTTGAAGCCAGACTACTAAGGATGGAAACCTCTACAAACTGGGAGCCTGAAAAAACCACCACCCCTCTTTGAAGCTGCTGGCATCGGGTATTTTGTCTCAGTGATGAGAAAGTGACTAAAGTTTGTCTTCATCAATCTTCTGATGCAAAAAGACAAAACCATCCAGTGTGTCCTCCTAGCTCTGCCATTCCGCCTTCTACTCAGCTCTTATCACTCACTGCTCATCCTCCTCTGCCCCTACCGTGAGAAATCAGGTCTCTGTTCTTAGTTATGGTGCTTTTCACTGTTGTTCGTATTCTCCAGTTGATCAGGGTTGCTCACCTTTATGTTAAAAACATACCCTAAATGTCTAACAATAGGATGATGAACAGGTGAACTATCCCGCATAGTAGATGCTGTTGTGTATCATCTCACTTTCACCCGCAGGGCCAAACCCCTGTTCCCCCAGCTGTCAGGAGTGTTGGCTACTGACCATTCATAGCCAAACTCCTCTGCTCTACAGTAATAGACTCGACTGAACGAAGCTACCTTACCCAAGGTCACATCATCCCACAACCAATGACCAGTTCATGCAAGGGTACAGGGCTCGGTCCCATTGCTTCTGCTTGGGACGACTCTGAAGGACTCTCCTAGCTGAGAACTTCCTAGAGAATTTCCTGGGGCCCCTATTGCTACCTGTATCCCAAGTTATCCCTGTGTCCAGCCCTTGTTTCCTGCTACCTAACAATCTGAGAACTCTCCCCAGCAAAAGTGCTGTGTGCAAACCTCCCTCTCAGTCTGTTTCCCAGGTAACCCGAAGCCATGGCAGATCTAGGATGAAATGATATGTATTCATTAAAAATTTAAAAGTATGTACTAGAGAATTTTTAGTGAGATAGGAAAATGTTCTAGTTAATGAAGTAAATACAAAAATAAGAGGCCGGTACCGGAGAAAAACCAAAAAAAACAAAAATAAGAGGCAAATTGTGCTTGCATTCAGTTCCTGATAATGCAAGAATATACATGATGAAGAAAAAAGAGAATGAAGAAAAAAGAGAATGAAAAGCAAAAAAATATATATCTTCTTCCAAAAAACTGCTCTTAAAATAGAAACGTCTATCTCTGATATTTTCTTTCATTTTTTAAAAACATTCTAACATGAGCAAATAACTATTAGAAAACCTCATTAAGATATTTAAGAGCAGAATGAGAAAATATTACTAATCAAATCCCCAGAACAGGAGTGTATAGGTAACGCATTCTTAGAGGGAAAACAGGAAGCTTCTGCTTCCTGGGTCATTCTCTCGGCTCTGTTCTTGCTCATCCCTGCCCAAGTCTATGGAATTTATTACTTCTTAATCTTCTGCAGCTCTGTTCCTTTGTGTATGCATCTATCATTACACTTAATCAAATGAGTATAACAAATAATTAATGTTGTCTTTTGTCTTACACCAAAATGTCCATGAAGGTGGAAGATCATACCCCCATGCCTACTATGTGGATTCACACTATAAGCACTGACTGTACTCTACTGAATGAATGAATAAGTGAATAAGTGAAATAGAATTTGGAGTGGAGGCTTGAAGCATCAAAATTTGATTAGCACAGAGACAACAAACATTTGAAAGTAAGGAGAAGAATGAAGAGAGAAGAAGCATCGACATCCTAATGAACGTTTTCCGTTTGCTTCAGAACAGAACACTACAAAAGTGAGAAGTGAAGTCAGCCTTCCCTGTTGGATCATTTACAGAGAAACTCTGGGAGAAGCTGACCTTGCCACTGTGCCGTTGAGGCTTTCAAGATAAGCATCAGTTTGGTTTAGAAGAAATGAACAGTGATGAATGTTGTCTGCAGTTTCGCCATTCCCTTTTTGTTCTTTTCCCATCGAAGAAAAAAAAGCTGGTGTTCCAGAGCTCCTTCTGGAATACTTTCAGATTCCCTGAGTTAAAGTGTAGAAAAGTGCACATGAAACTTCCTGGTATTGATCTTATTTTTTGTCCTTTTCTTTTTCTCTTACAACTTCTAAAAACCACCATCTTTTTTATTTGTCATGAAATCACTTGTCATAAAATCATTTTAATCATTTATAGTGTACAATTCACTTAGTTATCTTGCTGCCCTATGTTAGCTTCTGCTTCTGTCTGTCTCTGTGTCTCTGTCTGTGTCTCTGTCTCCCCCTCTGCCTCTCTCTCTTCCTGTAGTACTGAGGACTGCACCCAGGTACTTCATACTGTACTATATTCCCAGACCTTTTGAAAAATTTATTTGAGACAAAGTCTCCCTAAGTCTCGAAGTTGCCCAAGCTGGGTTCACACTTGTGATCCTCTTGCCTTAGCTTCCCAAATGCTGGGCTTATAGGCAGGCACCACCACACCTGGCTATCTTCCCTTTCGAAGTCACAGCCAATATTTTCAGAGGCATTAACAGATTTTTTTGAGCTAGCATTGCTATAATTTCCAAGCAATACATTTATTTTAATAAGAGTTTTGTTACCTTAACTAAAAGACCCATCTCCCTTCTTTTATTCTCCCATTAACCTACAGGCCAGTGAATCAAATTGTTAGTGATCTACATAAGAATCTTCTTAGACTGTCTTTGCATATTTATCTTTTCTGAGCTTCTGCTCCCTTTAAGCACTGTGAATCCAAGTCATGTCATATATTTGACCTTCTTAAAGGGAGCCATTTTCTCTCATTTTTTGTGTTTCTTCCATTCTCTGATTAGAAGATACCTCCACACTGTCCAGTCATTATGCCTAAGAAATCTGTCTCTCTCATCTTCTCTCTCTTTTCCTCTCCTTCCTTCTCCTTCTTCCCTCCATTCCCTTTTCTCTTCCCATCTCCCCTCTCCCCTTTCTCCCTCTTCCTTTCCTCTTCTTTAGGTATCTCATACACCCCTTGTTTCCTGTTTTCCATATGACTATCCATTCTATTTTTATTTCCCATTAAGATTTTGAATATTTTCAGTATAAGCACTGTTTACATACATCTACTGTTCTTTGATCTTAAATTGCGTTAGATAGGCAAAATATTTATTGAATGTGAAAAAATTAAACTTGGCAATCTCTGTCAAACATATAAGGGAGAACTACTTTTTATGGAGTATGCCTTTGGGTGCATTTCAAATATGTGTCTACAGTGAGGACTAAATACCTGATGAACAGGATTTTCCTAGAAGACATCAGAAGAGTAAGGAAACAGAATTTGTACACCTCTGGAAACCTTTTCAAAATTCCTTAGAGAAAGATACAAACTGTTAATTAGATATTTATCATGACATCGTGTATCTTATACTGTAGTGCTGACAAATCTGAACATTCATTCCAGCCTGTTTTATGCTTGTTTCTCTTGAGCTTCCCCGTAGAATTTCTATTAGTAACACCCGCTCTTTCTACTCCAGGATAATAGCCTATTTAACATTTTATCATTTCCAAAGTACAGCAATTCACACTTTACCCACCTCTCGTTATTTGATATGGATCTCTTCTGAGGGCTCCCTGGGATCATTCTGTAGTCTAGGATATATTACCAAGTCAGTGGACTATCAAACCAGTATAAAACTCCATGTGAAATAAGGAGAAAGATGCTCAGATTGTTTGAAATAGAAAGCAATAATGAAATATATGGGGCTGGGGGAGGGAGGAGGAGAACTCAACACTTCTATGACTTTCTTAGCACACTGTCCTTGTTGCCATATTATAAGCTGGAAAATCCTAGGGGAACCGTTCAGTGAAATGTGAAGGCCAGGCTTTCGGTTATCATGTGCAGAATCATCATCTGGGAACTTGTTTAAGTGATGAATCCCTGGCTAGCACTCCGGGTTCTGATTTTTTTTTTTTTTTTCTTTTTTGAGGTGGATCCTGGAAATTTGTCTATTTAACAGAGCTTCCAATGTTTTTATCAGAGGCAACCTGATCAATAGAGCATACTCCAAGAAACACTACATAACCATCTTTCAGCCTTACTTTGTGAATCAGCATTTTCGGCTAACACACCAGCCATCTATGAGTTCATGTCCTGTTGTGGATTGGCAGTAGGGGCTGCCCTCAGCTAGACGGTGCTTGCACTGGAGTGTCTGGGCTTGCTAATGAAGTTCCAAGCAGCCTGTGGCTCAGCTGAGACCAAATGCTAAAAAATAGATTTGTCAAATGACTAGGGGTTGGCAAACTGTCAGTCAAAAGCACCGTTTCTCCTCTATGAGTTCTCCACAACAGGCTAATTTAGACTATTCTAACCTGTTCATTGAGTTCTTCACTGACAGGCTTACTGTCTTCATAGAGCAGTTTCAAGATTCCCATTAGCAGAAGAGGGCAATGTAAAAAAACGAAAAAAAGACACCTTTCAAACATCTGCTTATAGCTTCTTTTCAATGTTCCATTCTTTCCTTTTTTTTTTGGTCCTAGGAATTGAACTCAGGACCTTGCGCTTGCCAGGCAGGTGCTTATGCTTCTGAGCTATATCCCCGGCCCTTGATGTCCCGTTGACTACAGGAAATGACCAAGTTTAGATTTAGAAGAGTGAGAAAGGAACTCCACTTTTTGATGGACTGCAGGAGAAAGTCACATTGTGAGGGGAGAAGAAATTTCTAGGACCATCTTTGTCAACAATCTGCTGTACTTATAACAAGTAAATTAGTGTGTCTGACAATGGTTGAGAAACCATGACTTATAAAGTATTTACACTTTAAAATATAAATAAGGGCAAATAAAAGTTTATCCTCCCAATAAAAACATTTTCACTAACTTACAGCCAAGTGTTAATTGTTTTGTTTTTAGTAAGAAATCAGTGGGCTGAGGGCCAATGGGAGGGAAATTGTGCATATTTATAAAAAACTCATGAAAATTTACACAACTTATTAATGTCCTCTGCTTTATGGCTCTGTACTATGATATCTGGGGAAAATTAGATAAGGAAACAGATGATGATCTTTTCATGCACTGCTTTTTAGGAAAAATGTGAACATCATATTATCTGCCTGTCTAGGTCTTAGTCTTTGCTTGGCTTATCCTGGTGAAATAAATTTCTTCATTTTCCACACCTCACAGTGTTGCTTTAAGATTTTAAATAAAGCTTACCAGGCATTTAGCTGTTATCATCATTTTCATTCTCATTACAGAGAGAAAAATATTGCTCATATATATGACACAGCTCTCACCTGAGGAATGTAGAGATACCTAAAGAATTTATATTCAGCAAATTTCTTACCATTTCCAAATCTACAAGGCTGGGTGATGATAGGTCAAATCTGTTTATTTCATGAGTAAATGACTTGTCAAACTTGTTCCCAATTTCTAACAAGGATTTAGTGACTAGTATTTCTATTATAGTTTAAGGAAAAGGTATTAGAGTAGTCAATCTCTAGTGATACTTGCCTTATGATATCTACACCTTTGTGTAAAATTATTCCCATATTAAGAAGCGCTAACGTATGTAACCCATAAAAGTTTGCATAAACCTTTCGAAGATATTTAAACATTTTGTGGGCTGGGATTGAATATAGTGTCTTATGCCTATAAGCGAGCACTCCACTACTGAGCTTCCCCTCAGGCCTCAAACCTTTTGACATTGATGTAATCCCATTTGTGTCTTTTTCCTTTCTTGACTGTGCTTTTGGTAAAACAAAATAGACAATAGTTAAGCAAGAAGGCACTGTATGAAATGGGAGAAAATACTTGCAAACCATGCACCTGATAAGAAATCAATATCTAAAATGTAAGAAATGAACAAAATATATCGTGAGTGTTTTAAAAATTTTTCAGTAAAAGGCATGTGGTACTAATACCCCTCAAAATACTCCCTCTCACTTTGAACACACTCATTCCATCGTTCTTAGCACTTTCTGAAGTAGTTCTGCAAGTCTTGAGTCTGGAATGTCTTTACAAAGTGCAACTAAAATATAAGGTCAGTGCTACTGCTTAATGCCATCCTGCAGAAAGGCAGGGTCATAAAAACATTACTGTGTATCCTCATCCACCTTATTAACCAAATCTGCCACCTTGTCACTTTTAGCTCTTTCTCAAAGTCGGAATGAAGAAGAATGGTAAAACATTTTGGATCAGTTAAGAACACTGAGGCATCTGTAACAGCACGAGTAAAAACACTTAAGAAAGAAAACTTTCACAAGTACTTGAGAAAACGACAAGAATGATGGTATGAATGTGCTCAAAGTGAAGGGAAGGATTCTGAGGGGTATTCATAGCACTGTATCTTTTGTTGAAATATTTTACTGGCTACCTACAGAAAATAGCTACTTCCTAGATGATGGAACTGGTTTGTCATCTGAAATTACTACTTTTAACTCCCCTAGACGCACACATAAAATTCAATATAAATGTCAACTAAGCAAGGATAAAATCTGTTCTTTTAGGGGCTGTAGCCCCAGGGGCCAGAATAGTATTAAATACTTCAGTAAAAATTTCATGAATATTTCTGAACAAGTACTTGTTGGGAAATATGGGTTGTGATATAAAAATATGTTGGTATTAGTACTCCTGTGTTCATTGCAGTGATATTTGCAATAACCAAGGTATAGAAACAAGCTAAAGTCTAGCAGAGAATAAATGGATAAAGCAAATATGGTGGGTACACACAGTGGAGTGCTACTAGCTATGAAAAAGAGTGAAATGTCTTTTGCAAAAGTTGGATGAAACCAGAAGACATTATGTTTAATGAAATCAGCCAGGCACAAAGCGGCAATTTCCAACTGACCTTACTCATTATGCAATAATATTTAAAAAGTCAAATTTATAGAAGAAAATAAAATGATTGTTTCAGGGCTGGGATGAGGGTTGGGGATTTGGGAGGTGTTGGTCAAGGAACACAAAATTTCAGTTTATTGGATAAACTCACATGGTCTCTGGTACAATATGATGACCATAGCTAAAAACAATTTTATACAGGAGAGATGAATCCAAGAGATTGCAGACACAACATGATGACTATAATTAATAATAATCTGCTGCAGTCTTGAAAATTGTTAACAGTAAGTTTTAAGTGTTCTCACCACAAGAGATTATGTATGAGATTAATAACTGGTAATTTAGCTTGATTTAGTCATTCTAAAATGTATACATATTTCAAACATCATGTAATATCCATAAATATATGTCATTTTATTGGTCAGAAATAATACCAAAATGTCTCAAAGATTCCAGTTTGATTTGCTCTATTTTTCATATACATTTGGAATTTCAAGTACGGTAGCACAATAATATTCAAAAAGAAGTTATCTGCTTATGTGTTCCTGACACAGTTCATGATTGATTAATTCTTCACTCCTGTATTTATCTAAACAAGTAAGTGTCAGAATTTTAAAAATGATAAAACTCATAGTGAGGCTAGGTCTTACAGGAGACTGTAGCTCCTCTTGGGAGACTCACTCTGGGCAAAGCCTGCTGCTGCACTTGGAGGCTGCACCAACCTGAGGAGGCTTCCACGTACTCGGAACTCAAGGTCTCTATCAGCACCAAGGACAGATGTGCCAAGCACCTGAGTGAGCCATCCTGGAAGGGGCAGAGTCAGGCCTTGAGATAAAAGCCGCCTCACTGCTATCTTGGCTGCAACTTCATGAAAGACCCCAAGCCACAACCACTCAGCCAAGCTGCTCCTTGATTCTTATCCACAGAAACTGGGAGAGATAAATGTTTATTGTTGCTCTGAGCCTTTAAGTTGCAAGGCGATTCATTATGCAATGATCAGTTAGAAATGCATCTGTTTTCACAGAAAGAGAAAGAGGACGCTTAAACGTGCTGGCAGATGGAAGGGGAGATGCAGCAGAGAGACCCAGCAGGCAGAAGCTGAGCCTTACCACAGAGCAACCTTACAGTGTGGCTTGTAGGCACAGCCCTGCGGGCCATTGTCTAGAAAAGAGGCGGTAGCATGGAATGTGCCAAGTGCTTTGAAGTGCCTAGAGAGCCTGCAGGGAATGGCACTAGGTAGCCAGGAGGTCGCGCTTTTCCTCTTTATCATCTTGGCCATTAACTAGAGCGAAGCTCTTTGTAGGAAACATGCAAATTGCTGAAAATGGAGTTGAACTTCCTCCGTCTCTCTTTAACTGGAAATATAATTGCAACTCCTTACACATTGCTATGATTTTTAATCCTGTCACGCTTTGTTGGCTCACTGCTTTTCATCTTACTGTTTATTAAAATAGTCTGAGTTCTCTTTGATGCTCAAGGCCCAAGTATGTGATTGGAGACCATTGCCAAAATACAATGCATTTTTATTTGATACTGAGGTTTTTGACTATTCATAGGTAGGTTTCTTTTTTAACTTGGGAGTTGGGGAGTGGATGGAGGAAAGAAAAAAATATAGGAGACAGTAAATGACCATTGGAAATTCTCTCCTGGGGCCAAGAACCTGGCAATTATTCTTAAAATAAGTACCACAAACATTTCTTATGTCCTTCTATGAAACTAAGTCCTTATACTCTTAATTACCAGCAAGTAAAATGAATATCATCCGTGTATGGTATAGCAAAATATGGGTGTGTGAAAGAGAGACAGAGATAAAGACAAAGACAGAGAGACAGAGATTAACTATGGAAATTGCTTCACATGCACAAGTATGCAGACTGACGAGTTACATGATAGGCCTGAAACGGTCATGAGAGGGGAACCTGGGTTGTGGTTCTTTAAATGAAAAGAAAAGCTCTGATATCCAAGGGCAGGAAAAGCTAAAGGTAAATGTTGGATACACACATACCCACTCAGAGAGTTCAAAAACACACACACACACACACACACACAGAGAGAGAGAGAGAGAGAGAGAGAGAGAGAGAGAGAGATAAAGAGAGAGACACAGAGAAAGAGAGAGAGAGACAGAGACTTACCCTTCATCCACTTGTTTATTAGCTTTGCTTTATTTAGGTCCCCACATTGTGAAGGGTAGGTCTTTTTACTTAGTCCATTCATTCCAGTGCTAGCACACTCCTGCAACACCCTTAGAGACACCCTTAGAAGTGCTGTTTTGTCAGTTATGTGGGCATTGACTTACCCAGCAAAAGTGACACATAAAATTCACCACCCAAAGTCTCTCCCTTGTCCACTTGGTACCCAGATGCATCAATCTCCTTAAATTACATTTGATCTATAAATAGAGACAATGGAGTCCTGATTCCGTTGAACAACATAACTCTGCATACAACCTAAATGCACTAATCCTGTCCCTGAAAGAAGTAAAGCCCTTGAGAGGTGTTTATACTTGTCCTGATTACTTTGCAACTTAAATGCAATGATATAAAATTAGCAATATTTACATAGTGATATTAAAGAATAATATAAAGTATGTATGTTACTTTGCAAATCAAAGTGCATAATAAAAGATCACAATGAAAACTATATACATACACAAGGGGAAAATACACCCTCGTTTCTGTAATTGATCATAACTCTATTTATATTAACCTTCTTCTACTATCCATTCTGCAGCCCATTTCTCTTCAGCAAGTAATTCAGCTGCTCATGCTTCTTTACCTGGTAAGGTGACATAAAGTTTTACTCCCAAAGGATCTGAGGCCATTGTGATTCTACAGGACAGGTCGGGCAGCTTGTTTTTTATTTCCTGGGACCTTAGTTACAAACTGTGTTAATTCTAAAATACGCTAAGAAAGCTCTTATACTCAAGGGATACTCTTCCTTACCTTTACTCTAGAAGAATAGTCCAGCATCCCCTTGGCAGTCCAGATGGAGTAGTCCAGCTTTCTATAACTCCCTTTTCCCCTTAACTTATAGCATGTTTAACTCTTTTTGTACGGCAGATGAGATGAATCTATGTGGGTCTGACTTTGCATGAAGGCACAAAGTGATGCCCCGTTCTTCATTTATAAAGCAATTTTGCATTTGAACTTGTAATCAGTGGGATGATGACCAGGCAGAAATACTGATCAGCTAGTTTCCATAAATAACCTACGTAGGGGGATTGTGGTTGACACTTGTATTACTGGCTGCCGTATGAAACACCCACTAGCTTGTTGGCATAAAATAATATAAACCAATTTTTTCACAGTTTTGGAATGCAGAAATCCAAATTTAATTTCCCCAAGCCAAAATTAAGTTGTGAAATCTCTTCAGGAAAAATCTATTCTTCGCTTCCTCCAGCTTTGGGTGGCTGCCAGCATCTCTTCACCGTATGATCCCATTGTTTTGTCCATGGTCCCAGAGCCTTGTCTTCTTACTGTTTGTCTGTGTCAAATAGTCTTCTGCCTTCTTCTTACAAGGATATAATTGATTACACTGAAGGCCTTACCAGATACTATGTTAATCCTTCTATCTCAAAATGCTTAACGGAACCATACCTGCAGAGAGCATTTCCAAAATAAAGAGACAGTTTCCAGGAATTGGGATCTGATGGGCTTTGAAGCCATTTCTCATCCACACACAAGAAAGTTCCCAGCATTTTATCCTAGGTGGAGTCTTTCTCTGCCACGTCTATGTTTTCCTTATCAGTCCTATGATACAGTTGTTAGTATATCATAGAAAGGA
Organism: Chinchilla lanigera; assembly: GCF_000276665.1. Lineage (NCBI taxonomy): Eukaryota > Metazoa > Chordata > Mammalia > Rodentia > Chinchillidae > Chinchilla > Chinchilla lanigera. Next base: position 6,518,535 of record NW_004955424.1, on the reverse strand, counting down.
AAATGGCCCACATCTTCTTTGAAAAACAAGAGGACAAAACATATTAGATGGAAGAATTATAGCAAGGCAGGAGAGAGATATGGCAAACAAAGTTCAGGCAAAATGTACTACTGCCCCCTGATTCTGTACTGTCATTTGGTGAATGCTGCTCTGTTGAATGCCTTCCTTTGAAAGGTTCTCTAAGTTTTTACCTTGAAATGTGGGTTTAGTTACCTTTTAAAATTGCCACGTCACATGTAACAATCAAGACCTCGTCTGTCATTGCTACCCACTATGAAGTTTTATTAACCCTGGAATGAATTTACTGCCTTACTCCTGTTGTGGGCCCCCTGACGTGGTGTGTGGACCTGATATGAAAACCACTTAAGGTATATGTGGAGGGTAATAGACTTCTCTCACCCAGACTGATAAGTCATTACCGGCCCTTACATTCAATAAATCTGAGCAGGGCCCCCGCCAGAACTTAGTGTGGGGGAAGGGAGAGCTAAAGTGAAAGGAAGACTGATGTTTTAAAATACTCTTCAGTCTTATACATATACTACTAGTTAATAGACAGAAACATTGGCGGGGATGGGGCGGTTGCTGAAGTAATTGCTCACTTGCTCTCACATGTGCTACTCCCTGTAATCTCTGCTGTAGATGGAACACACAAAGCTTCCTGGATTTACAAGCAAAAATAGGGATGGTTGGCTCATGAAGAAATACTAGGGGTGCCAGAAATGCAAAACCTAGAATTAAGAAGAGGAAGAATTCCAGATGCTCTGGGAAGGGACTCATCCATTGGCCGAGTCACACAATGCTTCTTAAGCTGGAGTCTATAGATAGACATTAAGGGCTTCACAGATTCTCAATTAGAGAAGCTCTGGCTTTAAAGCCAGTGTAAAACCTTAGCCTGATATCTTAATGTCACTCTAATCCAGCTCCGTCTGCTCCTGTTAGCCTACTTTTCACTCGTCTGTTTTCCCAGTCAAATTAGGCTACTCAGAATCTCACAAGACTTCTCCTATTTGTTATTTTGCATAGAATTCCTGCTGTAAAATGCCATCCTCTCCTCCTCCCTCTTCCCCTTGCCTTACTCATGCCAAGGGATCCAAGTTCTGCTCATGTTCTGCCAGGTCCCTGGGCAGCCCAGCTCTTGCTGCTCAGCCTCCCTTGCTAGCATTTAATCTTTAAAAAGTGTCTTTTTTTGCATGCCCTGCTGCTCTGTATCCCTTACACTAAATATATCTTGCACAGGAATGTTTGATTTTAAGGTTCTGTGGGGTTTTTCTCCTAGCATATCTCTCAGAAATGCGGTTACAGTAAATAAGCAAGAGGTATCCCCACTTCCTCCTTGGAGGTGGACGAAGCCAGCCACTAAAGACCATGCTGGTGGAAAGTTGGTCTTCTACCCACCACTGCAGTCCCAGGCACAGCGCTAGCTCACTTCTTCCAAGTCAGTCTGCCTCGGGCGTGGATCAAAGAATTACTGGGTATAGAAAAGGGAAGGTGGAGCAGAAAGGATGAGGTGAAGAGGGGAATCAGTAAGAAAACAGGAAGGGCAAAAGGTCAGTGGGGAATGAAGCTGTGTTGGTGGGGTATCAGAAAAAGACTTCCACGAGTGATATGTCAGTTCCACTGTTTTCTCTGCTGCTAGCAAAGACTTTCCAATCTGGCAGCGCTCATCACATCTATTCCATATGGGTTGCATCAGTGTATTTTGGTGTGGAAATTGAGTAAGGAGACTGATTTTAAAATTTGAACCAACTGAAGTAGAGCAATCATTGTAAGTAGGACGATAAAAGCGAGGTAGTGAATAGTGAAAATATTAATGTAGGCTCAGAGCCTGATTTCATAGCCAACCTTCTCTTATCTCTTAGAGAAAAGCCAGGTGGCATGGTAAAGGATTTAAGGTGTTTGAGAGCTAATCAAGATAAAGATAGGATCACAAGGAAGCAGTAACACTCACAGTCTTTGTGGACAGTTTGGGGACAGGCAAGTGCTAATGGCAAGAATCTGTCCAGCCAGTAAACTTGAGTGCTCCACCTCACAAGGGAAGGAGGGCAAGAGAACACCTGGAGAAGACAGAGACATGAGCCTGTACACCTACATGCTGTCACCCACAGCAAGGTGGGGGTCTTTAGGAAAGGTGCTCAGAAAGGCAGCAGCGGGCTGGGCTTTTGTGGCCCAAGGCTCATCTATGGCCATAGATATTGGGGACTGAGTGGGCATGAAAAGCAAGAAGTTTACATATGGGTTAAAAATCTAAGCGTTAAGTTTTTTAAAACAACTGAGTTTCAGAATTCAGTGTTGGTGTGAGCAAGCATTTGAGCTAATGGGTTTAATCCTATAGCGAGGAAAACAAAACTTGGGCCAAACCACAGAAGTCATTCTTGTTTCATTTATCCAACAAATATCACACACACACACACACACACACACACACACACACACACACACACACACATTCTTACAGGTTTGGTGTCATATCATATATGTTGTTTGGTAACACATTGACTTTGTAAGTATTTTTAATCTGTATATGTTGTTTTATTTTTTAATGTATTATGTTTATTGGTACAATTTGGATATACATAATGATCACATCCATCATAGGGAATTTGTACCTGTACATGATGTATCTTGATTCCTTTTTTTCCCATTTCCCTTCCCTTCCTTCAACTTTTCTTCCCCTCCTTATTTACAAAACTTTGTTTCCATTGTTTCATTTTTTTCTGTTTTTTCCTTTCCTTTCCTTCCTCTCCCCATACCCCTCCCTTTTTGAACAATTTCTTTCCGTTTCATAATATCTATTATATATTTTGCTCCTTATTTACACTTTGAATTTCTCACATCAGAAAAACAATGTGATGTTTATATATATTTGTCCAATTTATTTTACTTAAGAGTATATCTCAATGTGTACCTAGAAATATTCCTAGCTTATCATTTATGGCTGAGTAGTACTACACTTTATCAAAAAAGCTGCATCATTTTTTATCCATTCATTGCCCATGGTTCATGGGTATTTGGGTTGTTTCCAAGTTTAGCTATTACAAATTGTACTGTTATAAACATGGGTGTTCATATATTGCTGCGATGTGATGCTTTTAATTATTTTGGGAAGATACCAAGAAGGGGAATAACTGGGTCAAATGGGAGCTCTAGTCCTAGTATTTTGAGGAATCTTCACACCGATTTCCACAGTGGTTGCACCAGTCTACACTCCCACCAACAGAGAAGAAGTGTTCTTTTTTCCCAATAGCCCCACTAGCATTTGTTATTGGTTGATTTTTTCATAATAGCTACTTTTTCTGGGGTGAGATGGAATCTCAGTATTGTATTAATTTGTATCTCTCAAGTGACCTGTGATATTGAACACTTTTTAATATATTTATTTGGCATTTCTACTTCTTCATCTGAGAAGTGTGTATTCATCTAATCTACCCATTTTTGGATTGGGTCTTTAAATTTGGAAGATCTGACTTTTCTTCAATTCTTTATATGTTCTAGATACTAGTCCTTTGTCTGAGGAACAACTGGCTAAATTTTTTTTCACTCTGTAAGTTGTCTGTTCACTCTGTTGGTGATTTCTTTTGCTGTGCAAAAGCTTTTTAATAAGATGAGATCCTGGTTGTTAATTTCTTATACTATTTCCCATGCAGTTGGGGTTTTGTTAATGAAATCTCTGCCTACACCTATGTCTTCAAGAGTTCTCCCTATTCTCTCTTCCAGCACATTTAGTGTTTCTCTTTTAATATTTAGATCTTTGATCCATTTCAATTTTTGTTTAGTGTATGGTGAGAGATATGGATCTAGGTTTAATCTAAGGCATGTAGAAAGCAGTATATTTCCAGCAATTTATTAAACAGCTGTCTTTCTTTCAGTGAATGTATTTGGCCTCTTTGTCAAACATAAGGTAGCTGAATATGATTAGAGCTGTTTTGCATCTTCTAATCTGTTCCATTGATCCTCAGGTCTGTTTTTTGCCAGTATCATCCTCTTTTTTTCCACATAGCTCTTTAGTATAATTTCAAGTCCGTGATTATAATGCCCCTGCTTTGCCTTTGATGTCCAGATTGTTTTTGTTATCTAGGTCTCTCCTGGTTTCAACTAAATTTTAGAAGTGTTTTTTCTAGTTCTGTTAGGTATGCTACTGGTATTTTGATTGAGATTACATTAAATCTGTATAACAGTTTTGGGAGTGTGGCCATTCTCACTATTTTGGTTCTTTCTACCCAAGAGCCCATGGAACATGCTTAAGTAAGCGCAAAAGAATTGAATTTATCCCATTAATATTCATTTGCCAATGCGACTAATGACTGAAGCTGGCCAATTTTCTGTAGTCCAAAGTCAGATGTGCTCATCTGGTTAGCACACTGTGCAAGGAACTCTCTGTCATATTGGTACCCCAAAGAAACCTAGTTCTGAGATGAAGAGTATATCCTATCTGATTTCATGTATCCCAACCATAACAAATCATCATGACACGAAACATGTAAAGAGATAGTAGTTTTATTAGGTACGACTTGTCTCCATTGTGGAAGATGTAAGTAAAAATGTTATTTGAAATTTTGCCATTTGTTTGTAAAAGAGTACAAGGCGAGATGGCAGAAATACAGTGAGCCTCTTGCTTTCCTCGCTGTGTGTCTGTGCATGGGTAGGATGGGCAGAAGAGCCCGTCAACAGCGAGATGTGCTATAACATCAAAGTTGAATCAGACAGCCTAACTTCTATAATTGTAGTTTTGAGATGATCATCTCAAGGCTCTTCACTGTCTGTGACATTTTATATATAGCTGCTTAAACCTGAAGGAAAAAAAAATAAAGGAAATAAGACATGATTTATCGAATACTCCATGGTGAACAATTTACAAGACATACATCTCTATGTAATTCAGTGGCATCCCAAAACATAATGCTGCAATTGTGTGTCCCCAATATCTTCATTAGGTTAGGGGAAGACCATCTAATTAATAGGATCAGTGAAGGTTCTTGGAGGAGATGAAGTTTGATCTAAGTCCCGGGAAAAATAGAGGGGAATGGATGCTTTAGTTTAAGGGAAGCACATATGCATAGCCATGCCAGGTATAACGGCCAGTGAGGAACAGAAAAGTGGACATGGATCATGTGAAAAAAAGACTTTGGGTTTGTCCTCAGTTCTGGTTAACATAATGGAAGGCAGTTAAACATGAGAATGAGCTGCATTAACTACCAAGCTTCAGAGTAGCCATGCTGCCATTGGGGTGGTGTACTGACTCCAGACTTTAGGAAGGAGTAGAGAGGCCAGTTGGGAACCATTAATACAACCCAGATGTGGTAATAGAAAGGAGGGAGTGGGGCATTTGGGGCTTGCACTCCTCTGACTCTTTGTAAAATCTCACAAACATCTTCTAGCTCCATCTGGTATGCCTTTTTATCTTTTATTTAGGTTTGTTTCTACTTAGCATTTCTGTTTCATTTCTCCAAGGTTATTTGGAGCTCAGCCCTTATCCCCACTGCTTTGTTGAACATGTCTATTCTTCATACTTCTCTCTTGCTTTTTGTCTCATGTTAAATGCAAACCAGGAGACATGGTTTCTTTTTAGAGAGAACATGAGTCCTACTTGAGTCTTCCTCAGAAAGATCCCCTGCCATGGGAGATTCCCTCATTAGTGCAAAAAGTCGCACTTATTCCCCTGTCTTTGAGACCTTTTGTGATAGAATGTGCATGCACTGTTTTTTCTTTTAAAGAGAATAGTAAAAAAAAAAGAGAGAGAGAGAGAGAGAACAATAGCAAACTACCAACATTACAGTCATAAACAAAATAAAGTGAGAACATTAAAAATGATACAGGGTTTCAAAACAAAATGATAGGAATTAACAGTGGTTGTTCTATTACATCTTTTTATCTTCAACAAAGTTGCTCAGATTACCAGATATGAGAATGGAGGGTAGGTCAAACCATTAAGGAGAATAAAAAATAAGAATTAAAAAAATATTAGAAATATAGAGTTTCACTAGACAAGATGGTAGGAATTCAGCAGTGGTTGTTCTATTGCATATTGGTGCCTTCAAATCAGTTGCTCAGATAACCAGACATAAGCATGCTTAACATGCACTCTTTAAATGAACTGAAATTTACTTCAGTCATTAATCGCATTGGCAAATGAATATTAATGGGATAAATTCAATTCTTTTGCGCTTACTTAAGCATGTTCTATGGGCTCTTGGGTAGAAAGAACCAAAATAGTGAGAACGGCCATACGCCCTGGATTCTGTGAGATGCTGGGCGTTTCAGGTCTGTCTTGATGGGTGATCCCTTATTCTGTGTTTCTCAAGCCCCAGTCAGACAAGTTATGTTATCTGGAGTAAAAGCCTGAGTGGGGATGTTTTGAAACACAAATGGTGGTTTCTGTCCTCACCTGACATATGATCCTGAAGGGGAAGATAAATGGCCATATTGTGGGGCAAAGTGGAAAAGCAACATGAAAGTGGTAGGAAGAGGGAGGTTTTCACATGCAGATCGGGGAGCTTAGTGAGGGGATAGTGAATACACTAGTATGGCTATTTCTTGCAGGTAAAAATTTACCTAAGTACCATGTAAGCACCTACAATGGGCTAGAGACTTAAATTTTGGGCATACACAAGATGAGGAAAAACAAACCCTGCCTCCAAATGCTCCAGGAGGCCAGGTGAGTGTATAAAATGGAGTCAACCTTCTCAGTTTAACTTATTATTGCTTTATTCACCAGTGTTTGAATAGTTCATCTACTCCTGTGGATCAGGGCAGATTAAAACAGTAGTTACCCAGAGGAGCCCTACGTGTTAATGTGCCTTCAAAAGTTCCCTACTCCCAGCCAGTTTGAAAGTTCAGGTGTGGAGGGCTGCCCACCCACCACTCCCTGTGGGTCTTTTCTCTGATGTATAGGACATAGTGGCATCTGGAAAGGGTAGCTGAAACAAAATGATCTTAAATTTTATTTCTGGAGGGAAAAGATCAAATCACTAAGACAATCTTGAAAAAGGAAGAGCAAATGTGGAGAACCTCTGCCACCTGACTTTCAGACTTTCTGTAAATCTGTAGTAGTTCCGATGGTGAAGTATTGTGCAAAGAAAGTCAAATGGATCAGTGGAGCAGAATAGAGATCACAAAACAGATTCGTGTATACATGGTCAATCGATTTGTGACCAGGATGCCACCACAGTTCAAGAGAGAAATAACCTTGACCAGTACTTTATTCATTCACACCCCCAAAAAAAATAATCCCCCATGGATAAAAGCCCTAAAACCTAGAACTGGCAAAGTAGGAGAAGAAATATGGAAGATTACCTTTGTGATATAAGGGTAGACAAAGATTTCTTAGAGATAACCCAGAAAACAAGAATTACAAAGGGTGTTTGAGTCTTCCCCAGTTGGCAAGAACTTGAGCTGAGAGACTGCAGATACATTTTTTTTTTTAATTTGGAGACTGGAGTCCGTGATTCACCATGGATTTCTCCTATTCATAGCAAGTAGAACTCATGTGCATAGCCCCAAGGGAACTTTGTTTTAAAAGCAAGAACTAAATTTCAACATAAAAGACAAACCAGACACAAACCTCCATACATTCCTAACGTCTAGTCTCAGTATGTATCAAGCTGTATTATAATTAAAATCTCTAAAATCAGGACACTGCAGTCTAGTTGTGATGTAAACTGTTGGGAAGAAACCTCTCCCAGGCACATACCCTCCTACTGCAAAAAGAGAAATGCCTGCCATGTTGCAGATGCATGGCACATATTTTATATGAGTGGATCCAGTTACACAAATGCTGTTAGAGGAGGAGGCAATAAAAACAGTACATTAATATTTTAAATGTTGGTAAAAATGCGTGGTAGGGTGAGAAGCAAATGCTTAAAGAACTTCCTCCTAATAAAAACGACATTCTCGGTTATATGACCCACAGCAAATCGGCTTCAGCTGCATTTTTATTTAGCAATTTGTGTTGGTGTTTTCACTTGGAGATGCTCCCCTATTCCGTTTTATAGCATTCTTTACATAAATTTCGAGGAGGATTGGGGTGTAAAACTGTCAATTCCCAGCCGCTCATAAACTAATAAATATAAATTTTAAATGGGGGATTTTAAACCATGTGGGGGCTGTTTTCATTATCTGATGGTATGTGTCTACAACAGCCAGTGACAATCAATTAATGCTCAGGATGGCTCCCTTCAGAAGCACTGAAAAAGAATTCTCTCTTGCCTTTATTTCCCTTCCCTCATTTCTCCGTCTCATTTTGTTCTGTGAAGTCTCAAATACCAATGAATTTCACTTTTGGAAAAGGCATGGTATAAGTTGTTTTAAGAATTGACTTTTTAAAAAAAAACAAACTGATTTAAACCAGAAAAACTATATTCAACCTCATAAATCTTTTCTCACTTCTTTATTCTTTAATGCCATTCTGTTCCTGACCCAATGCAGTTTAGTCCTCTCCTAAAACAGATCTCCCTCCTTCTCTCTTTCTCTCTGTCTCCTTCTCTTTCTGTTCCTCTCTCTCTCCCCTCCTTTCTTTGCTGCCTCTTGCTTTCTCTTTCACGTTTGAAAACCATTCACATAGTGGGATAACCAGCATATCTAATCCTTTCTACAAGCTGAGGATATAAACACATCATGTCCATGATGTTTGAAAATTGGTTAGGGCCTTCTTATATTTAAATTTAACCAGCCTTATAAAACCTGGTTTACGGAGAACAAAAATCATTAACTAGTCAAAACCCAACTAGATGCAAGAGACAAAGTACATAAAATTTCTATTTCTCTCTAAGTCTGGATTTATTTTAAAGTTGGGTGAATAGACTGATATTGTGATTTTTGAAATGGTTTAGGTAGTAGTTTCTCTTCAAGGTTCCAGTGGTCTGAATGTGTGGTTTAAGTATTAAAGCCAGTTGAGTTGCTTTTTGAGTCATAGTTCATACTCTGATGCTCTTCTGTTCTAGTTTAATAATTTTATTCCATTAGTAGGATTTCTTTTTGTATCCAATAGTTGACTAAGGTCTTAAAGGTTTTGTTGTTTTAGTGTCTTGTTTTTCCTTCTTCTAGAAAGCATCCTAAACAGAAATATGGACAGCCAGTCTTGGCGCCTCTGCTTTTGCATTCCCAGTACCTAACAGAGCAGTGGCCAAGCTCATGGTATGCACTTTGTAATACTTTCGTTGAGGAAACTTTGAACCGTTTAACAAAGAGATATTTTGGCCACTGTTTTTGTTGCCCAGAGGCCATACCTTCTTACTTTCTGGCTTGTGGGTAAATTCTGGGCAAGAGTTTGCTGAACAGGTGACTTTTGATTTAGGGAGATGGTAATCATCTGTATTAAATTTGAGAGTATTTTAAAACCCAGAATTAGTAGATGTATTTTATTTTTCTTAAATACAACGGCTATCCCCAAATAGGAAGAAAGAATTAAAGTTTAAAAATATCTTTTCTTGAAGATAAGAACAGAGTCTCTCCAGAAGGGTCAAATGGTTCTTTTTCGTCTGTGAACTTTCAGCAATGGAGTTTTCACTATGGCACCAGAGAGATAGTTGGATGCCCTGACCAGTATCCTAACTAGGGTCATTTCTAGCACTCAAATCAGAGCCCTCTGGCAGAAGGTGCGCCAAGATTTCTTACTCTCAGAAGCTAACTTTTTGTCCTTGGTGATTAATTTTATTTTAATTATTATTGTACTACTTTTACCTTATAAAAAATAGGGCAAATTGTGTTTCTGTTTTGAAGAATGTTTTGACTTTTATCATCATTTAAGAAATATCAAGCTGTATGAATTTTTCAAAGGCAGTGCTCCTTTGACCTCATGTAGGAAACACACTTGGAACTTGTCCTTCCAAGACATGGTTTGCTCTGATTCTCTGGAATTCTTTAGTATGAATAGGCCAAGGCTATGAAGTAATTGATACAATTTGCTGGAATTTGACTTGACAGAAACCTGTCTGTCTCTTGCAAACAGCAATTGCAAATTTTAAAATTATTTGCATCCTTACCAGTTTTAAAATTCCCAAGTCAGAATAAAAATAGATTAAGACAGTTGTTTAATGGAATGAACTTTTAGTTTACTGAGATTCTATTAGCTATTTTGGCAAGCTACATGACTGCTACACTAGCAAGCCAAGAATAGGTTGTTGAGACTTTGGGTAACCGATATGTGATGAGCTGCAACCATTAGAGTTTCTGTAGTGAACCTGCAGGGGTCAGGACCACACAGAAAATGAGAGCTGGAAATCCTAGTTATTTATGATCTGTTTGCACATGCTAGCTGGACATCTGGAAGAAAAGGTAAGTGAAAGAAGCAAACACACTTTTATTCGTTCATTTTTTTAATGAAGATGTTCTCAAAAATGTCATTTTGGGGAGCTCTGTTAGAGACATCGGCCTTACTAGAATATTATTCCAAGTATGCATAATTCAAGGTGATACCGTTATTATTATACAGGGACTTTGCATCTCCTCACTTCCAATATTACACTAGGTTTCTTTACCCAAATCTGTACCATTTTATTTCATTGTGGGCAAAAGGCAATATGTGTATGAATTTTTAATATTCCTGTCAAGATCTTACAAGAAGAAATTACTTTGTGAAGTATAGAAAGATGCTGGCAGTAGGTTGGAAAATGGATCATAATCTCAAAATAGTAAATGCTAGCCTGGTGGCTTTCCCACAGAGAGGTAATGTGTCATGTTGAGACCAGAGAACATTTGTAGGAAAAGTGTATTTGCAGTTCTCCACTGGTTTCCATCTTCTGCACCAATTTAATGTCCTGGGCTTTTTTTGAATCACGTTCTTAAATGCCTCTTCAGGTAGATCCACATTACCAAGAACAAGAGGAATGCCTCTTTTCTTTGCCCTTAATCTGAAGTTTATTATGGGGTTTAGGAACAATCCAGAAGGGGATGGCAGGAACTATCAAGACACAGACACAGGGAAATTGGAGAAATAGGATCAAAGAAATGGAAAGCAAATAGACACTCCACTAATCATCTTGAAGAAATACTTCCAAAGCTTCTGTGACCTCTCATACAGATCGGCTCTCTTTTGGACATTATGATTGACTCAGGGCACATACTATGCTTTTTGTAGCCAAGGCATTTCTTGGTTGGGGAACCCTAATTTTCACAAAATCCCCCCTTTTAATCTTTTATTGACCCATATCTGTCTTTAAGGGTTGTCTAACGCATTAGTCCTGGCTTGCTGTATATGACAAAACTCTTGTGAGACCTAGAACACACAGTTGCAATGCGTGATGAATTTGCCAAAAGCAATTTGAGGAATTATGAGGAGTCATTACCATTATTATATCACTTATTAAATTAATAGCTGAATTACTAGAAAAATTATGCTTTTCACATACTTCCAAGATACAATAACATGATGCTATGTGGAATATATTAACTGCTTAATGAACTTCCTGCCTGATTATGGTTTACATCACATACCCCTGGATGGCACTTCCTGAGGCACTTACATAAATAAAACAAAAGAAATGATCAGGGGAATTATCTACATTCTGCCTCCACATGTGATGTTCTCTTATATTTTGCATATAGGCATAAATATACAGTAACTATGAAAGCAAGTGTGGCCCCAAGCCATAGCAGCCACTTAGCTGCTAGACAAATAAAATGAACATTTCAAAGTGGAGTTGTGGCAAGAATTGCTTTCCTGGATGGAAGTACATAGAAGTATTTCAGTGATTATTGTGAAAGAAAACTTGAGGGGTAAATCAAGATCAAATTTAAATAAGACCTTACACACCAGAAAACAAATGCAGATAACGTTGATACATATACAAGAGCAGCTGATTACTCCAGATGTGTCAGTGAGGATAGGCCATCAGCTCCCAAATCTTAAAGTCTTGATATAACAGGGATTTTCATGTCATTCATCATCTATGACCGTGTGGATTGTTGGAATTCTGCTAATCATAGACCCTTAGAGACCTAACACAGTCTAGCATCATTATTGACATATACTTCCTGCAATTAGTGGGAGAAAAGAGTATGGCGAATGACACACTCATTTCTAGGTTTCCTTGAAAAAATGTCAAACATGGTTTGATTCTCATAACATTGACCAAAGTGGGTCATATTTCCATACCAGTCTTAAAAGGTGACAAGGACCTACCATGGTGCATAAAAGTAGGGTAGGAATATATCCGAAAAGTTCCATAAATTCCCACTGTAGAGTGCAGGAAAGAAATGATGAGAAAAAGAGGTAATCAGTAGAGATCCATAATCATGTATACATACCTGTCTTCCTGAGTCATGTATCATGGTTGGGTTCTAGAGGATAGGGGATTTTGAAGAGGCAAAGCTTATTTGGAATTTTGGAGGCATTTAGTATCACCATTATTTTACCCAATGTTTACACCTTCTTTGTCTATGGATCCTTTTTAGGTTCTCAGGTCTCATGTATATTGATGAATTACTTTGAAGCACTGGGGAAGGGGGTCTCTCCTAAATAGTTACAGGGCTCCCTCTTTGTGGTGTGTGTCTTGGTTACTTTTCTCTCTTGCTGAGACAAAATACCCAATGCCCAAAATGAAGGAAGGAAAGGTTTATCTAGCTTACAGTTTGTGGAGGTTTCAGTCCATACTTGGCTGGCTCCAAGGCAGAAGGTAGCAAAAGCAACAATAGCAAAGGGGGGAATGGCAGCCAAACAGCAAAGCAGCCAGAGCAAAAGGGAGGAATGGCGCAAGCTGCCTCTTTCCCTCCCTTACATTGTAAACAGGCTACCCCCACCTAAGGGGAATGTAGCTCTCACATAATCTCCATGCCCTCCTCTTCCACAGGCTCAGGATGTATACAAAATAAGCACCCTGGCTCCCTGCTGAGTCACTTAGCCAAACCTCTAGACTCCCCAAGTTGACACAATGTATCAACCATAACAGCATGTTTGCTCAATAATTTTATTAGTGCCTGGGATTACAGAGAGATAGAAGGATGAGGAAGTATGTGGTATGGATTAATTCTATACAAGGCAAAGAGCTAGCTGAGAGGGTTAATAGAGCACAAAAATTAAAATAATCCTGATGGAGCATACAGGCATGCTATTGAACTGAAAAAAACATAGCTCTGTATTTAGATAATTTTTAAATCACCAATATATGCAAAGTGTTGAGCATATCTGACTTGGAATCAATGATTCTAAATCCTTCCCAGGGCTTTTAGGTCATCACAAGTGAAATAAGCCATGGGATGATTGTCAATCTATAACAGCTGTATTCACTTGATAAATGAAATTAGCCTAAATGATTCTAGATCCTTGAATTAGTGGGTGGTCACAAGCATCTGTAAAACAAATGAATAAATGACTTTAAAAATAGTAAACATTTCCAGGTTTCCAAAAGTAGCACACACACACACACACACACACACACACACACACACACACACAGAAGGATAACTAGAATTTCTTTCCTTTATAAGAGGAACATAAATTTGTCCTAAGTAACCTACCATCAGACAAGCAATACATTTTTATTTATGCTTAATCTACCTATTTAAAAAATATGGTATGCTCACAGTAAGGAAGCTCATAAAAGAGTGAACCATTGTCATAGTAAGATCCTTTTAGTTTAATCCAGAAACTCTTAGACACTTAGACATCCTCTTGTGATGTGTGGAACCCTCATTTAGGAAGCAACCACACAGTATGAGCAGGAGGACATGATTTAAGATCAAACAATTAGGCATTAGTCTAGTTCTACTGATAACTAACTTTGAGACCATGGGAAAGTCATCTGACCCCTCTAACTTATGGTGATAACCTAGCTCGGGCTAAATTAGGTTATTCAATTTCCTCATCAGTAGGTAAAAGCCTAGAATTTATAGGATGGTGTGAAGTCCTTCCATCCTCTCAAAGTGGTGGTGGTAGCCAAGGGAAATAATATACATGGAAGGATTGGGTAAATTGTGAAGTATTTCACAAAGATAAAAAACACCATGATAATATTTTCCAAATGGTCTCAAGAAACCATTTGGAAAATGGTTGTACAATGTAAACATACTACTGGGAGGCCAGGCTTACCAGCATTTCTATCACAGACTTTTCAAAATGAATGCAGTGGCTCAAATGTGTTCCCAGACTACGTTTCCAGGATTACTAACCATGTAGCTATTACAAAGCAGGCAGACTCACTGGCCCATGCTCTAATCCTATTATGAGGCAGACAAGATACCACTTATTTTGCCTTCCTTTGAATGATGCTAACTGGTGGGCCTATTATAAAAGGCATTTGGAACATTTGGAAAGACATTTCATGGGGAGTCAGCAACCCCAGTCCTGTAAATTTTAATTGTCTGTGTCTTCCTGGTGTAGACAATTCTGTGGTGGCTCATGATATATTTCCTGAATTGAGTGAAATAGAACAAAACCTGAATGACATAAGGATACAGAAGCGTAGGATATCACTTAACAGCACCCATCAATTTGAATATTATATGCTAAAAACATAGGTGAAAATAGCAGGGGCTATAATATTTGTGTATTTCTCATAAAAAACCAAGGTCTAGGCTAGTTACAAGGCAACAGATCAAATCAGAACATATAATGGCATCCTAAGCAGGTAGGCACATTGCATAAATGTCCAGTGTGTGTCCCCATGAAGTCAGGAAGAAGCTTATTGATTTTTCTTCAAGTTAAAGTAGCTTTCTTCCTGTAGGCCAGTTCTATAGCATAAGTGGGCTGGTCTCTGGAGTGAGCTGGATTGGTGACTGCAAGAAAAACAGAGGTGCTCTGACTAAGCATTAATGTGCACATATGCTTGGCTGTTACTTTATTAAAATGCATATTTTATTCACTAGTTCTGGGTAGAGCCCCTGACAGCTGTACCTGCACCAGATCCCAAGATGGTCCTTGTGTGATTGGTTCACAAGTCCCACTTAGAAAGTCCCAGTAGTTCCAGGTCTGGCACAGAGGTTTGACATAGTCTTTCTGTATCTCTGTATCCATCTTCCTGTCCCTGTCTTTCTGTGTGTGTGTGTGTGTGTGTGTGTGTGTGTGTGTCTGTTTCTCACTACACTCATTTTGTTACAACTGAAAATGGTTACAGAGTTTTAATAAGAAGGGCTCTTAAGTGGCCTCAAACACATAGTAGTGATGTCTTTCTCCTGCTAGATGCCCTGTTCTCAGAGGCAGGGAGCTACTTTCTTTTCCATGGCAAAGTCGCTCTACCATTCCAGCAGCATAGGAGGCTTCGACCTCAGAAGTTGCCACTAAGTTTCAAAGATCTCACTATTCACCAAGAGATTATCCTAGTATCACTTTCTTGGAGGAGAATTACATTGCTCTTTAAGCAAGAATCGATATTCCTACCTCAAAATAATACGGCTTATCACTTTTTGAGGGCTCATTAAATATTATAATGCATTTATCACATCACCTTCTTCAGTCTATATATGACTCTTACAAGGTGGATACCCTGTAATTATCCATATTTTCAGATAAATAATCTGATCCTGACAGCAAAGCCTAGTTCTAAACCACACTGCAAACTTCTCTGCCCGCATCCACTACCTAACGTTTTAGCCTAGAGTTGTTTTTCCCCTTATTAATTATTTGCACAAAGAAACAGTGAGAGCTCGGCATGTTTGTGGAATTAGTGGAAGCAGACATTCATTTAAGAAGTCTGTAACTGTTTACATTTATTTCTAAATATAAACTATTGCATGCAGAATAAGTTTAAAGTAGTTTTTAGTTTTTTAAATAAGGTCTGTCTGCCTTGAGAAAGTATTTTGTTCTTTGGGTTTTGTTTCAAATCAAGAAAGAAGTTATTTGCACATAGATATTCAATTGGTGTTTGTTCAGTTACCGAAGGAAAGAAAGGAATAAAAGAGGATTGAAAAATAAAGTTATTGAGCAGAACAAGAGCTGTCTCTTGAGATCACTTATCTTTAGAAGACAAAACTAAGCATATTTGAAGGTTCCTAAAACTGTGCCTGTGCTTGTATTATGTAGCTGATACCTGAAGCCTGCTGTTCTGTGTGTGCTTCTTTTCTTTTGGACAGAGTTTCTGTACATATGAAGTTCCTTTCTCAGCTTGAAGGTTGATGATCATCATCAGCAAATTGAAGGGTATGAGAAATAGAGCAGAAAAGCAACTCATTGCAATGAATTTATCCCAATTTTTCTCATCCTGATTCTAGCACAGAAACATAGAAAAACTATTATCTCCTCCAGGAGACCATGGAAGAAAGTTCTTTAGGATAAACCATTTGAGAGTCAGCATTTTCCCCTGCTTATCTCATTTTTCCAAACCTGATTTCCTGCTGAAGGAATCCTGTGATTTCAGTATCTCACTGTACAGGCCACTTTTTAAATTTTCTTTCCTAGAATTGTGGGAACAAAAATTGAAAGAGAGTAGACTCCAAAAGCAGCTTCATTTCCTGCTTTCATAGAAGGCTTCCCTGGATGCCAAGAAGAGAACACACCAACAAAGGCCTAGGTAAAAGCCTTCAGGGCTGTGGTGTCCCATTCTCAAATTCAGTGCCTGACCTACCCCAGCATCCCCTCTGCATACCTTGGGGTTCTTTGGGCAGCATGTTAAACTTAGCCTTCTCGGCTATGTCTTTTTTGGCAAAGGTACACAACTAGGATTCTGTAAAACAGAAGAAATAATAAAATACAAAATTAAAAAAAGGGAGAGGTACAGAAGGAAATTCTCTGTGGATAAGCTGTGACATACAGTTTTTGACTTTATCTTGCAATAAATGCACGTCTTGGCCTCTACCACTTCTTTTATTCTGAGTTGTATCAGCAACTAACTACCCTGTTCTTTTTCTTCTCCAGACCTTGCATTAGGTAGGACCTCAGGGGTATTTTGTCTAAAGTCTCCATCTTGTTACCCAGAAGCTGCAGATTTTATCAGATGAGTGCTTCTGTCCAGTAAGAAATGTGAGTCTCTGGTGCTCTCCAAACTTGAGGGCTTTTACTCCCTAGTTTTTTGTTTTGTGTGAGCATGATATTCTCAGTACTTTTCTATCCCTAGCCAAGGTGTAGAAATTTTGGTGGACTATAGAACATCGTTGATCTGCAAAGACATGAAGTTCAGGGTGTCCCAGAGAGGTTTGTCAAACTGCAATTCAAAGGTAGAAGTATGGACATAATGGTAACCATTGTAAAGCAGGAAAGGGAGCTTTCTGTGTGGAAATTGGTAAATTTTACTTGTGATAAACACAACCAATGTGTCTATGTGTGTTTGCATGTGCTCAGACATGCTTCAGCAGGCCCATGTGACCCAAGAGAAAGCTATGAGTTAGATGACAAATAATGAACCAAGCACCTCCTTCCTGTTACAGTGGTCATCCTCAAAAGGAATATTATATAGTGATCACAGCGGTTTCTTGGACTAAACATCTCTGGGAAGCACTGCTTTTCAGTGCCTTTGAAAAGTCTGAAAATTACCTTCTGTGTATTTGTTTTTGTATCCAGCACATAGCACTTGAGAAGTACATAGCAGGGGGCCCACACAGTTTTCTTCAAATTAAATAAAGTTACATTTTAAGTTCGTGAGCTTTAACTTATGTAATGTACATTTGCATGTGAGTATTTTCTCAAAAATGCTACACAACAACTTTATATAAGACTAGGTTTCCTTATTGTCAGATATGCAAAGATGGCCCTGACAGCATTTTGAGGCTGAAATGTTTATGTGTATAGGTTGGATAATCCCTTGCCCTGAGTATAATAGAGATGTTCCAAACTTCAGATAATAAATTAGCCCTGTAAGGACTTTTTCAAAGCCGAGAACTGTCTTTTGAAGGTGCTCATTCTCAACTCCTTTACATTGGATTCTCAGGAGAAGATGAATAGAATGTCAGGAATGGTGGGAAGAACAGTTCTCCATAAGGAATTTTTTTTTAAACTGAAGACGCATAGTGTTTGTTTTAAATGTTTGTCTATCACACATCTTCACAGAGATCTGGAATTGTATTAATATGTGAGTGGCAAAGAGGTATAATCTCATCTGAACTTCACCATTAGCTGCAACTAGCTTCAAGGTTTGACTAAACATAATAATTACGTTCAAAGCTTTTGGAATTCCAGCAGTTTCTTGAAGGATTCAGCATCTAATGAAGTGAAATAAATTGCTAGGCTCTTGGTCAGTGAATAAGCACTTTTGTAGCTTAGAACTACAATTTATCAATAGGACTTGTTACTGTTAGACTTTTTTTTTTTTTTTAGCTTTTTTTTGAAGGTTTAAGGGCCATTGTCCACCCACACATTGGATTTAGTCAAAGCCCATTACAAAAAGAAATAATTATTTTTCCAAGACCTGCAAGACCAGTTTCAATTTGGGAAAATGAGTGCATGTAATGGTTTGTGTCCAACTCTATCAGTCAAAAATACTAAGATGTGTGGGGAAGAGGAAGACCACAAAATAGTTGAAAGACTCTGGATTCTAGTGATAGCTCTAGGGGTTGAAGGTAGAGTCAGCACACTAAGGTAAGCCAGACCCAAACTGGATATCTAGGACAGAGCTGGGGCAAATTCTGGAGACCAAGATAGATTTTGTGTGGGGCAGGGGATATTCAGGATATCCGAGGCACTTCAAAAGGAGATGTTGGGGCTTGGGACTTAGCTCAGCAACACAGTGCCTGCCTGGCAAGTGCAAGGTCGTGAGTTCGATTCCTGGTACCAGGAGAAAAACAAAACAAAACAAAAGGAGATGTCACCAGGGCAATGTGAAACTTCCTAGCTAGTCTCATCTCAACTGTTTGGTGATGGGGGCTAAAGACAGCCCAGTAGATAAATATATTGGGAACACTAGAGAAATAGAAATCAAAATAGCTTGAGATCTGGATGTCAAGACATACCTGGATAGACAATATAAAATACTGGACCTAAGAAGCAGGAACCAAGACATCCCTTGTACTTGGGAAAATGTGTCTAATTCATTTTCTTGTGTAACTAATAACCCCCAACAATCCTTGTTAATAGTAAGTGCATGAGTGTGTGTGTGTATGTGTGTGTGTGTGTGTGTGTGTGTGTGTGTGTGTAACTTGTGGCTTACCCTGCATTTCAGTTTTCCCGTTTGTTGCCTGGAGTCTCCTTTCATGTGAACTCACTAACCCTCTCACCCTTGGGCTTCTGGCCACTGTAGACAGTTACGCCATGGTCTCTTAGAACCAGCCAGTTCGGCAATCCCAATTGTGTACAAGTGTAAATAAATACATAGTAAACCTTGTTGGGGGAATTAACTTGCATTCCTCCTTCACAGAAGTAAAGAGATCGCACCCTGTGTAGTGAATAGCAGGGGAAAAATGTTCCTACATTCAGAAGAAGAAAAGATATGCACCCTGCGCTGAAGATTTCTCATGCTGACTTGAATATGTAGTTGACGATTTCAGGTAGAATTTTTGATAGAGATAAAAATTTAGGTTAATAAACTGGCAAGGTACATTGACAATTGTTGCTCAGGGATATGATAAAAGAACTGATAAGAGCTATGCTTTATTTCAACATTTCTTTTTTGACCATAGAGTACTGTCTAGCCCATCCCATTAACCTTTCCAGGAAGACAAGATCATTGCCATGGTTACAAATTGCTTAATCAATAGTCCAGGAAACAATAGTAGCCACTCCTTACTGACCTAGATGTCTTCAAGGTCTCTAATTGAGGAGATTGCAGCTTCTCTAGTTCCTGGTTCAGGACAGCTTCTGTCCCATCCAGATTCTCTTGGAGGTGACAAGGTTAATTTAGATATTTTAAAGGATGAGTATTAAGATTAGATAACTTATTTTTAAACTTACATCTTCCTTAACTTATACACATCTAAATTTGTACACATTGATTTAAAATGATAACATTAAAACAAGAATATCTTTATTTGAATGTTTGATGTTCACAGAGCATATTTTCAATATATATAATATATTCAAGTATTATATGTTCAATATAAAAGGATGTTCAATATCCTCCCATTTCTTTTTTTTTCCTCTCTCTCTTTCTCTACCTTCTTCTCTTTTATAAAAATTAGTACACATTTGCAGAACATAATGATTACAATCCTGGGGGATGTGATCATGTACATAACACATCTAACTTCTTTTGTTTATATTCTTCCCCTGGTCTTCCTCCAACGCTTCTTCCCTCCTCATTTGCAAAAGTTCTATGTCCAATTACATAACCCAGGCCGGCCTTAAACTCACCATATAGCTTAGGCTGCCCTCAAACTCACAGTCTTCCTGCTTTAACCTTCTAAGTACTGGTGTTACAGGCATGTGTGCTACCGTGTCTGGCTCCATACTATTCTAAAAGAAATTTTTACAATGCTTATACTAATCAGAAAGCAAATTTACTTAGAACAAGTTTGGACAAATAAAATTTCCTGTTTTAATTTTACCAATTTTGCTATTTACCATCTGATTTGGACCCTAGAAAATTCTAAGGAGCTCTTGAGATGCAGTAGCAAAATGAAGGTGAGCAAAACAAGGAAGAAAGCATTGATGGTGCATAGTTACAGCAATCCCACATGTTGTGTTCACCTATACGTGTGCTTATTGAAGGGGAAGATTAGTGGATGACAGTCACTAGAAGAGGGTGAGCAGAGGTATGACATAGTCAGATAGCATCTCTTGTGAGAAATAGTCGAATCAATTCAAACTATCCTTGTAAGAGACGAGTTTATGTAGCACACCTGCTAATACCATTGGGCATTTAAGGGGCTGGCATATGGACAAGAGATTGCATATTTTTTTATGATCTCAGAGGGCAGAAAAAACTCCAATGTGATGAGTAGCAATAAAAGTGTTGACTTCAGGTCAACATAAAGAACTTTCATCAGAGTGATTCAAGCTTCATTTATTTGGTACCATATTTCAGTAACAGTTGACAAGCACACCATATATATTCACTTTCTTTTTCACAAACCTGTGTCTCCAGCTGTAATCTTGGGATCACCTGCCACAGAAACATGGCAGAGGACCTGCTGAACCAGTGTTTGGCTTGGGGTGTCCTGGAATCTGCCTTTTGAACAGGTTTACACTAAAATTTGTGGCCACTGTAGGTAACAAATCCTGAGTTCTAACAATCAGATCTTTCTTCAAATATGAATTTTGTTCCCGGTTTAAGCATTCATCTGAAAGCAAAAGAGTTCATCTGTTAGGTTTTCTGAATGTGAATTCCTTATCAGTAGCTTCAAAGCCCTTGATAATCTCACCTCATCCTCTCTTTCTCACCTTGTAATGTTCTCCCCAGTCACCATCCTGCCTGGCCTTCAAGTCTCAGTATCATTTCAGAGATTCTTCTAGCACTTCTGGTTTATTACTATGTGTGATATTCTTACATATCCTGAAATCCTTCTCATCAGTGTCTCAGAACCTCAGCTATTGCATCTGTATATTTCACTTTCACTTGGGACACCTGGGCTTTTCCTTCTGACAGGGAAGCTGGTCTATGGCCATACCACCCTGAACACACCCAATCTTGTCCAACAAGAAAGTAGGATCTCTGGTGCACCTAGCAGGATGCCCAGCCAAAGGTTTTCCACTTGGTGCATTAAAGAAAAATTGTAGGTCATTTAGGTTGATTTAGTAAATGAGGCTTGAGACTTTTATACCAAGTGTTTAATCAAAGTCCATATTGCAACCACCACTGGTGGAAACCTAAATTCATCTGAGAATATTTGAACCCAGTATTTTTCATTCTTTTGAGAGAAAATTATCTTCCTGTACCTTTCACTTGTCAGTCTAGGATTTCCCTTTTCTTTTAACCAACCGATCCTAATAAATACCTGCTATACAAACATATCCCTTTACATTTCCCTTTGATTCTCATTAAACTTGCTTTCCCTGGATGTTTATGGAACTTTGTGCTGTAGCAAATCTGATTAGAAAGTAGCACTTGATAGTAAATTAAATATTTACATGATTTTTTTGAGAATTATCTAGGGAGTATCTCAGAGGACTTAAATAGCTGTCATGACGTGCACCCTTAGCATATTAACTACCACAACAAAAATGACTTGAAAATGTTCGATTTGATGTATTTCCTTTTTCTAGTCTATTCACCGTGAACTTTCTAAAGTGCTTTGTAATATCCAGCTGGCAGCCCCTACTGTCAAAATAAATTCTGTAAGAGCCAAATAGATAACATTGAAACAGTTGACACTGTCCATTATAGCTTTAGTCTGCCAAACCATCTCACCCTGACTCATAAAATTAAAAAATAAATCTTAAACCTATGGCAATTCTCACTGGAATGGATCTTTTCTTTCTAAACATTATCTTCCTCTGAAACTTTTGTTCAGAAACCCTGAATATATTTATTTCACAGCGCCTATGTGAGACAGCCCAATCCCAGTTCTGCTCTTCACAGCAAGAGGAAACAGCATCAAAGCAAAAAGGAGTGGCGCAGTGATTCAGGTTCCGGCCTTGATGTACAGAAACATGTTACCAGCAGGGCGCTCACCCGGCATCTGTTGTCTGCAGTAGGGGCTGATTGTAGCAAGGCGTCTGTGTCTCCTCACTGGTTTCCCCTGTGTCCAGTGGTGTATTAAGAGGCTGCTGAGTGGATTCAGAATACCCTAGAGAATGGAATGCACTTTGTTCTTAAAGAGTTTCAAGTGCATAGAGTCGAGGCCTCTGTGCTGTGGATGTAGGAAAGTGCTTGTTCATTTCTTGTTCATTGCTGCAATACCAGGAGGGCCTGTTTCCCCAGGGTTCCAGCAATGGCTAAACCTTCTCAGCTAGGGCAGTCATCTCTTGCAGGTTCTTACAGGGCATGCCTTGCTTCTGCATATTAATGCTCTTACTTTTTAATTGTAAAACTTTTTGTGGTTGCCTGATTCATTTCTTTCCTCTCAGGTTCACTCACTGAGCACTGGTCCTGGTGTGTGGTTTTGTTCCCTCTTGTGCTGCTGTGTCTCTGACAGGACCTGCTGCCTGATCCAAGGTTGGCAGTCAGAGAATACTTTTGGAATCAATGGAGGCACCTGCTCAATATTACGTTTGTGGTTTTCTTTATAGTCTTTTCCTTTTATGCCCTTTCCAGGGCCGTTGTCTTGTTCACCGACACATGCATTTTGATTCGTTTTGATGGTAGCCTTCTGAACGCCATGTGTCTGTACGTCCCTTCACCACTCTTTTATCCCATATGCTGCTGCAAGCTCACCCTCACCAAACTGCTGAGATCATGTCCTTGCTAGAGGAGTCTGGGCATTCACCCTACAGGCCCAGGCCTGCTCTGCTGTCTTAGACATCCAGCATCCATTACACTAAAGAAACTGCAAGAGCAGCTACTGGGCATCAGGGGCAATGTTTGGCCAAAAGTGTGAATGGGATTCAGTCCCTTTTGTAGGCAAACCACAGTCCAGAGAATGGGGATTCAGGTGTAAAAAATAGTCATGATGTGCATAGCACAGCACAGATTCTTGTGCAGGCCTGTGACAGTGCTATGGAAGTCCATATGTGACTAGCGGGGCAGGAGCTCTCTGCTATGCTTGGAGCTGTGTCCCTGCTGCCACATCTCGGCTTTGAAATAAAGTCCACGGGACTGCATTTCCTCTCCTTGGTTCTCAATATTTCCCTATTAGTAACCTCGGGCTCCCTTAAAAAAAAAAATGCATAAATCCTGGTTTAAACAACAGAAATTTGCCTTCACGTGGTTCTAAAGCCTGAAAAGTACAAAAATCTGTCAGGAAACTTGGTTCCTGGTGGAGGCGGTCTGACAAGTTTATTTTTTTTTTTTTTTTATTTTAAGGATAAAAGGAGGGAAACATTAACAGACATACAACATTTTACAACATATCACAAGCACAATACAGACAATACAGAGTTACAAACAAAGTGGTAGGGAATTAACAATGGTGGCTGTATTACATATTGATATCTTCAAAGTGGCTTCTCATGAAAACAGATATAGACATGCAATACTGGTCAACCAAAGACTCATTGACAGTTTCTTTCAGCATAGAAACACCAGATAGAAGAACAACCATGTTATCTATCCTGTATATACATACATACAAAATTTTATAATATCCATTTTCTTCCCGTATCTTCACATGATCTTTCCTCTCTGTGAGAGTCCACAGAAAACGTAGAGAGGGTTTTGGTGTCTCTTTCTCTTCTTAAAAGGACATGACACCAGTCCTATCAGATCAAACCCCCATTCTTATGACTTCATTTGAGCTGATTATCTCCACAGAGGGTGTGTCTCCAGATACAGTCACACAAGGCCCTGTGGCTGCGATATATGAATTTTTGGAAAACAATTCACTCTACAGCAATCTAGATGAGTGGTGTCTGCCGTGCACATCTGATCTGCTTTTCCACAAGTTTGGGTCCCTATCCAACCAACCCAGTAGCCGTGTGTTTATGTGCACCTGCTACCAATTTACATGTGGTTTTATTTTCATAATATATGCACACACCTGAATGAGGTCTATTCATAGACTCAATGCTAACTGAAGTACTGAGGCACTTAGTTAACCTTTCTCAGGCTCATTTTTCTTACAGAGATACTAGAAAGAGGGAACATAACCACATTCACATACCCTTGAACCTGTCCAAACATATTTTGGGCTCTGGTACAAAGTTGAGTCTTTACTCAAATAGTGCCATCGTTGCCGTTATTTGTATCTTTGGAGGATGAGAATTATGCCTTCTCCATTATCTTAACCTCTTCAATAAAGATTTGTCTCAAAGGGTGATAGATGGAATGCCCTGCAGCAAAGTAGGATACTCAAGGAGAGAGACCAAGTCAAAAAATAAAAACAAATAGCCTGCAGTCAACCCCTTACTGGCCAGAAAATGTTGTGAAAGTCTTTACTTGACATGTGCATCCGGTATCGCTAGAAACCCTCTTACCTGACAATAAACCATTCCCACTGGCAGAATACAATTTTGTTTGTTGTAACACTAGTCATTCATGGGGAGTGTTGTTGCTTTGTTCTGGGTTATTTACCTTGAGTTGGAAAGATGCAAAATGAATTAGCTTGGAGAAGAACAGTTGGGGTAAATTATTTGTGTGAATATTTTTGAGATATGTTGGTTTGCAACTGGTATAGCACATTGAAAAGTTAATTCAGCAGGAGTAATTTTAAGAAGTAATGCAACTTATCTGTCACTAAGGAGGACTGCATAGTCAAGTGATTTCTTTACGCATTCAAAAGTGTTTTTAAACCCTTGGGTAGCTATAGTCAATTTTTAAATGTTTCCTCATTAATTTTCAATTTGTAAATGTATATTCTATGGGAGTGTTTTAATTATCAGGGAAGTCTGCTTCACAGATGGCTCTTATGTGACCTAAGATGCTAATGATTAGGATGAGTCAGAATGCATGATGGCAAACTTGCCTGGAGATTCGCTGATTTTCAACTGTTTTGCTGCAGTTCTAGAGAGTTTAGTTCTTCTTAAAAATGAAAGGATGGCAATTGTAATGGGACCATGAGGGCCAGGAGCGGCCTCAATGAAATAATTTCAGTCAGTTCTTTGCTGTTCTCTGTGGAATTATTTCCAGAGAAAACACACCAACAGAATTATTGATCATTTTAAAGCAAGCAGGCATATACAGCACTGAATCACCAGCTCTCCAGGCCTATATCTGGCGGGCCATTTCATGCCTCTGTTATACTACGTGTTGAAGTCTCCAGTAAAATATACATAGTTTAAACCAAACTCTTCCTGTGAATTATATCTGCAAATGTGCCGCTTTGGCGGCAGGAGTTAAGCACTGCCAGGGCAAGGGTTTTACCAAGGTATATGAATTTTAGATAGCGCTGTTAAAAATTGGAGTTAAAGTGCACCTAGCAACCCAGAATTATAATTGACAAATACACTTACTAGAGCCTTATTTCTGCTTCCCTGTGCTACAATCATTTGTGAATTTTTACCTCAAATCTGACCATGCAGAATGCAAGGAAAAGAAGAGGAGCTTAGAAGTTTAACCCATATGTGTTCTCATTTACTTTCTCCATGGCCTTGAAAGAGTTGGTTAGTCTTTCTGATGTTCGGTTTTGTGACACAGAGGATAACTGTATGGGTCAGGTAGACAGGCTGCATGGACTTGTACATGCACCCTAGGGCATGCTCCAGAGCTGTTGCCCTTTCTTTGTTTCCTCCTCTCCTCTTTCTCTGCAAAGGTGGACTCTCAAACTGCACCTGCCTTGTTCCCTTGTTTGCCAAGGACCAACTTTAATCCCTATTTGATCACTCTAATATTTCTTAGGAAATTCTGAAACCTTCCTTTGGCTAGCAGGTACATGCAACTTCAGATTCCTAATGAGGCAGAGGATCTCGAGAGAGAGCTCCAGGAGAGGAGCCAGGAGCAAAATGAGGCCAGGGTGTTTACTTTCAGGTAGTCAGAGGCGTCCCAGTAGGAATCTAAGTACTGACATGAGATACCTAAAGTTTGGTCTATGCGGTGCTGATACAGAAAAGTCACTTTCCATCTCAAATTTGATTATGTACAGGTGTGGTCTGTGTGCTGACCACATATAGCACTAGCCTATGGGACTGACTCACCTTTAGCTAAACTAAGGATCCTTACCATTTATCTTCTCTGGCCATATGTCACTCCCAACAGTGGTCACATGTCTGACAGTTTCCCAGTGCCTGGTTTGTACCCTGAGGAAATCCTGGCAGAGACAAGAAAAGGGACATTTGACGAGATTTCTGGGTCTTCATTAAAAGCATTAGTGCTGCTAGAGACTGTTCATTTTGATGCGGACTCAGCAGTGGGAAATCAGAGCAAAGAAGCATCTACTTATGGGATACCAAATATTATGACCTCAGGGAGGAACAGCAGTTGGGCAGCCATGGATCCTGGTCACTGACCAAGATAAGGAAGCTGTTAGAAAAGAACCAAATGTGTCCTTTATGCACCCTATATCTCAGTACTGTCTACTGTTTAAACATCAAAACCCACGTTAACCAGGACACACAGCGGAGTCACCTCTTTGCCCTTTACCCAGTTCACTCAGCAAACTGTCTCAGGGGAAGCCCATTCTCAGCGGTAAAGATAGGCAAGAGCTGTGCTTCACCCTCCTCTTTTCCAGGCCTGGAAGATGCCACTGCCACATTAAGTTGACTCTCCTTGTAAGCCCCTATAGCGTCCTTCTCAACTTTATATCACAGGCAGCTGTTATTGTTCCAGTGGATTTTACCAGGATAATGAATCTATTTTCCTGCCCCGAGCTATGATTTCCAGATCCTAAATAAAGAAGTGTGAAGAAACGATACCGTCTCCCACTTTACTGATGAGGAAATGTACTTTAAAGAAATCACGTAGCTTTCTCAGGGTTGTCCAAATTGTGTGTTGCAGAAGAATAACTCATAATTGTGCCTTACCCTTCAAAATCATGTGTTCTTTGAACATATCCAAGTATCTGCGGCTGGGGATATAGCTCAGTGGCACAGCATCTGCCTGGCAAGCAAAAGGTCCTGAGTTCGATTCCCAGTACTGAAAAACACAAACAAACAAACAAAAAAACCCATGTATCTCTCTGAAATCACAGGCTTCATTTATGTAAGTAGATGTTCACAGAACTGCTCCCCAGGGTGTGGATTTACAATAAAATAGAGCCAAAAAACCATGTGGCCATATGAAAAATAGGTGTTATCCGAAACACCTCACCATGTCTATCCCTTTGAGAAGGTATCTTCAGCCTACTGGGACTCTGGTCCATGAATCAAACACACAACTTTCAATAGTGATAAAGTCCTTAGTGAGCCCCATTTTTGGATCGTTCTGTGAACAAGAAATTTCATATTATCTGCCACGCTGAAAATGGTTCATGATCAATCTTGCTGCCTCCCAGGACTCTCTGTGTCACACAAAGATTTAGATCTCCAAGCTGCCACTGCATGGTGCATGGCCGCATTCATCCAAAATATTTACTGTAGAACTGGGGTTGATGTCCAAAGCCTGTCCATCTGCCCAGGGCTCTCCTGGTATGTGACCATGGTGCTAGCTGAATGCTTTCTTTACTGACCTCACTAGAATGGTGTTTGCATTGTCTGAAAATCCAACTCAACAATGCTTGTCCATGGCTGGCATTGATTGCTGTATTTTGTATTAACCTTTTCCTTTTTCTAACTTAATGTAGAGTGTATTTTCTTAAGGAATGCTTCTTACGGATGGGTGTGTATGCACTGCACTGCTCTGAGGATGCAATGCAAACTGTCATCATTACAGATTTATGCAGTTATTACTATGTTGTTCAAGCATATAAGAGTTAAATGCCTTGAAACAGGGTCATTTTCTGATTAATGTACGCAAAGTTGCCATATGGAAGAGCAGCAGAATTCTGGTTCTCATTGCCCTGTCATTCACTGAATGTTAAGATCTGTCTGAAACCAGGTAATGTGCTCGGCACTGAGGTATGACATGAAAGAGATACATGTTTCCTGTTCTTGGACAGCTTACATTCAAGTGAAGCTAACACAATATAGACAAGAAATGATGTATAATATAATCTTAGGTAATGAGCCAGGCATGGTGGTATACTCCTGTAATCCCAGAACTTGGGAGGCTGAGACAGGAGCATTGCTGTGAGTTCCAGGCCAGCCTGGGCTACCCAAGTGAGTTGATGGTCAGCCTACACTACATAGTGAGACCCAGTGTCAAAAAGAAAAATTAGGCAATGATAAGAATTGGAAGTAGAAAAGGGTGATACGATAGAGCAAGTGTCAGCAAACTTACGGTGCACAAAACCAAAATGATCATCTGCCTGTTTGTTTACACTGCCCTGCAGCTAGGTGGGTTTCATATTTTTCAATAATGGAAATGTTTTACAAGGGAAGAATTTTTCATGATACTTAAAGTTCTATGCAATTCAAATTTTGCTGTTTATAAGAAAGTCTTATTAGAACATAATTATACTCATTCAGTAGAAGAGTTGAATCTTCACAACAGATTATTACTGTGTGGCTCTTTATAGAAAAAAAATGTTGCTGATCCCTGTTGTGGACCATGATGAGGCTTTAATTTCACTAGGATCATCAGAAAAATGGCTTTACAGATTTCCATCACCATCATCTTTAGCATCCTGATTTTTATCTTCAACCTGAGTTTTGTTTTATTTTGTTTTGTTTCATCTTTTTGAGACAGGGTCTCACCCTCCAGTTTAGGCTGGCCTTGAGCTATCTTTGTAGCCTAGGCTGGCCTTGAACAAAGATCCTCCTGCCTCAGCCTCCCGAGTGCTGGGATTACAGTTGTGCGCCACCATGCCTGGTTCTAGCTGAGTTTTTAATCCATTAATATTTAATTTATGGCTGTGACATCTGAACTGAGTAAACTTTACAGGTTTTTTGTTTGATCCTGTGGCTTTTAATGATGGAGAGTCAAGTTTCACCTGGTCAGAAGTTATATTTGTTCCATTATCCACAGCAAAATGTTTAGCTCCCCCCGTTTCTCTGTGCCTCCCACCAGTATTTTTGCACACCTCGCTCTACTGTCAGATGGTGTCTGCCAACAAACTGTATTAGTCTAAGGAAACATAATTGTGAAGCTAAAACTGATACCAAATAAGGTCATTTGCTGATCCACATATAAATTATATTTGGATCACCTATTGTTTGGGATTTTCTGCCTCAGTGCTGCCCCCATTAGAGAGCTAATCAGGAACTGGCTGTACAGGGGCTGGAGCCTGTCTAACAAGTGAGTTTGTAAAGGCTTCCTGGTGAAATGATTTGCTGAGAGCCATCTATCAGAGGCTGTCCCAGGCAGCTGCCATCCCCCCAGTAACAGGATATGTTTAACACAGATGCAGCCGCCTCTTCAGACAGATTCCTGGAACAAGGGATAAACCACATTTTATCCAAGAGAAGTTATGTTAAAAATCAGAGAGAAGATTAAAAATTCAGGAGGCATATGGATTGCATGTGGAAATCTGGAGACATAATTCAGCCTTTTGTGGGGTCAAGATGATCTGATACTGTCAAAGATGAGATCCTCATATGGGAATAACTGTATGCTAACTTCTAATGATTGATAACCAGTAATAAACAAGCTTATTTTAAAATGTGTTAATCCAGTAATAATGGCATTCGTTGGAGCAGAGCGGTGTGTGGACATGCAAGAGTTATTTTCATTCAGGAAATAGTCCTTGGTGTACATATGGATTTATATATCCGTTTGTATAATTGCAGATCCCCTGGGATTGTTGTAGCCCATATAACAGGAATTATGCTTCTCTCTCAGGAGTCAACAAGTACAGCTGGTGGGCCAAATATGGCCCATGGCCTGCTTTGGTAAATAAAGTTTTATTGGAACACAGCCACAATCATTTGTTTACTTATTATCTAGAGCTGCTTTTGCACTATAATGTCAGAGTTGAGTGGTTATAACAGAAGCCATCTGGTAAGTAAGCTAAAAATGTTTACTGTCTGGCTCTTGACAGAAAAAAAAAAAAAAAAATACATTGACCCTGCATTTGCTTATTGTTTTCTCATGGGCAGGGAAGGTTTTCTGTGATATTTAAAGTGCAATATATTACACTTAGGTCAGTGTTACCTGGTGAAGTAGAAGAATATATGACAAAACTGTCCAGGAAATTCTGAGATATTAATTCCAAATATTTGGTCAAATTCTAGAATAACAGAGCTAGAAAATACTTTGATACTTATGCAGGTGACTCTTTTGCCTCTAAGGCAAATTATTTTTTCCGTGTAAACTCTTTGAGTGTTTATGTTAGCTTTGCTGTCTGCATCATCAGACATTTTTGAGTGTTCCTTTCCTGAAAGGCATTGGGAGCAGATCTAAGAGCTTAATGATTTGAACACAGTGACCCTCCTCTAAGGAACCTAAATTGTTCTTCTGTCCCCTGGGTATATCTCTCTCTTCTTTCTCAGAGCTGAGAAAAAAATGAAAAACAATCTGGAAATTTCTGTTTCTTGAGAACTACTCCAAATATACCTTTTTTTATCAAAGACGAATTAAGTTGAGGAAGGGGAAAACTGGTGAATTTAGGATATCAAATGTAACAGTTTTATCCAAATGCATAAAAAAAAACCTTTGGGACACATTCTATGGTAAAAGAAGTTGTCATTTTGAAACCATGAAAAACAATATTAAATATGTGTTTTACTAGATCTTATTTGTACATAGTAACTTTTCTTCATCTGTTCTAGAGTTTTTACCCAGAATCTGTGTTCCAGCCCATGACCTTACCCACTGGCCATTTTCTAATCTACCTTCTCAACTGATGGCTGAGATTTGGGGCAGGGTGAAACACCACTCTGCTATGACTTAGACATGAGGTACATGAAGATATTTTTACACATAGCTTGAATTTTTCCTCATAGTTCCATGAAAAGTTTTATTGCAGGGTTGAGGTTGCTGCTCAGTGGTAAATTGCTTGCTGAGTATGCCTGAAGCTCTGGGTTCAATCCCTGACATAGAGAGGGGGCAGTGATGTTAGTTCATATCTTTATTTCACTAAATGAAGCTTAGCTGAGTAAATGTGTGACTCCATTTTGTGGTTGACGCCATTTGCTTCTGAGAACTGACAGACCTCGTAATGTTGGTAGATTCGGAAGCAGTGTTTACAAGTCAGGGAATGGTTTGTGAAAATAAAGTTAATCAGTGGCTAACGAAATGAAATCAGTCTTCAAGACAGTAGTGGGCATCTGAGGGTCACTTATACTTGCACACGTGATTTCTTACTAGGAGCTAAGGCTTGACTCAGGATTCACGCTTCGTGACCTGCTACAATTAGTACTCTGTGTCCATTTCCATGGTGGGTTTTCTTCTCCTTTTGGCCCACCCCTTATTAACCTAAGGATCATGTATTCACTCACTTATTCACTCAGAAAATCAATACCTGCATTTTCAAGCTGAGATTTTGTGTGCTGGGAGAGACTATTTTAGCAGACATGGTGTGTATTTAAGATAATTACTCGAGAGGCTGTAATCTGGCCATGGAAGACATTATTTCCCTGACACTTGAAGAAATAGAGGTAGACAATGCACTCCATCTTCTGAAGATTGACTCTCAAAGAGCTAAGAATTCAAATGAATTTTACAATATTGTCTTCAATCCCCAGGTGCTACAAGAGAATTTATCCAAATTGACTGAACCAGTGAAAATAAGACAACAACTTTTAAGAGCATGGTGATCTCTCTGTCTTTTTGTTTCGCTCCATCTCTCTGTCTCTGTATCTATGTCTCTGTCTCACACGCACACAAAGACACAGAGACACACAGAAACACACAAACATTTTGTGCATGTATGAGAGAGAGACAGAGACAAAGAGAGAGAGAGAGAAAGAGAGAAGCAACTGCTCATGAATAATATGGACTACACCAAACATCTGGCATGGATGAAAAACACATATATACTTTACTGAACTGTATGTTCTTGGAGGGAGATATTCTAAAAGAGAGGTCAGTGGATGCAGACTGCATGCAAAGTTCAAGGTTCTGAAAATGCAGACAGAGTTCTATGTTATTGGGACAAATAAAAGAAGTGAAAATAATTATAGTGACACAGAAGAAGTTGTAGAACCTGGAGACCAGAGTATCTTCCCTCCATCATCTCACTGCTACATGACCTTTGCAGTGGTAACTTACTCTTTCCTGCCTCTATTTTTCCATCCATAGCTATTTGAGGTAGGATATGAGTCTTCCCAAAATAGTGACCAAAACATATTAAGGAACCAGTACATGTTTATGGTGATGATAATTGGACAAATGTAAAGATTATCCTGTGATTTAAAACAGCTTACTAAGCTTTTTTCTAAATAGGGCCAGATAGCAATATTTTACACTGCAGACTGTCTCCAGGCCCCATTGATACTATACAGGGCTGCCTTTATAACCTGAAAACAACTCCTGAAATACATAAACGCATAGGTGTGAATGTGTTCTGGTAAAACCTATGTAAAAAAATAGATCATAGGGTTGTTTTGAACCATGAGCCATAGTTTATTGATCACTGTTTTAAGACTGTAGACTTTTTTCTGTCTGTGTGTACGTGTGTTGTAGATTATATAGGTGATTCATTGTAACTCTTACAGTTATATCCCCTAAATAGCTTTTTAAAAAGAGGACATAACTAGATTTTAGGATTTAGAAATATAGCTATCTGAACATGGTGGAGAAGTGACCAAAGTGTTTGTGTGTGTGTGTGTGTGTGTGTGAGCACTGCAGAGTTGAGATGAATCTACAGGCTGCTGAAATTGTGTCGAGATTAGTGGAACTTGGAATGAGACAGGGTGTTGGGAATAGAGATCACAGTTGGATGACAGTGTGCTTAGGTATTTTAGGATAACTGACAGGTTTCTACCTGGGTGACTGAGAGAATAACTGCAGGAGGAGCGGGCTCAGGGTAGGTGCTGCATTCTTGTAAGAACAGCGTGCGCTTGGTGCACCTACCAAATGTGTTTCCTTGCAAGCATCTGGAGGTTCAGAAGAGACAAAGTCTATAGATATAGATTTGGAAGTGGTTCATAAATGTGTGTGCAAAAGTAGTTGAGCTAATTCATTAATATATTAACATAAGGCCAGAGATACATGGTACATTTGGCAGTTCTAGAGATCTGCAGAGAGAAACTTAAAATATTGGTTTAAATCTATCAGCAACAAAGACTCTAATAATATTTCTTTTCAAAAAATTCAGGAGTTCATTTCTACTCTGAAGATGTTGGCCTTTGAGCTGTTCACGAGCTGTTTAGTCTTTTTTTTTTTTATGTTTTTTTCTGGAAGTCTGTAGAAGCCAAAGGTTGCTGAGGAAGTATCTTTATTTGTGACCCTTTGGCCAAACAAAAGGACCTATTTTAAGTGAGCAAGTAATGAAAAGAAAATAGAAGAGCTTTTATATAAAACTCAGACTCTAATCCTTTAATGAGGAAATTATGTAAAATCCCTTTCTTTGACCTACATGGTATATATTTCATATAAATAAAATGTATATGTGGATGACCCCAAAGAACCACTTACCCATCCTGATTCATATATTTAATTTGGTATAGAGGTATACATACACATGCATGAGGGTGTATGTATCCAATGTGTCCCCAGCAACTGTGTCCAAAAATGACTTGTTGAAACGTGCAATTCTGGCGGAGCTGGCATGGATCTTTGGATGTGGGTGGATTTCTGCTGATTTGGGGAAAGCTTCAAGCCTCTAACCCCTGTGAAGTCACAGCTGGTTTTTCCAGGCCAGTTGGCAGGAGGCAAAAGTGCCATCTGGGGCCTTGAAAAGAAGTGAGACTAACTGGTCCACAGAGGAAATTGAATAGGTAACATTGACATTCCTGATGGCAACTTCCAATCCACTGGTCTCATGTCCCATTAACTAAGCAGAAGGCCAGTTATTTAAGTGAGACTTCAGCTCACTACCCTGCACTTCATGTGTTAGATCATTCTTGAGTGTTATCTTGCCTTTGATTTAGGAGGTATAGATGATATAGATAGATAGATATAGATATAGATGATACAGACATAGATATGTAAAATCTTGAACAACAGTCTTATTACAATATGTGTATATTTATGTATATAAACTCTAGCAATAATCCTTAGGTGGCTATTAATTTTTATTCATCCCAGTTTAGAAAGAGGATGATGTTTAGAAAGATTGCTCCTGAACAAAGGAAAAAGCTGAGTAGCAAACACTTAACTAGTAAGAATCTCCTTCCCCTTTCTTTAAGCAGTCACATATCCTATGAATGTTGGTTGGTTTATTTTCAATATTCCTTGTTTCAATAAACCAATTTTTCAAAATCTGTGTTCTTTTGCAAACTTAATCCTAAATTCAGGAATTTCTTTCCACCCGAAAAGTAAACATCATTTTCTAAAGCATTCACTTTTCTGAAATTGTATTACTTCATTCAAAGTAAACATGGAGGATTAGCTGTCATATAGGAAGACTAATGTGTTCGAGAAAATCACTATTGAAATGAATGAAGTCTAGATTTTGCATTAGCTTCAAAAGAAAGCTTTCCTTTTCTTAGCTCTTTCCAAATAGCAGGAATTAGAAACTTTATGAATTGGCCTTATATTTATGCTTCCTTTACTTGCATGAAAGCACAATTTGTTTGGTTTAATAAAGTCTTGATTGCAGGTACAGCTCACGAGCATTGACTGAAACTGGTTTCCTTTTGGTGAAATGCAAGTTGTGTGAAATTCACGGAAAACGCAATTACGTTCTAATTTACTCAATGCCACTGGCTTTAATTAAAGTAGATCATATTTCAAGGAAGTAAATTCATAGTCCTTTTTAACAAAGGAAGTAGAAAACACTGAAAGTAAATTTTCTATTTTCCTTTTGAATATTAACCGAGAGAATATTTCTTTTTTTTTTTTTGTTGCTATTTAAGAAAGTGTCCAGCCATAGGTTTGCATCCCCAGGCAGAAAGGCTTCCAGCGCCTACCATGGCAGTTAATCAGCTGCAGAGGAGTGCAGGCAGGCCAGATGCAGGGGCCCAGAAAAGACATCTCCATTCTTTCTTATCTCCTGGTTTTCACCGTCATCTCTTCTACCTATCTGTTCTGCCTTGTACTGCCTACTCTCCAGGGTTTATTAGTGGAAAAGAGTTAATGATGACCTCCGTGTACTACCCTGATTTTTATCAGATCAGATGCTTTAGATTGCAAGCAATTAAATACTACCCAACCCAAAAACTGGCAGTAGGCAAGTCCAGGGTTGGTTTTGCTCTGTCATTAAATACACAGACTTTTCCCACCTTGGTGTGTAGGCTTGATCCTGCCATTGGGCACCTCCTAATAGTAAGACAGGTTTTACAGTTGCAGGCATCTTATAGAAGTCAACAGGACTTGGCAAGGAGATATATGCTTTCTTAACTTGCATCTACTGTGCATCTATCAGAAATTCTTTCTGTACATCTATCAGAAATCCTTTCCCAGGTAACCCTTGAGTCTCTCCACATCTCTCAGCCTAGATTGGGCTACATATCTATGGCATGACAGGAAGGAGTGTAGCGAGAGGGGAGAAACAAATAGCTGGCCAGTTTTTCTGTCAAAGGAACTATCAACAGGAGAGAGATGAGATGGCTAGAGGATGGTTATTGGATAAGCCAACTCTTCTGTTTGTTGTACAACTCAAACTCAGCATTAGTTTTTTTTGTTTTGTTTTGTTTTTCTCCGGTAACGGAAACCGAACTCACGACCTTGCGCTTGCCAGGCAGGCGTTTTGCCGCTGAGCTAAATCCCCAGCCCTCAGCATTAGTTTTGATATGTTCACATAGGCGTGAAACTATTAGGAAAATGAGCTTCTAGATATGATGATTGATCTTGTTGGCTTTGGACATATATTTTTCAGCTGCCCTTCATAAATAAGGCCATGTAAATTTCATACAAGATTCTTATGTTTATTTCTGTTGTCTCTTTTATTTTTATATTTTCTGAATACTCAATGTGACATTACTGAAAGTCACTTTTAAAAGAAGAGGAGACAGGTAGTCATTTATAACTACAATTTCATATGTTACAAGGGGAGACAGAATTAATATTTGGTCCTGAGAGGACTGTGATGACAATTCCTAATGATATCTCCATTGGACCATGTAAGACAATCAATTTAAAGAGCAATAATTTTAATGCTAAACAAGGTTGAAATGTGGCAAAGACTAGCTGTGTTTTAATGCACTATAAGGAAATTAAAAGCCTCCAGCACTCTATAAAACCCTAGCTTTTGGTTTTGACTGAAGTGCCCATTACCCACCAAAGGTGTCCTCAGTCACTGTGCTGAGCACACAATGGGTAATTGCTAAGAGGCTGTGCATTGCTGAGGAGGAGCTATTTTTAAATTCACTCTCTTTCTTGAGCCAGACCACAGTTCCTTAGTGCTTTTTCAATAGTCATTTTAATTTGTCTGATAATTAGTATTTCCTTTCACAACTAAATTAATTGATTACAGTCAATAGGTATCCATTCATTCGCTTAGTGTGAATTTGCTTAGCTAAATGTTTATAAATAATTTTCACTGCGAAGAAGAGGGAGTGGAATTCCACAGTTTTATTTCTGTTTTGAGTTTCTTTCTGAAGAGTGATACACGATATTTCTTCATATACGATGGAAATCCTCCTTTGAGGTAACCTGTGGGCTGACAAAGATCTAGAAAAATAGAAAGAGAAGGCACATCAGTGCTCATTGGATCCTACTCCCTCTTTTGGAACTGATAAAGTTAAGACTAATATAGAAGAGTTTTCTCCATGTTTTATTGTTACAAGGAGATCAGACAAAAATATTTCAACTAGCTTGCTCTCTGACCTTCCCTGCTTGACATAAGGCTATAGACTCGCAGTCACTCAATGAATGTTTGGTTTTGGGGTTAATAAAATATTTAAAGATTTTTATATTTTCCTTTTATGACTTCTAGGAAGTTATGACAATAATTTAGGGGTGATATTGGTCATGAATCAATATGGCCAATAGGATATCACAACTCCCCACCACTGGCCCTCTGTTTCCTAAAGGCACATAATGTACCTGGGTTCATCTATTTAATCTGCTTGTTTGCAATTCATTGGTAGAACTGCTGATGCAGAAAGGAACAGCTGACATTTGATTTAATTGCCTTGGAACAGTTATGTCCCAGGTGCTGCAGTGATGGGCATCTTGTATAAAACTAATAAATAAGTTGAGTATGCATGTTGAATCAAATGCCAGCTCTCGATTCTTTCCACATGGCCCAACATGGCTAATGAAAGCTTCTACTCTCTGGAGCATCTGAAGATACAAAAGCTATGGCTTGGATTTGCAAAAAACAGGGAGGAAAACCATTTCCCAATTCTGACTTAGTTTGAAGGTTGGACCGTGCTTCAAAAGCCAGTCTAAGAAAATGTTTAACTCTTAAATGAAAACAGCAGACTCTAGAAAGACAGACCATTGAATACAAGAATCAGACCACTTATTTGTGTATCACCTTGAACAAGTCACATACTGTTGCTTGTCTTGATTTATTAATGCATATCACAGAAATAATAATTTTTATTACTGTTACCTTCTTCACTAGGTTTTGAGGAGTGGGGTGTGTGAAATATTTGGATATGATATAATTCTATGTATATCTAAGGGACTAATAGTAATATATATGAGAAGGATATAGCCATAAAAATTGATTCTATTAAGAGGCAGTTTTCTGTAGTAATTGATTTAGAAGCATTAAAAGTGTTGAAAGAGTTCTAAGCAAAACCTGTATTAGCTACCTTATGTTGAAGGTGAAGAAGCAGGTGTGCATTGGAATTTAGTGATTTTTGCAGGGTCTCAGAACAAAACTAAAAACCAAAGTATTCAGCTTTTTATGCTATGTTTCTTCCTGACCACTAAGTTTTATTTATTGAAGAAAATCCATAAAGAAGGTAAATGATCTAATTCCACAGTGTGGATCAACCTGTAGATAGTTGCTAAATATTCATTGTTGGATCAGCCTGGGACATTACTTCCCTTGCAAACCATCCTTTTAGAGGATCATACCTGGCCTTAAGAAGAGGAGCACTGCCAACTGTGAAATACTGTGACATAGTGAGGTAGGTGCTACAACAAAGAAAGTACTACAATTAGTAGTACTTTCAATTCCATGGGCTCAATAACAAACTCAGATCTTTAGGCAAATAACTTAATCCACTGGTCTGAATGATAAGAATCAATCACACTTGATAAATTCCCATAGTACAAGATTTATTTCCTGCGGAAATTAAGTGACTGCATCTTTTTTCCAGTTTTCATTCTCTAACAAGGTTTTTAAATAATTCTTACTTTTAGGCATGTTTACAAAATGATAATTTAAATTATTTCATCTAACTGGGCCTATTTTTCCCCCTGAAAATTAGAGAGTTGAAGCAGACGGTAGTCTTTTTCAAGCTGTTTTCAGAGTTATCTCTTCTACGTACTGGTTTTCCACATGTGCATTGCATTCTGGAAAGTGATCAAAGCATGACAGTACATTTCATACTCAGTACCTGCCTGCTTTCTGAGAGAGTGAATTACAGATAGGTAATATAGGGAGGTAATTATATAAGTGTACAATAGGTAGATATAGGTCAAACTGCAGATATTCATGTGGAAATGTGTGTGTGTGTGTATGTATGTATGTAAAAAATTAATACAGTCCCTGCCTTAGGGTCACTTATAACACTAAAGAGTGAGGACTTGCATACCAGGAGTGGTTTGCGTGCTGCAAAGACAGCATTTGTGTTGCAGAAACAGATTGAAAGGCAGCTTTAAAAGTCAGCCTATCAGCCCTGGGCCCTTTCCTTATTCCAGGCAGACACAGCTCTGCATTCTGCCTATGAAAATGAAGCCAAAGCTCATCTGCTTCAAGTGGAACAGTCTCAGTTCTGCTGCCCTGTGCGTGATATCATGTGTGTCTCACTATCAGCTTTCTTCTGTGGACAAGCTCTACTACTTTCTTTCCTCCAGTCTCAATTTCAGTTGTGAAAACAGCAAAGAAAGGCTTGAGCCATGACTGTTTCCTCCCTTCTGTTTACTCAGTGGCTCTGATTCCGTTTCACTGCTAAGGATACTACCATTGGACTCTACCTCATTCTCAGGCACTGTTTTCTTTTCTTCCTTTTTCCCCCTGCATTTTATAGAGAAACTATGTTCTCTATAAGCTTCCTGAGAGAAAACAGCACACTAGAACAGAATGTTAAACAAGATGGTAGAATACACGTTGCAAGTTCAGAAATGGTCACAATGAGTCACAGAAATAATGAAAGGGCAGAAAAGCACACCTCGAGTTTTCCTTGAAGATGAAGGGCAGCGCATGTATTGTCAGAGGTGGAGAAAAAAGAATACTCCAAGAAGGATTTGAAAGAAGGGACGATGACATTAAGAAGGCATAATGTTCAACAGGAATTTTTTACAAACTGGCCTAAGCCTAGCTAGACTAAACTAGAACCTCTGAATGTTTATAAAATGCTAGCAAACAATAATTTCCTATATCTGACCTTCTCATTTCTTGTCCAATACACATTGGCCTTGCCCTGCTTCTCTTTCTATTTTTATGAGAAATGTACTCAAAATAGGCCTGGAAATGAGCTTTGAAGCCTGGCAGTGAAACAAGCACTTGTGAAATAACCACCTAGAGAATGCAAAATTGGATTTTATGAGAATATTACTGCATCCCTCTTTCATTAGACGTTTCACAGGTTCCACAGCAATAGGGGACTTGTGATAGCAGCAATTCATCGTCTCTCTAGTTACTGAAAGAAGTCATCAGAAGGAAAAACACACAAGATACAGAAACTTAGCAATCCAGTCTGCTGAAATCAGGACTCAAAGCCAGGAGAAGTGGACCTACATATGTCACATTCACTTATATGTGGGTCCTGACCAAGCCCAGCCTACTCAGCATTGATGGGGATCCTCCTTACACTCTGAGGCAGGTTGGAAAGGCAAGGGGCAAGGCTTGGTACTTTTCAAAAGTTCCCCTGTCTTTTTAGGTTTAGGTTTAGAGCAAGCCACGTTGTGAGGATAGTTCTTATCCTAGGCAGAAGACATGTCACTGATATGGTAAAGAAGTCCTGATAAAAATATAGTGTTCCTTTTTGAATTATATGTCCAACATCTATGTTCAGAGCCTGAATCCACATTTCCCAGTCCCTGAGTCCCCCCTCTGAAATTGTGTAGATTATCCAATCCCATGCACCCTCCTTGGCACACAGTAGCATCTCAGGAACTGGTGTTCATGTACCTTTTCTCACTGAATCTTCATCATAATCCAATGATATTCTTTTTTCTCCATCTTACCTGGGAAGACACTGATGAGTAGAAGCCCTCAGAGAATTCCCAAACACATGAATCAAGGATGATGAAAAGTGGGATCTACACCAAAATATGATTTGCTCTTCTTAGTAACGTATCATTCAGGGATGGGGATATAGCCTAGTAGTAAAGGGCGTGCCTAGAATGAACAAGCTCTGGGTCCAGTCTCCAGTATCAAAAAAGTATAAAGACTTCTTCTCCTCTTCCTCTGAATAAATATGCCATTTTGAGGGTCTTCAGAGACCTTGTCAAGTTTGGACATAAATGAAAAGGGAGAAGTAGCTTGTCAAGGTCACAGGTAGCTTTGCAGTTGAAGTTGGGCAGGAGAGTGAATAGATTTGGAAAGTACATGGAGTCATTAATCGATATGTAGTGGCTAAGGCAGAGATGAGAATTAGTGTGACCCATTCAAGGGAAAAGCAGTGCTGATTTGCAATCTCTGAAGAGAATACTAGGACTATTTCATACATTTAGCAAAATGTTTTTGGAACGAACATCAGTGAATGGTTTGGATGAGAATCAAATCCAGGATTTGTCTGAAATGATTGAAGTACAGCAAATCTGGGGCATCAGATTTTTAGAATTTTAGATCTGGTGTCATTTGGCCCAAGTGGCACTTTCCAGCAGAGGAAGCTGAAGTGTCAAAAGTGACGTGAGTTGTTGAGTGTCACTTAGGGTGGCATGTCTGGGCTAATTCTCAGACTCCAGCTTTCCCCTGCCTACACCACTGCACCACAGTGCCTTCTCTGGGTGGAACCTGAGCAGCTTTGATAGCGTGTCCACTCTAGAACCCAGGAGGATAGGAATGGCAAGAACCCTCTGTAATGAAAATATTTAAATGAAGCTGGAAATAGCTCTCAGCGATGGGAAGATCAGTCTCACTATATCATTTCTTAGCCAGCGCAGACATTATTGAGTCATGGAGCTGGACATTTAGTCTATTT
Organism: Chinchilla lanigera; assembly: GCF_000276665.1. Classification (NCBI taxonomy): domain Eukaryota; kingdom Metazoa; phylum Chordata; class Mammalia; order Rodentia; family Chinchillidae; genus Chinchilla; species Chinchilla lanigera. The sequence goes on along the minus strand of NW_004955424.1, from coordinate 6,476,924 downwards.
CAAGGAAGGAAATTCTTTGGCACATGTTTAGCCTCTGCCATCCTGTGCAGGGGCAGGTGTCACCACGCAGACACCATGGTTTCTCTGTGTTGATCCTGGGTGGTGATAGAATGCTTCTCATCAGAGCCCTTCAGGAAACTGGCTTCAATCCATGCGAGTTGGCAAGTGAGATAAAACCCGTTTGCCATTTCTGCTCTATTGTCTGGTGCTGAAATTGGAGCTATCTTTCTGGTTTCCTTCAGACCAGTTCTTTTAATGTTGTATGACACCATCCCTGAGCTATGCAACATGGTACAAAGAAAATCTGTATGAGTGACAAAATGATATCCACCCACAGACCCATACTAAGCCATGTGATAGGGTAAGGGCCATAACACATGGATAAATGGAAATGTCAGTGCATCTGCCTTACTTTTTTTTTTTTTTTTAGATAAAAGAAGCAAAGGTTAGGAAGCCATTAGTACCATAGCTGCACACAGTAAAACATCAGGACATGTTATCTCCCCCTTCTTTCATCTGATTCAGACAATTTTCTCATATACCTTATTTGACTTTTGTCCTGTGGAGAGTTATGCTGATTTCGTGATCGCCTAGTTGCCCTTCTTCTTTAAGTACAGTTATTGGACACAAATGTGAGTTGTTGCTGTGACTCATCTGCATTGTATTCCATAGCTTTTTCTGAGAAATTGAGAAAATACTTTTGGAGAAAACAGAATTGAGTGCTAAACTGCATTCTTTGACAAGGCTGATCTTACAAGCTAACCGGGAAAATAGACATTTCCATTATAATTACAGAGCTCTGAGCAGAATTAGCTGTCCCCAAGTTAAACTTTATATTCTTTCATTTACTGTCAATATAACTCTCTTAGATCAAAAAGCTATTTCCTTATTTGTAGAGAGAAATTTAAATAACAAAATGTTAAATCTTGCTTCAATATCCATAGAGAGACTTAAACTTAGCTATGCCTTTTGGAGCAGGGAAAGATATCATGAAGATTAGATATCAAAACTGATATAAAATGGCTTAACATAGACCTAAGAGGAGTTTGAGAATGATTAGGTTCTTGGTTGTCATACCCTCCAATTGGCCAACATGACAGACATGGAACCATAAGAGGCCAGGTACATAGCCTTTTGGGGTCACTGCCAAGCACATACACATGCATAAGTATTTTGAAGATATTCAACACAGAATGTTTAATAATGAAGTCTATCATCCAATTATTTCTTTCTGCCCCTGAAGAACAAGAATAGACAGTAAAGCAGAGATCTCTGGCTACAAATTAGCAGCTGAGATGGTTATCTTCCTGGAGTGATTTTAAAAGGAGATTGTACTTGAGGGAGCTAGAGTCCAGACACTAATGCCAGATGTGTCATTTTGACCATTTACTGAAATGCAGCTCTCTGGAACTCTGGGCTTTCAATTAGTATAGAATTTGAAGGATCATTAGCCTAAGAGAGGGATGTTTTTACTGGGAGTAGAGGGAGCAACTATTCTTGGCTTAGTATGACCTCCGTGGGAGAATTCTCCTTAGTTACAAATCTCTAAAGTCATTGGTTTCTTAAAATATCAATTATATCCAGTGATAAGTTTTGCAAACTTTTAGAGTTGGGTGATTGTCATGGCTCCCTCTGCTATACGGTTTTGACAAAATATGCTGATGAAAGTGGCCTGATTCTTCTCAGGGGTGATGATCATGAAGACAGGCTTTCAGGGGAGGGAAGACATTTATGAAGCTATGAATAAAGAAAAAAATTAAAATTCATGGTATCAGCTACCATCAGACATTATCTTTGGGTTTGAAATGTGTTTGACAATGCAAAGGGCAGAGCCATTCAGCCTGTGAAAACAGAAGCCTGGTGCCCTAATGACGTAAAGAGATTTAATTGCAATTACTGCAAATGTGTGTCTGCTCATTTGAGTGACCAATGTTAGAAAATTCTCCGCTTGCTGCAGTGAAAGACACTCAGTGCTAGGAGTCTACACAGCCCAGGGCTGCAGGAGGATTAATGGAGTTGGCCTCTGTGAGCTGGGTCTAGTCCCTCTCCTCTTTGGACCTTGGCTTCTCAAAGAGCAAATTAGAATGCTAACAGCTGCCCTCTGCACACAGGGATATTTTGAAAGCAGTGTGAATTAAGAGATGGGGAACTAATGAGCCAAATTCAAAGTTTTGTGCATTCTTCTACAACTTATAGCCAACCTTAAGCGTAAGAAATATTATAGAAAATAGTGTCAATAAAATCCACAAAGATCAGAAGTCCAACTAAGATCAGTGTGCCATATTTGTATTATTTTCTATAAGCTTGAGCAGTCCTGAGGCTAGGTCTATTGGTAGCTTGAATTTCCACCTATAGAGGCTCTAAAAAAGATTCCCAAACTCTTGATTCATTATAGATCAGTCTTGGACATAGAATCACACTTTGGAGTCATGACTAAGCCATTTTCAAGTAGAAAAGGACAATTTCTTAAAGGACATTCATGTACTACTTTAACACTGTTCTTTTATCCTTGGGATTTCTTACAAATGTAAACAGATATGCTAGTTTCTTCTTAATGCAATCTAAGAATGGAGTTGTTTAGAACAAAATTGACTACAGCATGAGACATGTACCTCAAAGAAAGTAGGAAGATTTTCAGCATTATCAATTTATATCAAGATCTTACTTCAGATACAAGGAAATACACAAGAGATTTTAGGAAACTTTTTAAAATTAGGACATGTTTACATTACTCGACGTTTAGATTCATTTAGGAAGTAGGTACATGTGTGTAACATAACTTGAAACTTTTTTATTTTAAAGAGAATAAAAAACAGTAAAAATCATACAAAATTTCAAAACCAGATGAAATTTAAAATGGTTATTATATTACATATTATTATCGCCAAAGTAGTTGCTCACATTACCAGATATAAATTGATCAAACAATTACCAGATGTAAAATTGATCAAACAATATAAGCACTAACTGTTCCTCTCAATGAAATAACAGAAATTAGTAATACAATCATCTTAGCTATCTTCTCTCTCTCTCTGTGTGTGTATATATAATATATGTGTATATATATATGTGTGTATATATGTGTGTATATATATATAATATATGTGTATATATATATATATATATATATATACACATATATGTATCCTTCCTTCTTTACTCCTTTCCCCATTCCAAGTTGTTCTTTCCATTTGAGCTATTTATTTTCCTTTCAAAATATCTAGTTGGATCTTACTTACTACTTCAGTTTCTTTCACTAGGAAGACAATAGTATGTTTACACATGCAGGTCTGATTTATTACACTTATGAGTATTGCCTTGCGTTGCATCCATTTACCTATAAAAGCCTTGAGTTTATCTTTCTTTATAGCTGGGTAATACTCCATTGTATAAAAATACCACATCTTTTTTATCCACTCCTCAGTTGATGGGCATTTGGATTGTTTCCAAGATTCAGTTATTATAAATTGTGCTGCTATAAACATGAGTGCACATGTGTCACTGTGATATGATGTTTTCATTTCTTCTCGGAAAATACCCAGAAGGAGAATAGCTGGGTCAAGCGGGACCTCTAACTCTAAATTGTTGAGGAATCGCTACACTGATTTCCACAGTGGTTGCACCAGTCTATACTCCCACCAACAGTGGAGATGGGTTCCTGTTTCCCCATAGCTTCGTCAGCATTTGTTATTGGTTGATTTTTTTGATGATAGCCATTCTTTCTGGAGTGAGATGGAATTTCAGTGTTGTTTAAGTTTGCATTTCTCGAATGATCAAAAATGATGTTAAACATTTTTTCATATCTTTATTTGACATTTATATTTCTGCATCTGAGAAGTGTGCATTCATCTGCCCATTTTTGGATTAGGTCAACTACTTCCCCTCACCTTCTCTAGATCCACGTTCCCATTTTCATTATTATTGTTATTATTTTTTTTGGTCATGTTTGCTACATGAGTATATTCCTGTAGCTAAGTGATTATATGAATAATGAGGAGTGATTATACAATTATAATGATTATAATTCATTATATTGATCATATTCAATGATTATGTTCACTGTGAGTAGTTGGTACGAGTACCTGACCCATTTTGCATTTTTTATGTTCCCTTTCATTTGCCCCGACTTCACTATTTTTCTTTTTGTCCTCTTTCCATTTGCCTAAGATTTATCTCCCTGCATTTTTTTTATCAGTCTTTTACTTTGCTCTTTGTTTATACTTTGGATTACTCAAATGAGAGAAATCATGGTATTGTGTCTGATTTATTTCACGTTTTCAAGGTGCACTCACTTTCCTGCAAATGTCTAAAATTTATCTTTCTCTATAGACAAGTATTATTCCAGTGTGTATAGGTACTGCATTTTCTTTATCCATTCCTTAGTTGATGGACATATACTTTGCTTCTAAGATCTAGCTATTGTGAAATATGCTGCTGCAAACATTGGCATGCTTGTACTGCTGTAATAAGATCTATTTAGCTCTTTGGGGAAGGTACTAAAAGGGAAAGAGCTGGATCAAAAGTACTTTGTATTTTTTTTTCTTTTTTGAGAATTCTTCACGTTAATTTCCACAGCAGGTGTATGAGTTTACATTTCCAACACCAATGAAAGAGGGTTCCTTTTTCAATGCAGCCATGTCAGCATTAGCTATTATTTGCTTTCTGAACGATTGCCATTCTTTCTGGCATTAAAAGAAATCTTAGTGTTTTGCATTTGCATTTCTTGAAAGACATGTATGATAAGGAAGGGAAGCTACTCCAGCTTTAGGAAGCCTTAGATCATGATGCAAAGTTAATATCTACAGTTGGACACAGAGAAAGAGGATTATATAGGAAGGGCCTTAAATTGCAATTCATATTTGAGAAAGCCTCATCCGGACTGCTGCGCAGGTGTTGAACAAAGAGTGTAAGAGGAGTTTTGCATTGAGTTGGAATGACCTGGCTCTAGCACCCCTGCCATGCTCAACAGCAGCTGTGAATGTCATGATCACTTCAAAGGAGAGGCAGTTCAAAGCTGGCCGTCATCAACTGTGTTACTCACACCAGGCTCCCTTGAAGGGGTATCTGAATAAATCACCTTCATGCCACCACAGGGACTATTGACATTTCCCATTTCCCACTTCTCAGCACCAAGTTGTCACCTTCACACACTTCTAGCACCAAAAGTCCCCTTGCTATATGCTAAGCCTACCTACTAAGGGTCCAGTAACCTAGTCCAGTAATCCAGCACTGATCAGGTGCTGCAGACAGTTGTATTGTTTTTTTCATATTTGCTGGATGTTGGATGCATTGCTAACAACTATGCAGATACTACTACTTTGTCCTTACTGCAACCCTTTGATGGAACGGTTGTTAAAATTCTCATTTGATAGATGATGTTCATAGGATAAGCATCTTGTTCAGAGTCGCACAGTTGGTGTGATAGAGCTTCATTCAAATCTGGATTAACCCAGTCAGTTTGACAGCAGCACCTCTGCAGTCCATCCACCCTATTCACATCTGAGGAGCTTGTATAGCCTATGGACTGTACCAGGTAATTGTGTTTTGTGATTGCAAGGTGAACCAAGTCTCTCAAAGAACACTTTCTTGATGCAAAACTGATATATAAGTAAACAATTATGACAAAGCTCAGTTCAGGAAGTACCCACAGCACCAAAATACACTGGACATACCGTGCAAGCTCAGTCTTAAAGGATGAGAGGGAAAGACCAATGTGATCTAATAGAAGAGAGAACTTCAGGTAGAACCAGGTAAATTTGCAAAGTAATGGTATTTATGACCCTTTCATCTCTTGAAAATTTTGAAGTTCAGTTACCTAGTAAGTCTGTGTTGTTTTGAAATCAGAAAGCGATAGATTATAGATATACAAAAAATGCATGGAAAAATATTAAGTGGAAGAAAATATAGTCAATCCATGATCAAAGTTGTCTCCAAATGAGAAATAAGGGAACTATAACCTAGAATGGTGACAGACAGGACTTTAAACCAATATAGATGTCCTTCAGTATTCTAAGGATGCTGGAATCCTTAGGTGCTCCAATCTGTTTCATGAAGTGATGTAGTATTTACCATATAACCTCTGTATGTATATACGTGTTTGTATATATTCCTGTAGGCTTTAAATCAGCTCTAGATTACTTATAATAACTACTGTCAGCAGAAACACAATCTTTTCTCACATAGATTTCATCTTTGTTTTGTTGGAGCCATAGGTGCAGAACTCATGGATACAGAGGGTCATCTCCATGTTAATAAGTTGCAAAGCTGATTTGGAACTCATATTTATTATGAAGTTTTTGGACTCTTCATTTTTTTAAATCTTTTCCACTATAAAATTGCTTCTTTATATGTTAATGAAAAAGAAGCCCAAATGCAGAAGGGATAGAAATAAAAACGAGAATCATAAGAACAGGACAACTCTGTGAAGATGGACTAATTCACCTCGTGATTTACAAAATAAGAATGATTCTCTTTCTCAGATAAAATTGCATAGAACTATAAAAAGTGATTGCAAGTAAAAATTGGGAAACTGAGAAAAAGGTGTTAGTTTATTTTACTGCACCACTCTCAGTTTCCTGGGTGTGATAAGGCGCTGTATTCGTAGATGATGTTATCTATCAGAGAAGTCAGAGGAAGAGTCCACAGCAACTCCCTGTAGTATTTTTGCAAGTTTGTGTGAGTGTTATGTTACTTTCAAATGAAAAGTTTCAGAAGTACATTTACAAAATAAAATACTATTCATTTCCAAGATATTCTTATTCTTATAGATGATTTTTGTTACCACTGCACCTTTTTTCAAGAGCTCAGCTCTCTAATAATTGCAAGTCAGGCATGGGGTAGGACCTTCCAGGACAGCCCAGGATCCCATGGCATGGATTTTATCCCCCCACCTGTGACTCTGAGCTTCATAATGTTTCAAGATGCATACATATTCTCACTTATTCTTAAACATGTTTAAATCCACAGCATTAGTCCTTCCAATAGGTATCTTGTATAGCTCATTAAAAAATCGTTATGCATTTGGTTTTAATTTTCTGCTTGACTGATGTACCTGCGATTGTGATGTTTGTGGAAGAGAAGAAGGCTCAGTATTGGTTGTTAGCAAAACCGCCTTGGAGGAGAGGCATACACACACCATGACTGAAGGCTTCTCCTCAGCAGCCCTAGCTGAGAACTTGTCCCTCCGTGAATCTGAGGAGGGAGGTCTCTAATAAGCAACACTCTGAGGAGTGGTAGAGACACGACTGGCCCCCACCTCTCCCAAGCCTCCTGTCTTGGGTCTTCAGTCCTGCATCACCTCCATTAAAATAGAAAGGGTGCCCAGGGAGAAAGACACATTAATTTATTTGCATGTGTTTTTAATATATTAATCAAAAGCAAAGTCTGGAAGTAATACATTTTCTTTTTGACATAAGCAATAGTAAATTCTTATTATTGTTACTACTTTATTCTGAATAATTATTATTTTTCTTTTTGAGACAGAGTCTCACTTTGTAGTTCAGGCTGGCTTTGAACTTGCCCTGTAGCCAGGCTGACCTCAGATTCATGACAATCTTCCTGCGTCAGCCTCCTGAGTGCTGGGATTTCAGGTGTGAGCCACCACACCTGCCTTTGTGAATTAGTTTTTAAAATCTATTTCAAGTATCAAATGATTCTTGGCAATCTAAGATACTGAGAAGTTAAGTGGAATGAGAGAAAAGTAAGGGTGAAGATAGAATTCCTATAAATTCAGGCTTTGGTGAGAGAAAATTAGTAGCATGTTGATAACTAAGACTGGAGGGTACACAGGGATCCATCCATTGGGTTCTGAGGCCCTCTATTTGGTATATGTGTGTTTAACATTTTCTAAAGAAAATAAGTAGATATACAGATAATAATTCTGTATTTTATTCTCAATGGATTATAAGATATTAGAATAATTTTCAAAGAGGTAAAACATGGTTCTCATTCAAATGTATATGAATGTATGTTATTATAGGTTGAATTAAGTCTCTCCCATCCTCAAAAAGATATGTCAAAGACCTGATCCCCAGTACTTGTGAATGTGCCCTGTTTGAAAATAAAATCTTTGCAGACTGAAGCAAGTAAAGATGAGGTTGTAGAACAAACTCTAATTCAACATGATTGGTGTTCTTATAAGGAGAGAGAATTTAGACTCAGACACACAGGAGAATGGTTGTGTGATAAATATAGTCACATAGTCATAAAAGGAATCCAGTCTTGTGAGTATGGAACCAAAGGCTGGAGTTACTTAGTCACAAACCATGTATTATCTGGAGCTACAGAGCTGAAGAGAAAAGGAAGTCTCCTTCCATAAAAAGTTCTCCAGTGGAAACAACTGCCTTTCAGACTTTTGACCTCTAGAACCGAGAGAGAATTTGTTAAAGCCCCTTCTTGATTATCTTTTGTTCCTGCATCCCATGATAACTAATCCACATGGTATAGACTTCATTTAACTTATTAATGAGGAAAATGGTGAGGTGTTACTGCTAAGTCAAAGAGACAGTTCAAAAAGCATAAATATTTATTGAGCAAAAGATGTTGAAAGTCCAAGTGCTAACAAAACTAGTTTCTCTCATGGTGGGGGTGGGAAGTCAATTGAACCCTTACTGAACAAAAGATAAATTGTACGGATATAAACACAAATTAGTTTGCATTGCTCTCAGTTCATCTACAATTTAGAGAGCTGAACAATAGCTCTTGTTGCAGCAAAAGAAAATAACCTTGAGGGTTGTCCTCTAGACCAAGGTTATTTTTCACCAAACCACAAAATTTTTCCTGTAAGACCAAATGAAACTATCTTAAAATCCTGAATACAAATGCTCTCTGAAAAAAGAAGAAATGGAAATAGAGACAAGGGGAGGAGGAAAAATGGCCAATATTGTATGATATGTGTATGTACCCATTCCCAAACCATTTGCAATTATTACGTATCAAAAACATATAGTAAGAAAAATAAACTAAAAAGAACCAGAAAAGAATAGAAAATTATATCTAAGACATACTGCACTTATAAAATGTGTAATAAATGACTAAATTAATCAGTTCTGTGTCCCCATTTCCTCACTGGTGATACCAGAATAGTACAAATAATGCCATCCCATTAGATCATGGTGAGGGTTATGCATGCACAGTACTTGGCAATAATTGGCTCACAGTGCTCGGTAAATAGTTGCCATTATTGCTATTATTACTTTAAAGAACGTTGAGAGACCTACTAAAAGAATTAATAGTAGCTTTGTACATGATGAAATACTATGCAACTTCAGCTTGACTCCAAAATTATATTACCAACCCTCACCCAGGACTTGTTGTAAGATGAGAGCAGTGTTGAGAGCTTGTAGGCTAGATTAGGGTCATATCTGTGAGAGGTGCCCTGGGAGTGAATAGGCAGAAGGGAGGCTTGCAGGTTGGAGGCAGGAATGGGAGAGAGGGAACCGAGACCGACTGATGGGTGCAGTGCAGCTGTGCTAAGTGAGGGCCCCCCTTCAAATTCTTGCTGAGTGTAATGACTGCCACAATAGCAGTGACACTCACTAATGATGGAACTTTAAACCTTTGGGAGGGCTTTGCAGAAAGTCCCTTAATCAACTCCACCTCCTTCCATTCCTCCCTGAGATCTCACTTCTAAGGTCAGGCATGGGGGTGGGGGTGCGTTCAGATGCACAGGACAAAGGGACTGGAGGCACACTCTTGCTCGGGGTGCTCGTGCTGTCCTGTCTCAGAGGCCAGCCCGTTCTCCTTATTATCTCATTCAGGATAACACTTTTGCCAAGACAGCAACCACCACTGATCTGACTTTCCAGTTGTATTTGAAAGCTGTGTTTATATCTCTTGTTCTGCGCCTGAAATTGTTCCTTGGATTTCCTCCCTGAAGGAGTTTACAGACACTGTACAAAGAAATTAATTAAGCAGGTTTTCCATTTGCACAGTTTTAATGAATAAATGATGTTCCTATTTGTTTATCTGCTTTCTAATTATAACACAATTCAAAACATCTTGGTTTCTTGCATTCTGACAGTGCTATTGTTACGGTGGTGTTATTGCTGTTCTCACAGTGCAGGTAATATTATTTTTTTAGATAGATGCCAGGTGCAGTATTCCATATTTATTAAAGTGCAATCTGCATATTTTTCTCTCTTCATGTACTGCTTATCTATACAAATACAGAAAGTTAAATATGATGCTCTCTGCTTTAAAAAACCTGGAAGGGTTTCACAGGCAGCTTGAGGGCTTGTGGACTACATTGGGGATCAGATCTGGGTGATGGAGTTTATAACCTACAGGAAAAGGCCTGGGCCCAAAATTCAGCTAGCAACGCCAAGCCTCATTACTTCAGTTGGCCAAGAAGTACTCCCAGAGCATCAACAATGGACTTTGGGCAATGACACAGATGCCCAGGGCTCAAAGCCCAGGAGGTCAGAAGCTCAGGGCGAGCAGTACCCTGGACAGGAGATAGACCGTCTTCTTTGTCTGCCCTAGAGTTGTTGAAGTGGACAGTCTACAATATTAAAGACATTTGGTACAGCCAGAATTCAGAGGAAGCCTGCTCTAACTGAGATGTGCGCAGAAGGAGCCAGATAGCTTTGCTCTGCCCTCTCGGGATACAGGGCAGCATCCTTGTACACTTTTGCCTTGGGCCAAAAGAGTGTGTGTAAAACCATTATGATTTCAGCTTGGCATTTGACAGCCATATACTTAAAGTTTTATTGTGGAGAAGATGCTCTTAGCCTCCAGAGATTTACAGTCTAGACTTCAGAAACTTCACTGGAGAATCTGCCCAAAATGAAACACCTGGCTTCCTGGAAGAAGTGTATTCTTCAGTCAGATGCTATGGATATTGCTCAAAGAATCTTGGAAACTTATGCCTTTTCCTTTTGGCCTCCTCATAACTCTAGGGGTAGAGGGTGGTAAGGTAGAAGATACTGTTCATTTCCACTTTCAGGTGGTATTAGCCAATGTAAAAGGAAGTGTCTTATAGAGGATTTTCAGGAAGAGTAATCTACAATATGAATGCAAATTCTTCCTTTTCCTTGTGATGGGATCCTGGGCAGGTAACTCCTAACTCCCTAATCTACATATCTTACTGTACAAAGTGGAGAAATTCTCCTGGCTTCTTCATGTGGCAGTAGTAACCTGCAAGTGAGATAACAGCTATGAATTGCCTTAGAAAGGAGGTGAGAGGATTGTGTAATTATGTCAGATCAGGGGAACTTTGCCACAAACTTGTTTGTGTGAGTTCATTAAAATGGTTAACCTCTTGGCCTTCAGATTTCATTTATAAAATGAGGGTCTAGATACAAGGACTTCTAAGGACATGTTTCAGCCATTTGTGGTGCTGTAACGAAATATCTGAGGCAGGGTAATTTATGAAGAACAGATATGCATTTCTCAGCATGCTGGAAGACGGGAAATCTAAAAATCAATGCACCCGCAGGTATCTGGTAGGGCTGCTCTCTGCTTCCAAAATGGTACTTAGTTTCTGAATTCTTGGGAGGGAAGAGACGCTATGTCTTCACATGTCAGAAGGGACACAGAAGAGGCAAACTTTCTCTGTCAAGCCCTTTTATAAGGGCACCTAAGCCTGTAAATGAGGGTGGAAGCCTCATAATCAATCGTCTGCTAAGGGCTATACCTCTTAATATTGTTAGAGCAATGATTAAGCTTCATTATAGATTTTAGAGCAGATAAAAAATATTCAAAAACAATACAAGCAATACAGAATTTCAGACAAGAAAGGTGACAGGAAATTTTGTTCTTTTATATTTAAAATACAAAAAAAATTCAAACTGCAGGAAGACCCTCTCACAGAGAGATGCTGTGATTCACTAATTGGATGTCATCAATTACCAAAACTAATTTTGTTGGCTTTCTCCTATGAACAATCAAGCATCCCCGTCTTTAAAATCTCCATCCTTGCCATTCCCTAGACCCAAACTCCAGTCCTCCTTCTGCTCTAGTCATCCTTTATTCTCACAACTAAAATTCCTTTGTGTTGACTTTTGTCCCTTTGCTTGTCTTCTCAGTGGTTTTGGTACTGTGGAAATTTGCATCCTTTTCATATTATTTCCTTTGTATTCTTTGATAACATTTCTGTTGTACTTCCTGACCTCTTGCAAAAAGTGGGGCCAAGGATCTTTACCCTGTAAAATTGTATGTTGGCTGCTTATTATGCTTATTAAGTGGCCACTATTTAAGTTAGGCACCATTTAGGTACAGATATCATCCAGTGTATTTGGCTTTCTTTCTCCTGCTCAGCCTTTTCACTGGACATCCATGAAGCAAAGTGGCACATGTTTTTCTCTTCAAAATGGAGGCAGACCATCTCTGTTGGATAAGGTGGACTCTTCATTTCTTCCTTCCTTCATACCACATCCAGTTGCCTTTTTCTTTAGCAAGTCTTTCTTTCTGGAAGGCCATTTATGCTCCAAGTGCAAGAAATATTGAGTGCCTACAGTGGCCAGGAATTATGCTAGATGTTGCCATGTCAGAGAAATAGGAGAGGTCCCTTGTCCTGAGAAATTTGTGATTTACTGAGAGAGACCAAGAGGTGCACAGAGAGGTAGACATAATCAGATCTGTTATCTGATCAGGCTGAAGACAGGTATTTTGAAAACCCTACTCCAGTCTAAAAGCTCCTTTCACTCTGTGCTGAGTGTGATTGAGAGATAGGAGTTTGGGTTGGTAGAAGGGAGGTTACCGGCAATTCAGTTTCAACTTGGTGTGTTATGCCTTCAATCTCAAATGTCCCCAAAAGTCTGATGTGTTCAGAGGTTGACCTGGTAGGAATAGATGAGTCACTGAGGGCATGACCTGGAAGAGCTACTCTCATCTCTGGCTTTTTCTCTACTCACTTCTCTCTCCTGGTTATTAAGAATTGGGTAACTTTTTCCACCATGCTATCTCTTCTGTCCAGCCAGCAAACCATGGACTGAACCCATTGTAAACTGTGAGCCAAATTAGACTTCTTTTCATTTTAACTTGTGGTTGTCAGTTATGATGTCTCAGTAATGAGAAAGCTGATTAATACATGATGAAAAGGTATACTTTAAATTTTTCAGAGTTCTGCAAAAGTAGAAAGAACTACTTCAGGAAGAGATGTTTCCTGTCAGAGAAGGTAACACAATCTCTGATGGGAACTTTCAGACAGGATTTGTGAGCTAAAAGTGAATTAGCAAAGTTCTTTCTAAAAATCAACTCTGATTTCTGAGAGGCTGAGACTACCTGGACTTAGTGGGCAGTAGGAAATTTCCTGAAAATGGGACCTTGAAGTCCCATTAAGCAGTGTGATTTTGGTTAAGCAGAGAGCAGGGGAAGAAAGGTCACAGTAATGGGGCTGGAGTTAGGAGCTATTATTAATATTCTGACTGATGCTGTGATGTAGGTATAAGCACATAGGAACCTAAGGGATAGTTTTCAGAATACCTGGGTCTCCTGTCTTCTTCTAAGTTCTCCAACCATGCAGGTGACTAGGGCTTTTCTGTTGGGAATTCTGTTTGCTTTCTGAAACTTGGACATTCTAAACTGGAATGCGAGACTACAAAGTTACAAATCTAGTTTCTAGGTTCTATGTCTCCTACAACTTTGCTGGAGAATACATAACCCATTCTAGCATGACTTGGTAGGGAGGAGAAATTAGTTGTTTGAGCCACAGGCTGCACTGGTGGCACATGGGCAGGTTCACGTCATCCTTACAGGAAGTAAGAAAGAAAAACAGAAAAACTTATATGAGATTCCACCTAACATTCTGAAATTATGATAAACTTTCAATCTTCTGAACATTATTGAAATAACTATATATCTTGTTATACAGAAGAAAACCTGAACGATCAATTCACTGAGATATCATCTAGGCAGCCTGAGAAAAATATACATCTCTTAAAATCCTTCATTTTTCAATGAACACATTCAACATGAACACTAAACTCCTTAGCATGGAAAATATGGTCATTACCGAATAGCATCATAGACTCCTGAGTTTTTTCTGGGGGATACATCTTAGTTCAGTTGACACAACCAGTGTGTATTTCAGTTTCTTTCTCTGCTAAGTGGAGATAAACACCGTGGCACCCTTCTGATCAGACAGTTATAAGAATTCCAGGTATTAGTTTACATCCAGTGTGAGGAATGCTGCCTGGTAGGCAAATATGGTGGGTATGGGGTTCATGCCTTCTACTCACTAAGAGATTCTTGAGAACAGAGACTATGTGCTTTGTGTTGGCATCTTCCCAGCATCCTTCCCACATTGGGCTTGGCACAGTCTATGTAAGTGCTCATGTTAAGGGACAGGCCCTGAAGTTGGACTGATTGCCTTTATAATCTGGGCTATCGTAAAACCATCTTCAAAGTATTAACCTTCTAAATCTTTGACTTGTCTATCTATAAAAGGAGAATAAATGAGATAATATGAGTACAGTATTTCATTGACTACAGAGATATGCACTAAAATTGTTACCTTGCATTGCCATAAGAGATCAATAAATGCTGGTAGAATAAATATTTGAAATTATGACATGAAATGTGAGATGTGCTTACTCTTTCATGTCTTCCTCTTTCCTTTGCCACCACAGTGGCCAATCAAACTCCTGAATCTCAATTTCCACATTGCACATCTGAGGGTAATTCAACCAAATACTTACTTCCCAGGAGGACCAAAAGGATGGATGTTTGTGTTTATAAAGTTGCACTGAACAACCTGAGGAAAATTGCAAGTGAAAAGTATTGTTCTCATCATGACTATTAATTGATCTTCTAACCGCTCATCAGTTGGAATATGAGTGATCCGGAGGCTCTGGAGGAAGATTGATCACTTGCCTCTCCGAACCTAGGGATGTGCCTTTCATTAAATGCAATTATCTCCCAGCGAATGCACACATCTTGAGTCCACTGCCTCTTACTCAATGAAATCATTAAACCTCTTTGCAGCAAGGAGCTGTCAAAAGCCACATGATGAAAAATAGCCATGGATTGGCATTTAGGTTTAATTATACAGTGTCTGCTCTTGGAGAATTTTGAGGATTTTTGTTATCTCTATTCTCTCATTTTGTTTGCTTGTTTTTCTATGGCACTGCCCTTACTTGCATTTTAAGAGGTAGAATGCAAGTGATTGGATTTCTCTGTGCTTATTAAGACCACGCTATTGGCAGTAGCTGGTATTTCTGAAGGGTTAGGCGTATTTGAGAAGAAAGATGGAAGAGTCAGTCAGGGATGATACCTGGAGCTCTCCCTACATGAAGTACCCCCCATGAGAGACTCCCCCCAAAAGATATTGGTCATTTGTCTTCCAGAGGTTAAAATGTAATACACACCTCAGTTTCCTTAAAGGAGTTGTTGGGGCCCTTTATTAGCTAGAAGGGCTTAACAAGTAAAATGTGAGTTCTATCATCTATAAGGTTTAAAGGAAACTAGAAGTCTAATTGAGTTAAACTAGGCAGTGGAGCAGTCTTGGAACTCCTTATGAGGGATGGAGAAGCAATAAAGGGAGGAAGAAAACTCACTAAAGGTAAATATGCCCCTCCTCAGCTCTGCCTCTGGCCAGCCTTAGCAGGTCTGGCTAGGAGAACAACTCCAAGTGAGATGACCAGGCACTGGGTCAGGCACTGTAACCCTGTGTGAAGATAAATTTCTGGGACAGAACTTCTACTAGTAGGCGGACATTTGAGGATGTC
Source organism: Chinchilla lanigera (assembly GCF_000276665.1). NCBI lineage: Eukaryota > Metazoa > Chordata > Mammalia > Rodentia > Chinchillidae > Chinchilla > Chinchilla lanigera. The sequence goes on along the minus strand of NW_004955424.1, from coordinate 6,461,256 downwards.
TTTGTGTCTCTATACATCCATAGCGAATGGAGCTGAATAGATGAAATACAAAATGATGGGGAGAGGGGAGATACAATGAAATATGATACCTAAAGCCCAAAGATGGAGCACTGTTACTAAACTACAAGCCCATGGAATATACTGGGTGTATCTGAAGTATTTTCCTGACCTTCCACAATGCATTGAGCCCAGAGCAGCAAATTGTATATTTGATTCTTGCGCCAGTGCTGAATGGATGGGAAAGAACCCCAGGCACTAGGACTTAAAGTTCAGGTGCCCTCCCTCAACAGACATCCCTAGAGATTTACTCCGATATGTAGTCACAAAGTGCACATTAGCAAAGGCCAGCACAATGTCTTCTGAGTGATTTGGGATAGAAGACAGATTTCATGATGTTCCATAAAATATATTGTTATATTACTCTTTTAAAAAGAAGCAGGTAATAAAAAAAGAGAAGTAGAGACATCAAAGCTAAAGCAGCCCTAAGTGCAATTTGAAACTCCTTGAAAGAGGGGAGGGAGGGAACCACATATTTGCAGTGAGGAGTTCTATTTTGCCAAATCCTTGAGTGGAAAAAGCAGTTTCAAAGACCAAGGAACTTACTTGTCAAAACATCACTTTCCATTTTGCTTGATGGAGAACATTTAGATTGTGAAGTATACTGGCAGGGAAGTTACAGCAGTCACATCTCTGGATTAGCTCTGTTGTCATTACCAGTCAAATGAGGTATTTAAGCCCAAAGGTTTTGCTGGCAACTGAAATATGAGGAAACAGATCAAAAGTCTCCTGGCTCCTATGTTCTTTCCATTTGATGATGTAGCTTCTTTAGGTTTCACTTATTTTTGGACTACATCCCTTTTTTTCTTTTAGCTCTAATTCAAGGGTGTCATGCTTATACAAATATTTGAAAGTTTAATAGGTATAGACACAAACTGGAAGTAGTGACAAAAGCCTAGCAGATGAGGGCTCTAGCTGCAAACCAAGTAGTGCAAATTAGAGAAGTTGGCAACTTGCATTTGTAAGGGGCAAAAGGCAGCTTAGAGGGGCTTGCAGGAGCGATGCCACATCTGTCTCACAGATTCACCCACTTAGGTCACAGCCTCACTGTTAATGCCAGGAAGGATGTGTAAAATTTGCATTTATAGAAATTTAAAATTTTTAATCAAAATATAAACCCATACTGCAAAGTGAATGTATAGAAGTTACTAATGCTGGTCTTTAGCACAAATGCAAGAAGGCATCAATAGTGAAGTTTCATGACACTAGAATTCTAAATTTGTTCCTCAATGATTCTTTCCTAAATTCTCACTGGAACACCTACAGAGTAGCATTCACTGTCATGTCCGTGTTCCAGGACTAACCAAACTCTTACCCTTAATTTGTCCTGACTTACTTTATTTGACCTGCATTGTTACTTCTTAATTTTACCTATATCGCTTCTTACTAATCCAATGTATTTGTTTCTCCATCAACAATTGATCAATAATCTTGAGATATTTGACTTAAATGCACAGTCTTCCTTAACTGTATTCTTATTATTAATCATTTATTTCTTGTTCATTCATTCATTCATTCATTCAGAAAATGTTCATGTAACACTGGATCAATGTCAGTTTCCTCCCTTTGCACTGTTGGCACTGTGGGTTGAGTAGGTCTTCAGTGTGGGAGACTCTCCTGTGCATGGTCAAATATGTCGCAGCATCACTTGTCTCTACCCACTAGGTGCCAGTAGTGGCCCTCATTCCAGCTATGACAGCCAAAACAGCATCTCCAGAGACTGTGTGCTATGTCCTGGAGGGAGAGGGGGTGGCAAAATCACCCCAGGTTGAGAACTACTGCTCATCTCAATGCCTGTTAAAAGCTATGGAGACAGCAGTGAAGAAAATTTTGAAATTGCATAACTGTAACATAACAAAAATGTTTATGTAAGAAAATCTCCTTAGTTACTAACCCTTGAACCATGTTTCAGATGAATGATCTATGTAAAACCTACTAGGAGGATACTTATACACCTACAATGCTCTAGAGGGACATAAAAGACATTTTCTGAGTTGAGTTCCTAGAAGTCCTTCTCCTCTACACGTGAAGCACTTTTCTTCAGTTGTTCATCTATTCATCTGACAAATATTGAGAGACCACTGTCTGCCAGGCCTGCTGTTATGGTTGTTTTCACTCTTTATTTTGATTGGCTTTTATCCATCACCTGCATCATTAATTCACCAGCTTCATAGAAAAGTTTTAAAAACTCTCATTCATGGAATCATGCTGCCTCCCCATTACATCCCCATGTATCTGCCATGTGCTCACTCAATATAGAATAAGCAGGAGGTCTAGAAATCCATGATTCAATTAACAGGAATTTAATTAGTGGCTAGGCTTTGTGGGGTAGACAAAGAAGTGTGTGAGCTCTGTTGCTTGCTCGACCACGAGGCATTTTGGAAGTTGAGACATCTAGTTTTGACTGTATTTTCCTAGCAGATCAAAGCTACAACAGAGTACCATTCCTGCTGTTTGTCCCAACGATTCATTTGTACCCATCATTGCAGATCTAATGTGCTAATAATTTTACCAAAAAAGAGGTTCTTCTCCGACCCTAAATGCTTCATTTGTCACTTACATGCTCCTCTTGAGCCTACTTCCTGTGGTGGACTGGAATGTCTGCATTTCCTTTACCACTTTGCCCTTGTATAGGTGTGCTCTTCTCTTCAATCTCTTGGTTTCTTCTGTAGAATGCCATGGAAGGGCCCTGTATAACTTCCACAGCCTTCCTTTAGAGATCTGTAGGAAATTTCTCATAATCCAGCTTCTAAGATGTGAAAATGTGCCAAGCCATTCAGAGGAGAGCTGAGGTGTTTCAGCTGATAGCCCCAGAAGGATCCTCAAACAACAGTGAGCCTTAACAACATCCAAGTGGGTGAGGCCACTTTGGATTTTTAGTCGCCCTCTAACCCCAGCCAGTTCCATGTGGAGAACATGGGTAATGCCCCCTGCTGAGCTCTGGGGAAACTGAAGAGATAAGAAAACAAATGATGGTTTTGTCTTTTGTGGTGAATTTTTATAAGCAAACAATTGGAAATTTCTTTTCTCTGACCTCTCCAACTTCCTGCTTGTTACAAAATCTAATCTCTGTTGGTCTATTGGCTGACCCAGATATGGGGTTTAAAGTCAGCTTCTCTGTCCCAGCGTTCCTCTATCCTTGATGAAGGATAGAAGGATACTTTGTATCCTTCTAAGTAGATTGAAGAAATGCACTAGTTTGTCCTCCACACTCACCAGCTCACTTTCTTGCTCACCCCTGAATCTAGATTTGAACTGCTACACCTCCACTTTAACTAATTTCCGAAAAGTTTGATCTTTAATCTGTAGAATCAATTTCTGGTAAAATTTTAAGAACAGAAGACCCTCACTTTTAATCACAGGATGCTATGAGTGTGGAGTAAAGTTTCTAGGTAAAACTGGTGAATGAATATAGACGCTGCTGCAAGTATGATGCTAGCTGGTAAGCATCAAGATTGGGAATAACAGCTCATCAGCTGCAATCAACTCCTGTAGTATTCCCTACCAGATTTTCTAACAATATCCCCTTAAAAATCATTTTTAGGGGCCTCCAAACCTCTAGTATTCATGAAAGTCCTGTTGAGAGGCTGTGTTTGCTTCTTTATAGGAAATATTTAATGATCAACCTGAGTCCCTCATAGCAGGTGAATGCATTTCCTCCCTGTTTTATGGGCAGTTCTTTGTGCTAAAATCATTTCTACCAGGCGGTGGACTTCTCAGTCCCTACCTCCTTCTACCACCCACCCAATCCTGTTATGATGTTCATTTGTCAAGTACAGTCTTGTGGTTCTGTAGAGAAACACAATTGATATGCCATCAAATTGTTCCTGACAGAGTAGTTTTAAAAGCTTTTAGAGAGCATGTACAGGGGGAAGTTTTGTCTTCATGGAGTCAGTGTGGCTCATCTGTCTGTATTAAATGTCTAACAGTTACACTGAACAAGAATGACATTTTAAATAAGAGTAAGTACTGCTTAACTTTTTAATGTCATTCTTCAAAGCCAAAGACTTGATTTTTGTGGGGGCAGGGAGGTTAATGTACATAGCTTGATTTATAATATAGGCTTTCTTTCTTTCCTTTGCTTCCAGTACTAACGTCTAAGTGTTTCTATTTTCAGTTTAGTTGTAGAAATCTCTTTCTCTTGAGGTGTTTGGAGACTGTTTTTAAAGAACATTAGCACATTTCTTTTCACACTGGCTCTAAAGTAGCCAATCTTTTTGGAGGCAGGAAGCTGTAAATGCGGCAGCAGCAATGAAGGTTGCTGTGTAAGGAAAGCTGGGAAGGGGCGCATCACAGGACACACAATGACTGGATGTTAGCATGTCAGTAGTCAAGTGGGCAGTGGAATCCCAAAGAACACAAATACCAAGTCATTGCTGATCTCAGCGGAGTCCCTGACCCAAAGAGTGTGGTGCCCTAAGGCCTCCGGGGCCGGGTAGACTAAATGAGACAAGTGCATCCTCATCAAGGGACCAGCTGCGCAGGTGAGAGAGCAGGGGTGTTCCACCACCGAGGTCACTTGTCCCTACTGTGAGCTTTTATTTTACTATGTGTTTCTAAACACTTGGCCAGATCTTTTTCACTAGAGTTTTAGAAGGTAAGTCAGAGACTTGTGAGGGTAAGTTGTACAGGATGTATGTCCTTGTAGATCCCATGAGGGAAAATGTTTTCTTCTCAAAATACAACCCACCCATTCCCAGGTTTGGCATTAGAAAGCTCATCTTCTGCGGAGGAGGGTAAGCTGGCCCGATGACCTCCACTGTGCTCACGAGTGACTTTCTCCCTTCTGCTGCTGTCCCTGGCATTCTGCACTCCTGTGTTTGGTGGACGGAAATCTCTTTTTCCTGATGGTTTTCAGGGCACAGCCCATGCAGCTGGAATTTACAAAAAAGAAAAGAAAAGAAGTAGATCTTAGAAAACTCTCAGTATTCCGACCCTCTAAATATGCGCTGTTGATCCTATTAAAAGTAACTTCTTGTAGGATACACAGCCTCTGCAGAATTTACTAAACTTACTAGTACACGCACACTAAAATGGTTTGTATTGATGGTCATGGATGCACACCGTATATTCACTCAACAGGGCACAACTCAAATGTCACCTGTTCTTCACAGCTTATTCTACTTTCTCCTTTCTCTGCATCTGGACTTTTCCACAGTCCCAGACTCTCTTGTACTCCATGCATGAAGCAGTGGGAATACCTCCCCAGTACCCAGGCAGCACTGTGTGTGTGACATACCTGTGTAACTTCAGCCCTGGCAGCGCTAATCAAAGAAAGTAACTCTATAGGCATCAGAATTTCAGGCAACTAATTCCTTTCCAAGTCATGCTGCTTGGCTGCAACTAAATATCTTCACTTCTAGATTCAGTGAATAATCAATTAGTTTGAATAAGCAGTATTAAACACACACACACACACACACACACGCAATCACACACACAGTGTGTTTCCTTTCTTAAAGGTTATTAAAGAATGACTCAAGAGGTAAATGATTAGTTGCAATTTCAAGGTGTTATGGTTTCTGTCTGTGTGTCCCCTCCAAGGCCTCATGCGATCATGGGGCAGGCTGTTAGAGTTTGATTATTATGGGTTTGAGAGCTACACCCACCCTGGGGTGGATAGTTTGCATACGTAAGGGAGAGGAGGAAGCTGCTTGGGGAGATTCCTCCCCCATTCCACTCTGGTGTGTGCTTTTTGCTTAGCTGTGTGCTGCCGCCCTGAGATGCAGCCCTCTGCCACGTGCCACTCTGCCTTATAATCATGCCTAGTACGGATTGAAACCTCCACAAACTGTAAGCGAAATAAGCCTTTCCTTCCTTAATTTTGGTCATCAGATATTTTGTCCCAGCAATGAGAGAAAAGTAACCAAGACACAAGGCCTAATCAGGATCTTATTTAAACACAGAAACGTATGCCCATAGGATGACTTGTGAACACCAGTGCGCAGTGCCCAGTACTATTCTCCATCTTCTGAGTCTCTGCCTGTCCTGTGGGCTTATTTGATCTCCTGTGGTTGTCCTCAGGTCCTGAAAGTTCCCTATATGACCACTTGGTGTTGGATTGTTTACTCAAATCTTTGCTAGCACATCCTGGAGAACATTTCCTGAGATGGCCACACCTGCTTTGTTCTGCAGCACCTGATCTTGCTGTGACTGTGCCTTCCTTTGGCTTCTACCCCGGGGCGTGGCAGCCTCACTGAGGCTCAGCTTAGCCTCTCTCCCTGGCCGTTATCCTCACTTTCTGTCAAGGCTTCAAGGCTCCTCTTTCTGACTTCTAATTTCATTTCAATCTCCAGGTCCTGTCAGAGATTCTGACTTCAGCTCCTGGGCCAGAAGGTGATAATCTTATTGCCCCTTTCTCTCTTCAGCCAGAGGACCCAGCAGGCTGTCCATTAGCTGCATGATGGACTCACATCTTACCACTCAGGAAGTGTGGATGGATCGGGTGTGGGAGTGCATCCCTGTAATTCAGCACTCAGGAGATCACCATGAGTTCAAGACCAGCCTGGCTTACACAGTGAGCTTAAGGCCAGTGTGAACTACATAGTAAGACCCTGTCTCAAAAAGAAAAGTGGAAACTGAGACTGCTGAGGCAGTCATAGGGACTAAGCTAGAGAAAGCGTGGAGTGCCTCACCACGGTATCTGGGATCCTTTAGTTGATATAGATCCTTTGGGTATTCATGTTCTCAGTTCCTAACTACAGCTTTGAGAATTTTCATGTGATTTGGACATGATCTCTCAAGGGACCATTTGGGGAGAAAAACTGCAAGGTATGATCATTGCATTTCAATGAACGTCGGTGGTTGGTTCAGAACACTGTAACCTACAGAACACTGTAATTGCCTACTTAAAGCAGAATGCAACGCAGGAACAAAAACTTCACCTGCTTTCCCTGTGTGCTTCCTGCGAATGGATATTTACACTGACAGAGTACATTTTTATTCAACTTGGAAAAATATGCTACCCTTTCATTTTCATGCAGATCATGGCACCATTTATTCTTTAATGTTAGGCATGATGGCAGGCAGGTAGTCTGCCTGGCACACTCAGGGAGCCAGCCTCCCCCCCGCTGCTCTCCCTTCCTGAAGGCAAAGCTGACAGCGCAGCCTGCTTCCCACACAGTTCTCTGCCTGGACTCCACAGAGGCCATCCCTGGGCAACAGTGAAGTGAGAGCGGCCGTTTCTCTCTGGGCCCACTTTTCTCTCCCTGCTCTTTCATGCTCTTCTCTCTGTGTCTCATAGCTGGACGTTTTCCTGCTATACTCTGTGCCTTCCAGCTGTCCAGAAACCACACATTTTCCTGCTAGGACCACCGATATTCTCACTCCCAGATAACACACAGCCCCTCTTTCCCTGCAGCTGTGATATGAGGATTTTGGTCCCCACATTTTATCTGTTTGAATTCAAGTTCACACAAAATCTAGGCCTATCTAGAAATGAAATTCAGTTTTCCTAAGTGTATGGACATAATTTTGCTTGAGTGTGGTGTAGACTGTAGAGTCAACAGCGTTGGACCGGGAGTTCTGGCATTAATGAGACAGTATCACTTCACTTTGAGACTGGGTTTGCATTACTATGAAAATATTGAGAAATGTACAAGAATAGCCACAAAATAGGTTGTTTCCACCAGTACATCGCTGTTCAGAACCCCAGAAGTGGTCCACAAGTTTCTTCTCAGATTATTCTCAGCATTCCCTGATGTTTCTTACACATACTGTAGAACATATTCATCTTGGAACACACGATCTCTGACACTTTCTTACTTCTTGCTTGATATCACTGTGATGCTAGCCAATGCTAAAGTGACAGCTATGCTACCACTGTCCACGGTGTGCACCACCACCACTGGCTGAGGTCCACCAAAGCCCCTACGGTTATCAATGGCTCCAGTTTTTGCATAATGACTGGCAGCACCTGATATTTTGGCAAAGGTAGCTGTGCCTGGTGTCTGAGGTGCAGCCGCTGCTGCCAGTGTTGATTCCTGTCTTGCCAACTCCATTCCTGCTGCTCCTACTAGTGCTGGGTTGCTGTTGCTCTCATGAGGAGCGCAGATGCTGCTGGCACTGCAGTGTCACATCCCCTTGCTCTCTCTTTCATTCCTGCAGTAGCCTGGGCATGGACAAGTGCCTAGGTGCTGGGCCAGATGGCATTCTGACCATTTGTACATCTCCATACATGGAAAATGCAGGCTATGATGTGAAGAGGACAAATGTATCAGATAGAGCACAATGAAAGGCAATGAGCAGTTGGTCAAAAGAATCAGAGTGCATTATTTTTGCCTTTCCACACTGTAGTTATTCAGATTAATGAAGACTACTTGATCTCCAGGATGCCTTTAAAATTACATAGTCTGTGCCCACTTTGGCAGTATGTACACTAAAATTGCGTATTTTAGTGGATACCCAAGACCACTGAGTAAATGACATAAAGCTGATATAAACATGTGGTAGATCCTAACAGAGAATCAAACTTCCTGAGGTTTTATTCTATGAGCTTCGTGTATAAAGCTGTGACATAGGCATGGACATGCATAAATGACCTTGTGCATGCAGGTTTATGTGTGTATGTCTGTGTGTCTCCTGCTACTAATAATACAAGTTTTTCAGAGTGGGGGCCTAGCTCTCATTATAATTGCATGAACCCCCAAGCATGTACTCTGATGCAAACCTATGGGATTCCATAAATATTTGATGAAGAAAAAATGTTTTAAAGTTTTCCATTCAGAGCACTTTTCATTATTAGAAGCTTCAAATCTTTGGGAACAAAGCGTTTAATATTCCACAGTTATCTACCCAGTCCGCACATCAAAAGTTACCAAAAAGGGACAAGGGAAATCAAAGAAATGCAGATGAATACAGTGTCACAACCTTGCTTCCAGTGTGCTTTAAAAAAGTAAAATATCAAGACAAAAATTTCTCACGGACACAATTGTAATTTTTTTGATTGTTCTCAAAATATTGGTGGGCAGAAAGTTGGGAAATTTTTTTCCACACAATTCTAAGCCCAAATCTTAACTCCCTTCTCTCTAGAGTTGAGGAATCTTTGGACTTGACTGTTATGAACTGTGTAACAGTAAACCCATAATAATTGGATTTACCTTGCTTTTCTTGAACCTTCCCTTTAAAAACTCTGGCCCCTTATGTTTTTTTCCAAATAGCTTTAAAAGTCCCCATAGGGTCTGAGCTTTGCTTCTAAAACCAGCTATTTTGATAACTATTTGGGGCTTTGACCTTTCTCTCTGTTCTCTCAGATCATGGTGGTGAAATTTACAGCAAGATCTATGCTGAATTTAGCAGCCAGGCCACTGGTGTCCACTGAAGCATTCCTCTGATGCTTCTAGCCAGGGAATACACCGCTTCCATGTTTGTGTTTCAACTCAAAGTTGCTGATGCCCAAGGCAGAAGGTGTTGTGTCTCAGTCTGTCAGTATCACCAGGAGCTCACTGAAGGGTCTGTGTCCTTCCAGGGACTACTTTATGCTCTTGGCCTTTCTCTGTACTTGTCATCCAGCCTTGCCTGAGTGTCATGTGTTTAGGGCTAAGACAAGATGGTCAGTTGTTTTCATTAGATTAAGAAGGTCCCTCCTGGCCAGGTAATGCCTCATGCTCAGACAAATGTGTTTAGTGGTCCTTAAGGAAGAGCTGTGGTGGTGCAGGAGTTGGCCTAGTTGGAATGGAAGGATCTGGCCCTTCCTAGAATAGTAAAAGCCTGTTTGCCCTGTTCATCAGACTAAATTCCTCCTCCATTTCCTCTTCCTCTTCCTCTTTTCCTGACCTCTATTTCCATGGACCAGCTAAACAGCACAACATAAGCACTAGGAGGGCATTTTCATGCCAAGGGTAAAAGGGTAAAAACTACAGATAAAGTTGGGAACATAGAGAAGGATATAATTTCTTTCTTTCTTTCTTTCTTTCTTTCTTTCTTTCTTTCTTTCTTTCTTTCTTTCTTTCTTTTTTTCTTTCTTCCTTTTTTGTTGTTTGTAGTGGAGCTTGAACCCAGGACCTTCATACTGAGCTGGATCCCTAGCCCTATTTATTTATTTAGAGACTGAACCTCATTAAACTGCCCAGACTGGGCTCAAATTTGCAGTCCTCCAGCCTCACCTCCCTAAGTATTGACATTACAGCCATGTACCACTATACTTGGCTTAACAGATTTTTCAGAAGCAGCCATCTCCCTCCTGCTCTGGAAGGACTGATTCTTTTTGTGGAGTGAACTAAGATATAAGGAGCACTGCACAAATGAGTAGAAGGGATGTCATATTCAAATTGCGCCATTTTTCCTGAAATATTGAGTGTAAATGTAGTGGAAGAAGAAGAGCAGAAATTTGTGTTTTTTCTTTTTTCTTTTAAAAATTAAGAAAACTAACAAAACAACAATGAAGACAAAAATCAAAACAATATAAAAACAACAAAAATGATACATGGCCTCAAAACAAAATGATAGGAATTTACAATGGTTGCTACATTACATACTGTTGTCTTCAGTGAGGTTGCTCAGTCCACCAGACACAAGAATGTAGGATTGATCAAATAATCAAAGACAGTAACAAGAGCAGAAATTTCTATCCTGATTCATCATTTCCCAGTTCTGCAACTTTGGATACGTTACTTACCTACCTTAGGCTTGAGTTTCTCTCCTATAACATGAAGAAGATATTAGTGCCTGTCCCACGTAACTGTGGGGAACTTTTTAAATAAAGAAAAGCCTAAAATTAGGCCTGGTACAATATTTGTGCTCAGTAACTCTTAGCTCTGATTCTGAAAATTTGTGATTATAATTATTATTGTTTAGTCACTGTGGTTTATTTGGTTTGCTGATTTTTCCCTAGAGAAAGTACCTGGCTTTTTGGCTATTAAGCGTTTTTTTTCCTGTTGGTATTTCAGAAGGATATAAAATGGCATCTCTGAAGGGCCTTTAGCTATTGGAAAGGTGAAATGCCCGTTGTTTTAATTAGAAGAGATATTTTCAGGTGGTGCCCTGAAGAATGAGATGATGTTTTTGAAGAGCTACTGCTAAAGGGGAGATATCTTATCATGGTGTAGGTTTCCACAATGCCTGCAGCCAAGTTCCAGGAAGAAGCTGAGCTAGGAAATATATTCTGGGCATTGAATGTGATTAGGAGGGGAAGGCAACTTGAGAACCCGTGACATTAAAGCAATTTTCTAAGGATAGAAAGTCATATACTATTAAACTCCTTTGGTCACTTAAATTGTTTTAGGACTCTGTGGGTATTTTGTGCCTGTCAGTAAAACAAGATTACATTGAGTATCTAATGTCTAATCCCAGTGGCTTAATGCCATGAAGAGCTATTTCTCACTCCTGAATTCTGGTAAGGGGGAGCACTAGGGGCTGGATCCCGGGGTGTCACTGCTTCCCATTAGCTCTTATCTCCAGGAAATGCAGCCTCCACTGTACTCATCATTTTTGAATTTTTTAAATTTCCTGGACTACTTCACATCCTTAAGGAAAACAAAATAAAAGGAAGAGTTCTAAAGGCTTTGTTTTATGGCTTATATCTATAGGGATTGACTTTATTATACACTAAAAAAAATTTAAAATAAATATTAATTCATTTAAAAATAAAGATAGACCCAACACATGTTAATATAAAGAGGATTTCATGGAAAAATAACATATTTTCCAAAGCAAGTAATGAGAAAAGTGCCTTTTTTCACACTTCTAAAGTCTTTTTATTGTGTAGCTTCATGAAGGACAGCTGTATTCTCTTATCTTTTTTATTCATTTAATCTATTGCAGATGTTGAGTTTCTTAAAATTGATAGAGAAAGCTGAGGCAGGAGGATCA
>NW_004955424.1:6329338-6449291 GCF_000276665.1 Chinchilla lanigera | reverse complement strand
TCTCAAGTAAAATAAAAAAAAAAAAAAAAAAAAAGGAAAATTGACAGAAAAACCCAGGTGTCTCTCAGATCTGAGGTTAGGACAACATGTCTGAGCACAAGAGAGACTGAGAATTGTCCTTCTACCCCACCCCATGCCTCATCTCAGAAGAAAGAGAAGTCATTTTCACCTGTAATCCATTGACTGGAATTCACCACATTATAAGACAACTTCAGGTAAGGCTAGGAAACACAGGAAAACAGGTGGAATATTAGATGAGAACTAATATTTTTGCCACAAATTCATCCAGTTGGTATTATTTCTTCACATCCCCTTCCATTACTTGATTGTCAATGGCAGTGCATTCTTTAAATAACGATCCATACAGTAAGGAGTTCAAACTCGGTGGAAGTGACCTCAGAAAACGTAATATCAAGGAGAACCAATATAGACTTGCAAGAGACCTGCCCTCACTGCCATTGCATGAAAGTCTCGTCTTATCATGTGTATCTTTGTCGTCTACCCATCTGCTGTAGTTCTTGCCTTCCTGTGTCATTGGAATAACCCTCTTAAAATTAAGAGTCCTCACAGTACATATCTTCCCTGCCCACCCAAATCCAAATCCAGGGTTTGCTAGCCTTTCTCTTCATATCTACTGTTTCCTCAAAGCACTTCTTGACTGTAAACTGGAGATGATCTGCCTTGAGCTTCTGGAACTTTCAGCAGCTGTGTTTGCCAACCAGCTTCCTCACAGCTCTCCTACCCTAGTGCTCTAGGTCACCACTGGCCAAATATTAGTGTGGTAAAAGATTTGCCAGAGTTCCTGTAAATGCAGATTACGATTCAGTCGATGCAGGGTGAGGCTGGATTTCTGCATTTCTGACCATCCCCAAGGTGATGTGGTGCTACCAGTTGTTCTGAGAGCACACTGAACTTAAAGGCTCTAACACCCTGCCAGTGCACACCCTCTGGAAAACCATCTCCCTCATGCTTTGCCTCTTATACCGCAAGACACTTTAGCTACTCTTTCACATCCTGCCAGCCATTCAAAACTCACTGTGAATTCCATCTGCTACAAACTGTGTCACCAGAACACTTTAAGGTGTTCAACAGTTACAGATGTGAACATGGTCATTGCGGTTTTTCTGATAGGGGCCCAAAACTAGCTACAATGAATCCTCTTCCCTCCCTTACAATGCGTCTTCCAACAAAACTTGTCCAGAACTTATCATTCTTTTTCAGTTGCTTTTGTTTATTCTAAATGCAAATTGTGCTTCTAAGATTCAGTCTCATCAACTTCCGAGTTGACAGTGTCTCTTCTGTGTGTGAGCGGTGCTCTGCACAGAAATTTCATCTTGGGAGGAGAAGAGCAGCAGGACTGGTGCTCACCTATCACATGCCCTTTGAATTCTGTTGCAGGTGGGCTGAGGAAAGGGAGAAGGAATGGACTAGGGTTTCCTCACTTGAACTGTGTGACTTTCACTCTTTGGTTTGCATTGTCTGCTGCTGAGAGACGATTTGTGAACAGCTGTCTAGCAGTGGTGTTCCCTGTGAGCACATCGTGTGCTCAGGAACACTCCTCCTTTCTCTCAAACTACACTATTTTGGAAACACTGAGGCCCCCAGAACTGACCTTGTCTGCCTACTGAATCCATGCAGAAAGTGATTTTCCTACTTCCTCAGAATGAGGAATCTAAGAGAAGGGAGTAGGAGGAGTTGTGCTTGATCTGCTCCTCCCCATTACTTCTTCTGTTGCCAATTCTAGTTTTCGCACTCATCCACTGATTTAGTATATGAGCAGCAAAGAGAAATGAAACATGAAGTTTTCCTTTCCTTTCCTTGTTGAGAATTCCCTCAGTCTTTCCAAGTTACCCTGGGTTTGGGGGTGGAGAGCAAGAAAACATGTTCTTTCATCCTCCATCAGAAGGGATAAAGCAAAAAGTTGCTTTTAATGAATCTGCAGTGTTCAAAAATGCCTTCCCTTTCATGCCACTCTGCCAGTCACACTGAGCAGAAAAGCAGTGGCATGGTTAGCATGAGAGAGATTTCTTTGCCAATTCTCAATAAGCCTAGCAGGAAGGGGACTGTCCTAGAAGTCCCCTAGGACCTTTAACTTCTACCTCCAGAATTTAATTCCCTTATTCTCAACATTGGGCCTTAAACTCAACTGCTGGGAGACTGGAGAGATCCCAGTTGACTGCCTGTTAAATATGCCTATGTGTTGCATTGGATGTGATCATCACTCAAGTGAAGTTTGGGGACCAATTTTTCTCTTTGTTTACCAAAACCATATCAGTTGGAGCTTGGACACATGGATGGTTTCTTTCTCTCTTTCGTTTCTTTCTCAGCCATTCTAGTACTATGTATATTCCTCAATTAGCCCAAGAGAAGGTACTTACTCTAGTTTGCTAGCACCTGCTGTATCTGAGAATATTTGATGCAACCAAAGGGAGAAATAGATACATTCACAAAGGTGTGGTGCACCTGTGACATTTGCTCTTACTTAACACATTTGAGTTCACAGATGCAGATTCCTGTGATTTCCTGGTGCTCTGCACCTCAGTTCTGCAGCTGCCCACGGGTGTGTGTGGATGAGTGTACAGGCTGAGCTCACCTGGACTGGGGCAGCCTCCCCTAGCAGAGATCAGGCAGAGAGCCTGCACAAAATTTAACAGCCTCTTTTACTTCCATCTGAATTCAAATTCTCTTCTCATCAGTATCTTTTTACATCCTATATCCTGTAGCTGGTGGAACCTCTCATAAAATTGTGAATATACAACTGATCCATCAATCAACTGTGTAAAAAGCAGCTTTGAGGCTTTTGTTTTAATTTAAATATTCAGCATCTTCACTAGGCATCATTGAAAGTGTGATGTTTTAGAATAAAAATGTCAGAAATAGCCCCTCCCCGTGATTGACTATGTACCAATGAGATCATCAGAGAGCAGGGATGCCACTGGGTCTCTGATCCTCTCCTTCAGTACATCAGTCTTCTGGATCAGTAGTTTTCAAACATTTGGATGCAAACAAACCCCCTGAAAGAGTTCTGAAATACCAGGTACTGTCTGACGCATGGATTTTATTTTCTTATTTTGAGACAGTGGTCAGGTCACTTGAATTTCATGTATAAACATGATACAAAGGATCTATACATTCCTTCCTTACAGGGGTTATATTTTGTAAAATTATAGTACAACATCCAACCAAGGTGTTATCACTGATCCAGTCAAGACATAAATTTCATTCTTCTTTTTTTTATTGTTTTAAATTTTCTGTGGGAGGTCCCACTATGTAGTCCAGGCTGGCTTTGAACTCGCAGCACTCCTCCTGCCTCAGCCACCTGAGTGCCGGGATGATAAGCATGTGCCACCATTCCCAGCTAAGACACAGATTTCTACCACTACAAATATCACCCATATTGTTTTTTTTCCAGCATACCCTCTTCCTGCCCTTCTGTGTCTATCAAGGTCTTGGCTTGACCTTCTCTGATGCTGGAGACAGATTTTGTTGTTGGTTGTGTTGTTTGTTGTGTTTTTATAAAATATACCTAGCTAAAGTGATTATTATCTGAAAAATAATTCTCTATTAATAAGGATCCCTTTCTTTGGTTCTTTGGCTAAGATTTGCTTTTCTGATAGTGAGATTTTATAAAAATTGTATATTTGATCTTTATCCCTAGTTTCTGGCACTGAGCTTCTGAAATGCTTAGAATTTTCGGAGTAATGAGAATGAGAGGAACATTCTTTGTTATTCATGAACCTCATTCTGCCACACTCAAGTACAGAGCTGGTTGCCAGAGGAGCCAACCTTAGGATTAGAGGGTTGGAACTTTTGGCTTGCCCTGCCCACACTGCAGTGAGGGAAGACGAAGGAAAGACTGACTTCATCATCAAAGGCCAATGATTTAATCAACTGTACCTCTTCTGCGGATCCCTTAGCATCATCCCAAGGAGTGAGGTTCTGAGAGAGACTCCACAGGAGAGCACATGATAGTGAAGAGGGTGGTGATACACCTGGAGAGTGCTCTACTCCTACGTGTTAGCCTGTTTGTCTCTTCTGTTTGGCTACTCTTGAGTTGTGTCTTTTATAATAAACTGATAAGATCCAGTAAATACTCCTCTGAATTCCAGTTATCAAACCTAATAATGAGTTCACAAGAACCTTAGAAGTACAAGTCGCAGCCTGAGTCCTGGGACTGACTGACACCTTCCCTTGCTAACTCTGAGTACTTAATGTTTGTTCTAATTGAATTGTAGAACATCCTGTTGGCGCCAGAAAAGCAGAATGCTTGGTGTGAAAAACCCATATATTTGAAGTCAGAATTAAAAGCTTTTTGCTTTCCTTTTATGTGGGACATTTTTGATCAATGCCACTGATGTATCTCAGTGATCAGCATCTTGAAATTCATGTCTGAAATATGAGACAAAAAAAAAAAAAACTTAAGGAACCCAGTACTATTTTTCACCACTATCTTTTTTCATAAAGATCCCAACTAGTCTTCTTTCTTTCTTTGTTTTGGAGTCTTCTTGCATTTGTTTCATATACAATATTCCCAAGTTTCAGTAGCAAATAAAGGAATAAGAAAAAATAGATGGGCTTTATTTTCCTGGAAGTATAAATCTGTCTCGCATGTTTTAAACATTTTATGTTTTGTTTGTGAGACAGAGTTCTGCTATTCGGTCTTGGCCATTCTTGAACTTACTATGTATCCCAGGCTGACCTCAAATTAAAATTCTCTTGAGCACTTGATTACAAGTATGCACAACCACACCTGGCCATTTCTAAGATGAGATCTGCATATTTTAATCAAAGTCTAAATTAATATATTATACATGAAAAATGTGAAAATATGAAACATCTTAGAAAGCAAAATAGGAATTGAAATGAAATAAATGTATAATGTTACTATTTGGTCAACAGGTTTTAAAATACATTATTAAAAATAGTCTGGTAAATCATGTGGAATCATGTCCATATTTCATTGTAACTTTCATTTAATGTGTTAAAAATGGATACATATGTGAAAGAATCATGCAAAAGTGCATTACGTTGAAAAATATATACATAGTCCTAATGGTTTTGGCACTTCTAAATTCAGAGAATCTCAAAGAGGGACGGTACCCTATTTGATAACAGGATACACCCTTCAAGGAAGTATATATATAAAGCATAAGAGGAATATACCTTGATTAGTTATTAATAGAAACTTTGTGATTTTCCTGGAAAATAATATTTTATATTTCTTTCTTCAGTGCTTAAAGGTATTTCTACTCTCAAAAGTAATGACATTTGCCACAAGAGGTGACTGGCTTTATAAAGGGGGAACATTACCATGAAGAGATATATGTTCTTGGCCAATTTAAGAGCAAAAGTAAAGGCAATAAAATATGAAATTTGTTTTCCTTATAACTTTTCTTGAATGTGGACTAGAGAGGTATGTATTCAGTTTTAAAGATCATTGTTCTAAACAAAGTTGGCTTAAGGAAAATATCTGTTTAAGCCTTCAGCCTTAAAGCTATCTAGACACAAAAACTTTCTCTGGACATGTGTGTGATTTTTCTTGAGTATGGTGATCAGGAATGAGTAATGCATAGAATGTGTTTCATAATTTTTATTTTATTTTATAATGCACTTAGCTTGGGTTTTGCATTCTGCTATTAGAACGGGGGAAAATGCCTGAAAAGAAAATAGCTAGTAATTGGTTTTAATGAGAATTTCTAGGAAGGCCTTAAGGCAGTTGTGTTTTATTATGCTGATGAAGCAGAGATCTGTGTTGTTTGTGAGGAAAATGTTTAATCTTTGGGTATTAATGTGCTCATATTACTAAAAGACATTTTCCTACTTTTTACTGTCCAACACTGATCACCAAAAAAAAAAAAAAAAAAAAAAAATTCAGTGCCTTGGGAGCAGAGTATGGAGGTGTATTTACTTATTTCATCTCTTGGATGGCATCAGAGAGCCGAGACCAGGGTTGGGGATGTGTAGCTAAGCCAGTATGTGAGGTATCGATTCTCTGCATTCTCTTCCCACTCCAGCCCCTCAGCTCTGAAGAAAGTGGAAATTAAAGACATGATTCTGAAAGAGTCTCTGGTCCTAAGAAGACACAAAAGTTTCATCAAAGCCACTAGTTTGAAATAGGTGACCAGCACTGGGGTGCAACATGCAGGAAAAATTCAAAATAAAACAATCAATGTCAGTCATTAAGAAGTCAAAGAATTACACATGCTGGCGGGGTGGCTACAGTGTGAAAGGAACCCTCCTACATAATTGGGGGGAATGTAGACTAGTGCAACCATTATGGAAATCACTGTGGATATTTCTCAAAGAACTAAAATTAGAAACAATCTATGACCCAGCTATTGTCCTAGGTACCTTCTATGGAAGCAAAGGCATCATATTGGAGGGATACTTGCATACCAGTATTCATAGCAGCACAATTCATAATAGTTCATCCTGGAAGCAGCCTTTACACCCATCAGCAGAAGAATGAATAAAGAAAATATGGTTGTCTATACTCAATAGAATACTACTTGCCTATAAAGAAAGATAAATTTGAAACATTTGTAGGAAAATGCATGCACCTAGAAAATATACTGTTGAGTGAAATAATAAGACATACAAGCTTAAATATCATACGATATTTCTCATTTGAGTAAGAGGAAGTACTAACAAAAAGCAAAATAAAGCCTGGATAGTAGGCTACATAAACCTCATGCAAAGAAGAAGGCCTCCAAAAGACATGGGAGAGGCAAGGGAAGGGAAAAGAAGAAGAACTAGCATGTGCTGTGCATACCAACCTAATTGCAATGAATGTAAACATTACACATCATAAACATGAGATAACTTTGAAGTTATCAATATGTAATACAGCAACCAATGTTAATTTCCTATTACCTTGTCTGTAATTCAGTACTGCATTGTTCTTGGGCTATTTTGTAAATGGATGTCTGTTTGTTAATATGTTTTCATTCTTTTATTTTTAAAATAAAAAAACAGAAAGAAAATAAACAAGAGCTAATAGTAACAACACTCATGATGAAAATGGGGGGAGGACAGTTAGGGACAGAAAGAGGCAGGGGGGAAATAGAATGGAAATAAAGGGAAAAAAACAAGCTGCATTACTCCTTACAATTGATGTTGGCTCCATGTACAATAAACACGTACTAATAAGAAACACTAAAACAATACAAAACAAAATGAAAATAAATAGGTTAATGCAGTCCGCAACCTGCCTTAGAAAATCCTTGAGTAATGATAGGTGATAGTGTCATTAGTCACTTTCTTGCCCCTGACTGGTTTCCAGCCTGGGCCTCCTCTTCCTTTTCTCCTTTTGATCATCATCCTGACATTCTCACCATCACTGCTTAGTGATCCTCACCCTTTTGCAGACAGAAGTTTGGGGTGCAGTGAGTTGTTGCCAAGATGTACCAATACATTCCTTTATGCCATGAATAGAGCTCTGCAACCTCGGTTGCACATTAATATACGTTGGGAAGTATGTGAAATCCCCAATGACCAGTCTCCCTCCATAACAAGTAAATGAGAGTCTCTTGAGGTGGGATCAGGTGTATGTATTTTTCAGACTTAAGTGATAGGAATGTCCAGTGGACATGAAAACAATTTGTTTTATTTACAAAATTTAAATATTTTGAATATAGCATGAGGTTCCCCATATTCACTCTTTACTTGACCCTGAAATCATTACAGTCCAGCCTGTGATTGCTGCTGTGACAGCCACGGACTCATGGGTGCATTTGTGTGAGTCTGTGCTTGGTGGTGGAAGGAGCTGGCGTAATGAGTGCCTCCCTGCCTTCTGGTACTGTCTCCTGTTACCCAGCAGGAGTCTGGCCTCTGAGTTTAGTTCACTGGTTGCTGTCCTTACCGTTGTGAGCTGTTTTTGTTCCTGCATGCAGTCATACACAGAGCTTTCAAACAGTACAAAATTCATGGGTTTTGGTGAGAAGTAGACATGGTGTCTAGACCTGGCTCTGCCATGTGCCACTTGTGTAACTTTAGGTGACATTCATGACCTTTCTAAACCTCAGCTTCTTTAGCTGTGAATCACAGGCTGCGGTGTTAGAGTGAAGCCAAGAGGAAACATGTAACTACATGAAGACCACTGGCACAGTGCCTAGAGGTAGCGAGAACTGGGTATGTAATTGTTTCCCTTTGTCAAGGAGGCCAATTCATTTAAAAACAGTTCCCTTTACCCCCCTCACATTTCTGTGCTAAATAGATGAATGAATTCCATTTTTATTCTTGTGATGAAATTTCCAACTCTGTTCAATTCTGCGTGTGTGTGTGTGTGTGTGTGTGTGTGTGTGTGAAGAGTATGTCCTTCATATTTCAAAGTAACAGCTAGCCTGTCATCAGGAGGCCAGGCACTTAGAGTTTTTGCAAGGAGAAACCCATTCATATGTCTCCCTTTCCCTGTATTTTCTTCTTTACCCAGCCACTATCTGGTTTAGCTTTTAACATGGAAATGACAAAAATGATTTGTGGATAGAATTTAGCCCTTGGAGCTTGGTTTTGTTAGCCAGTGGCAATGAGTATAAGCTGGTAAACTGAGGCAAGATTGACTCCAATCTGCTGATTTAAACTGTGCCTCATCACATCCCGCTTTTAGTGTTTCACTACAAGACTTTAAGCGCCTTGTTCAATATCCTTTCCTAGGTACAGTATTTAGGGCCATAGAAAGTAAGTATTTAGAAAATACACACTTGTCAGACAAAAGCATAAATAATTAGTAAATACTCTAGGAGCAAAACTCTGTGCTTGTCATTGGCCCACTTTATATTCATTAACAGGCCGGCTACTTGTGCATTTATTGATTATATGGATAAATTGCAAGAAGAAATTAAATGAACACATGAATAAAGTGTGAAAAAAGATCTATTGAGTGGCTAGAGTGCAAAGCTGAGGCTGCTTCTGTGTTTCACTGCTCTATACACTAAAGGATTTAGCCTTTCAGTTTATCGGTTTTCTTCTTCATAAAATGGGTGAATATTTTCTCCAACAGGAGAGAAATTTCATAAAATCAGGTACTCTAGGTAGGAGTAGTGAATTCAGTGGAATTGCTCCCAATATAATGTGTTGTTGGTATAAGGCCTGGCTCTACATGCGGATGCTCCTTGACTTGGGATGCCAAGGGTTATATCTCAATAAAGCCAATGGAAGTGACAAATATTGTTTAATAAAAATGCACTTAATACACCCCGCTCATTCACTGAGCATCATTGCTTAGCAGCTGTACACTGTTGAATGTCACTTTTGTACCCTTATGATCTTGTGCATGACCTGGAGCTGTGACCCTGTCAATGCCAAGCAGCTTTAGACAATGTGGTACTGCCTATCACTGGGCCAGAAATGATCAAAATTCAGAGTATGCATTACATGAAATGTAGATCACTTTCACATCTTGGTAAAGTAAAAATGCTTTCAATCAAACCATGTCAAGTTGTGGACTGTTTACTGGTTCTCTAATAGGAGAGAGTTCTAAGTTCTTATTTCAAATTCTCCTTTGTTGTTCAGCACTTGTACGTGCCTTTGTGCGTGGCTGATCTGTGGTTCAATCCTGTACGAATACATGGATGGAAAAACTGTACTTTTAAATGAAGACATCTCAGCTCAAGAATTATTGTGCTTTATGGGAGACTGTGTTCTTAGCCCTGATGTAATGGCTGGAAGTCACTCTGTAGCCCTGACTCAGCAGAAAGCTGCTGATTTTTGGCATTTGCGTTGATAGACATCTTATTGCTGTGAAGTCCTGAGAACCTCAAAGCAGAATGAAGTTTCCAGGCCAAGGTTTAAGAAGGGAAGTGGACAGGAAGTATTATAAAAGTAAAGCATTGATGAAATGTTTTTTTAAAGTGTACTAGCCGGAGTAAATGTTATGATTCTATATATATATACACACATTTTTTTTATATAGAATATATATATACACACATTTTATATATATATATATATATATATATGACTACCCAAAAGTAGGTACACAACCGAGGGAAGGGAGACAGCTACACCTGAAGGGCATCCCGTAGGAGATCCACATGTCTTCCCCCACAGGGCTTCCATTCATGAGTCCCACAGCTGCTGCTCTTGGTGTTGGTTCCCAGGTTGTACCAATGGGGAAAGGGTACCTGGGGCAAGCTTTGTCTCTACGGCCATAATGCTGATTGCACACATCACCTCTGCATGTGTTCCACTACTCCAACATTGTCCACACTTACCTGTAGCAGAGCTGAGAAACATCATCTCCACCTAAGAAGCCATCTGCCTTGGTAAAATTCATTAAAAAGATAAGGGAAAGTCAGGCTAGTAGGAGACAATTTAGCATCTCTACTGGAAGGGTCCCATAGTTGGGGACAGGTATATTCAATTTTAGTATAATTTTTCTGTGTATTCTAATAGAACATTTTGGTAATAGATAATGGAAGAAATAAAGGAGAAGATATTACATGGGTTCATATCAAGCAGAAAATGAATAACCAAAAAAGTTGGCATTGTAGAGTCAGGTCTCCCAGAGATCATGACAAGAAGCATTTCTAGGTTTAAAGCTACTCAAGACCACCTAAAGTTGGTATCTCCTTCACCTTGTGCACTAAAGTGAACTGACTACACCAAAATATCTATTTTTTTTTAATCCCAACTAACTTAATTTCTCCTCTTAATTTACACTTCTAGATAAACTGTCTTGAGGATCAACCTTTTTTTGGCAAGTGATTTTTTCCTCCACTGCCCTGTAGAACATTATTTCATTTTCTGAGTCAAGTGACATAGGCTCTGGGTCACTGGCCTGCTTTGGAGGTTGGTTCCTTTATCTAGTCCTGTGTGAGGCAGGTGTAGAAGGTATGGCACATCTATTATATACTAGCTCCCTGCTATTCAAAGTGTGGTCCAGAGACCAATAGCATCAGTATTTCCTGAGCAGTGGTAGGATTTAGACTCTCAAGTCATACCTCAGACCTACAGTATGTGTTTCCTGGAGCTATCATGACAGAGTATCACAAGCTGAGTGGCTGATACAACAGAAACTCACTTTAGTATCATTCTAGAGATTAGATATTTGGGATTGAGCAGTTGGCTAGGTTGGCTCCTTCTGTGGTCTGTTGGACTGGACTGAACACCCGAGCTGGCTGAGGTAAAGTACACACCGCTGGATGCCCCATGCTGGGACACCCTGGAAGGAAGGAGCAAAAAGTAAAGATACAGAAGCCAGCTGAACCAGCAACTAAGGCCCTTCTGCCCAGACCTGCCATTGTCCTCTGCTGCTATAATTTAGCATCTTGCCTGTTGCAAAAGAAAACTGCTGAGGGACCTATCCCAGTGGTGCACAGCAAGTGCAAGGGTACATTTTAGTACTTGAATGATAATTGAATGATAGTTAGCACAGACACTATGTGAATGCAAGCTTTTACTCAATAATAATATCAAGTAGGGCTTAAGAGAACAAGAGCAATAAAAATGTGGAATTCTTAGTACGTTACTAAATCTGTAAGGAAGCAAATTGCCTCAGGTTTACTCTAATTCCTGTAAATGCACTGCTTTTTCCAATCAAAAATTTTTTTTTGTATTTTTAAGAGGGAGAGAGGAAAACTATGAAGAGAAGTTGTTAACAAAACTGTGAACTAAGAAAATCTTGCTGACAGTGCCCCGGTGTCCATACCCTGGTCACATGATCTACAGAGCATGCCTTGGGACCCACACTGGCCTCCAGTTACCTAAGCTTTTCCTCGGGGGAATCCATCCCTTGGGCTTTTATTTTCAGGCTTCTGAACCATTTCTTCTATAACTGAGCTCATCTACACAATCCCAGGCCATGTCATCCTTGCCTTTGGCTTTAATTACCTGCAAGTGCATGTCTCAGGCGAAGTTGCTATTCTGAACTCCCTGTAATAGGCTCCTCAGTGCTGACTTTGAAAGTCTCAAGGGCACCCAAACTAAGCACACCAAATCAAGTTCATTTATGTCACCATATCCATCCCGATCCCCAGCCTGCTATGTCCTCTTCTCTCTCCTGCTATTGCTCCCCTCTTACTATCTTTCTCTCTCTGATGCCTTCCTCTCTTCTTCCTTACCATCTATATTTCTTCTGTCTTGAAATCCCTGTATTGTATCCCCTATTGTACCTCTTAAAATTATTAATTTCTTTCCATCAATGTCAGTACCAAGCAAGCTGAAGGTATGTTCCATACACTGGATGCTGTAACAGTCTCCTGACTCATCCACCATCAACCACTTTGTCCTCTTTCCCCAGGAATCTGATTATACCACCCACTCCAACTTTTCTCCACTGCTCAGAAATATTTAATGGTTCCCCATTGCTGTTAGGATAATGATAAAACTTCTAGGCATAGGTTTCAAAGCTCAGCATTGTCAAGCTCCTCTATAGCTCTCAGTCCAGCTTCACCTGTATTTTTTCCTTCCCCTTTCTGCAACAGCTATGCTAGCTTTTCTTCAGAACTCAACTGACTCAGATTACAGGACCTTTGCACACACTCTTTCCTTTCCTTTCTTTGCATCTTGCCTCATAATAATCACTCTATCTACCTCAAGTGCCCCCAGGTCCCTAACACTTTAGGAAATGCCTCTCCATGAGAACATTTCACAATTAATTGTTATATTGTTAGGTTCAATGATTTGATTAATGTCTGACAGTTCCCAGACTATATTATTTCCTTGAGCAAGATACACATTAATATTTTGTGACTATTTTATTCTCAGTGCCTACCTCAGTGCCTTTTATTTAGCCATAACAATGGATCTAAATATTGGAATTCACACTCTAAAATTTATTGCTGAGACTCACACATTTACTCTTTCAACACATCTTTGTGCACCTATATGTTTGCCTCTACATTTTTAACAGTCTTTCCAGCACAGAATAAGACAGAACAGACTCCAGGTCTGTTCATTCCCACAGGAAAGGACAGAAACAACCTGAAAACACATTTGTGAAAAGAAATAAAGATTGCAATAAATTGAGTGAAGCAATTCAAATTGGTAGGGTGGTTGGAATTGAGGATTAAACAGAAAATGGGGAAGAGTTAGGTTGAACAAGTAGGCTTCTCCTTGCAGGCGTTTTTGAGCTCTATTTTTATGCTAAATAGGGTGAGCTACATAAAAATGAGGGCAGAGGGTTTCAGGCAGAAGGTACAGCAAGTAGAAGACACTATATTGAAGAAAAAAAACCCAACATGTCACTATTCCTGAAATTAACAAGAGCATGGCTTTAATCCAAAGGCACACATCTTAAAACAATTGAATGTGACATAGCAGGTGCATTGGAATATCTTATTGTTCAAATGGGACAGCAGGAGCACTTTGGTTGGCCTGGCTTCTTGTGCAGAACAGTTATCACACAGCACATTGTGTATTTTTACTAACTCCACTGCTGCGGTTCCTTGTCACTCTAGGACACATCTCTCATACCGGATACATCCCGAATGCTATACCAGGGATGCAGCAAGCAGAAATCTTGCCTACTTCCCACCACCAAATATTAATAGATTCTCCCAGACATTGTTCACTCGAAAATGCCAATCTCTCCCCACCCCTCCACTCCCACCACACACACACACACACATTTCTACCTACCAGGAAAGGGTGGTTTTGATCTGTTAGAATGACTGGAACAATCTCATTTCACAGATGTACAAACTAAGATACAGGGAGAAAAACAGCAAATGTCAAGTGCTGTCTTCTGACATCAGGCCCAGTGTTCTGTGTACTGCAGCCGAGCCATCACCCAGCATTCTGCCTGGTCAGTCACTTTTGGCAAATTAAAGGAGGAAACAAAAGCCATAAACATGCTGTGCTAAAACAATAATGTCCGCTAATGTTCCTTTTTGATGAACTTGAATCTCTCTAGATGACATTTTCTTTCAATATTCCTTTTCTATGCTTTGAGGGGAGGTAAACTTGAAAACCCACCTTCTGTTCAGTGCTGCTTCAGACGAGTAAGTTTAATTTAATGCCATAAACATTCTGCAGTTGCTTGCTGCGGCAGGATGCTGTTGGAAATATTTAATCTGCCAAAGCTCATTGTATATTATCATTCGAATGCAAAATAACTTATGGCTTGAACCCCCTATTGTATTTACATGAGTAAATCACTTAATATTTATAAGATATGATTGTTGCTTAATTTTTTGCTTTACTTAACTTTTGACACCATTAAACTTCATTTTCATGTTTGTTTTAGATTAACTTTGTAACTGGAACACAAGGGGTAGAAATTTGTGCTCGTGTATGTGTATATCTTTATGTGGGTAGGCATTGCATGGGAACACTTTGGTGAGATCTTAAATCATAGCAAGTCATCAACTCGTGAGCTTGTGTCTTAGTTTTTGAACTACTAAGAGTCATTCACAGCAAATTGTGTTGAATGAGATGGATAATAAAATTAGATGTTACCACTGGAGAGTGTAATAATAGTAGCAACAGTGCCATCCATACGAAGGTTACTTCTAAAAAGTCATCCAAAAGGTTATTATGCAAAAAAATTGAAAACTGACTGCATCATGAAACGAGTATATAGTCCTTCAGTGTGATGTAGCTGGAAGAAACAATGCTTTTTTGCATTTGGACATTCCATGTATTTATTGGAAATCAGCTTTATTAACTTGAGCATGTAATTGATACACAGATGTGTATTTGTTTTTTGTTTGCACATTTATACATTTGTTAACACTGAGAAAGACCTAATGATAATGGGACTAACACTAAGCATCATATGCCATCAGAGCCCTTGCTGCATTGAAGACATCACATCCTTTCCATTGGTAAGACCATAAAGAAGGGGACCATAACTTCATCATGCCTGTATGGTTTGATGGCTTGAAGCTTGCTTGAATCAGGAAACTATTAGGAAGAAGGGCAGACTCTAATGATACATAATTTTAATGATGTGAGTTTTGTATCAAGTTTCAAGCCTATATTCTACATATTAAAAATACATAGAATTTAGTTTGTGTTGAGCCTTCTAAATGGATTAGGCATATCCAAAGTGTCTTAAAAGATTGTTCTTATCTTTTTAATACTGTGTGGAACCTGCCTCATAGATAGCAAAAGGCAAACCTCAACTCTGTTGGTGTAACTTAGAGATAGCTCAGTTCATAATTTCTGTGCTACTGCAATTAAGAAAATCTGCCTTCCAATCTTTATCTTACATCTTTAAAAGTTGTAAGAAATAACCTTGAATACGCTGGTAGAGCACTCCTGGAATGGATTTGCCATAGTACAGCTCCTCTGTTTGCTATTGTATCATCATTGCTAATGCTACATGACAAATTGCCCCCAAATTTATTGATTTAAAATGACAAACAGTGTTTATTATCCTACCATGTCTGTGAGTAAGGGATTCAGCTATAGGTTAGCTGGATCTTCCTATGCAAGATGTCTCCTAACACTGCTCCCAAGTCTGGACCACAGGCATTTATAAGCTTGACTGGGGGAGAGGATCCACTTTCAAGTTGCACACTACCAAACTGCTTCATGTAGTTACTGGTAGGATATTTCTCCTTGCTGACTGTTGGCCAGATGTCGCCCTTAGTACCTTTGTTCTGGAGCCCAGCCCAAAATATGCACATGGCTTCATCAGACTGAGCAAGTCAGAGGACAAGAGAGTGAATACGAATGAGATGGAAGTCACAGTCTTTTGTCACCTAATACAATGTCTTAGCTGTACTGTTTATTAGAGGCAGATCACTAGCTCTAGCCTACTCACAGGGGAAAGATTGCATATAGAATACCTGGAGGTGGAGCTCCATGGAGATAGTTCAGAAACTACCCCAGGCAGAAATGTCATAAGAGTTTGATGATTAAAAGATTATGAACTATTAGAGTTAGATTAGATTTATTACTGGGCTCTTCCAAGTTTTGAGCATGCTCATTGCACATATGTATGACTTGTCTCTTCATGCATCAATGCCTCTTTCTTTTTCCTGGCTCTGTTGATCTCACTAGACATTCCTTTCAGCAGAATAAAAGTCACCTGGAGAAGAGTGTATTCCATAAACAAAGTCACTAGAAATCCTTAAAAGCATAGTTCTTGCCAGAAGGTTGCTTCAGTACTAATCCGTGGTTGAAAAATCTAGAACTTAGACTGGAAGAGGTATTAAAAGTGATGGTGAAGTATGATGCTTACAACAGCTGCTTTTAAAAAGCTTTCATTCATTAATGACTTTTGAAGGTGAGCAGATGTTCTCATTTGCTCATTTTGGTTAGTGGCCCATTCAGCAATTGGTATTGTCATCCACATATTTTTGTGTAATATATATATCGCATATGGTCCAATGCATTAGGAGTGGAGAGAAACTTAAAAACATCAGATCACTGGCAGCAAACAGTGTGCCTGGAGCTCATGGTGACTTCAGCAATATCAGAATGTGGATAGCATTACATCTGCTGTGTCTCAAAAGTGCTAGGCGATGATGCTAATTTATAATGTAGGAGGAAGGAGGTGAGGAAAGATACAGTGATGAAAAATAGTTCACAGTAGGAGATAGTCAACGAAGTAGTAATTTGTTAGGTTTTATTCGCACCATGTAACAGAGTGCTGTCACAAGTTCCTGGTTTGGTTTATAAATCAGCTATGTATGTTGTTCCTCTATGCCTCACATGGAAACAGGGCACCACTCTAGACAGACCTTTGCTTTCTTCTTCTATCTTTTTCTAGAAATCCTTTTTTTATTTCTAAGGGCTATGTGGCATAGAAGGAGTGCAGCGCTGGAATAAAGTGAGGCCTTTGGCCATCACTGAACTTTACAAAGGACAGGACAGGACAGCAGAAGGCAGGAAGGCAGGGAAAAACAGGAAGCAGCAGCATCCTTAGAGGAGATCAGAGAAAAGAAGGGCAGATGGTAAGGAACCAGAAAGAGAGTGATGCTTACAGTTATCACAGATGCCTCTCAATTTTTAAAACCCTGAATGCTTACATTCCTGAGAAATTTAAGCAACTAAAAAGAGTCTTTTCCTTCCCCTTATTTCCATTCCTTTTGCCCCTACCGTACTATCAATGTGTGTTTTAAATCCCTAAGTTTTTATTGCTGATACACAGTATCTGATTGATACCCCTAGATTGGACAAAGTATGCTCCTAAGATAACAAAATGTTAAAAGTTCCAGATATATCCTTCAGAACAGAAATTTTATGCAGTTTATAGAATATACTCATTCCAGAAATCCCCCCATCTCTCTCTCTCTCTCTCTCTCTCATTCTCTCTCTCCCTCTCTCTCTCTCTCTCTCTCTCTCACACACACACACACACACATACACACACACACACACACACACACACACACACACACACAGGATTCTGTGGATACTCAATTTCCTTAAGTTAAATACTATAGTATTTGCATAGAACGTGTGCACATCCACCTATATGTTTTAAATTATCTCTGGATTATATATAATACCTAATGTAATGTGAATGGAAGTTGTCATATTGTATCAATCAGGAAGTGATGACACAAAAGTTCTGTACATGCTCCATAGGTACAGACACGATTTTTTAAAGATACATTTTGGATTTACAGTGGATGAATTTCCAGGTTCTCTGAGCATGCAGAGGGCTGATTGTCCTTACAAAATCTTGGGATGAGTCCCCCACTTCTAACTCATTCTTCTGTCTTTTCTGGCTGCTCTTTGAAAACAAAATTTTGAAAAACCATCTCTTATTTCAAGACCAGTGGAATTGTTTTAGGTCTTTTCCTGAGACTGAACTTTGATGATGAGATGGCGTTGATGTAAAGATCCTTGCAAGAAGGGAAAGTTTCGCTGTTTGACAGTGCTTTAAGTCAGGAGTCAACCTGAGTGTCCCTGGGCCCTTTAAGTCTGTGGCACTATATTAGTTTTCTGTTGCTGCAGTAAGCAATCGCCATAGTCTTAGTGGCTTAAAACAATACAGAATATTATCTTACAGTTGTGGAAGTTTGGTCGGACATAGTATCACTGAGCTAAGATAATGTAGTTGACAGGGCTTCTGGAGTCCTTGCCTTTTCCGGGCTTAGAGACCAGCACATCCCTTGGCCCTTCCCTCTTCAAAGCCAGCAGCAAGTTCTTCTCTGCTAGATCTCTGGTGCTCCGCTGCTAGGAAATGTTCTTCACTTTGCAGGACTCAGGAGTTAGCCGAGGCCCACCTGGAAAAAACTTGAAAAGTCACTCTCAACATCCATAACTTAATTGCATCTGTCAAGCCCATTTGCATGTAGAGTAACATATATGTAGTTCCCAGGGACAGGCTCTGGACCTCTTTTAGGGGAAGACCTACCATGGGTAGTAACTGCAGCAAACTTTCTGACCTAATGTGACTGGTGACGGTCACTTGCTATTGATCGACCTTAATTCACAGCACTGTCCAGCCTAGTCAGAGATTTCCGCCAAGGTCAAGTGCTGTTTCTCTGCTGTGATCAGTTGGAATCAGTTGCCTTGTCTTATACTTCCAAATTTTCACTGAACAAGCAACAAATCTGTGTCACCACTTTGGTTCCTCTGTGATTCTTACAAAATTTTGAACCCCAGCTTTCCAGCTTCCACTGCAAAGACCCTCAGGTCTTGTCAGCCACCATCAGGACTGAGTCCTAAGAGAACTTCAATAGCAAATTGTCCAATCTCTTCCTTTTATGAAGGAGTGAGCCAGAGCTCAGGGAAGGAAAATAGTTTAGCACAAATTGCTTAGGCTCTAGACTCAGACTTGGGCTGAGTACTTTCTTGCCCCACTTCGAAATACTAGACTAAAAAGGACTAGACATGGGAGGAGACAGAAGAGAGAGCTGATTTCCAAGACCTAAAATGCAAGTTGTTCCAGCTCACTAGAAATATGCTGCAGCTGTGCTGAGACATTGATTGTCATGCTCTTGTATTTACAGTGGCCTCAAAACTTCCCTGGTACCGCAGACATTCCCTTTCACAGTCATAGAACACTATTCAAAAGGTTAAAACAGATAGCTAACACTTTTAGACTAGGCTGTCCAGAGATAAGCACTATTGTGATTTCCTTCTGTGAGGAAATTCGCACATTGCAAATATATTTAAAGAGAAGACAAAGCCATAAAAGAGAAAAGTAGGAGATGTGCAACTAGCCTAAGGAAAAGTAAATTTTGCTGAGTTCATTCACATATCCTGTCACCATTCCAACAAATCCCAACACAGATTAGAGCGTCTCTGCCTTATTGGCTTAAATGTCTGGATTTAGTAGCTGTCATTCCTCCTACAAGCATTTATTCAGTACTTCTTCTGGGCCAGAACTGGTGCTGAGGACAGATGAGATACATTCCCTGTGAATTCTATTAAGTGCCTGAGTTTAGTTTGGTTGAGGAAGTGAGTCTCACGTCTTCCAATTCAACTGTCCTTTTTCTCCACCTATTCTTCCATTCCTCATTGGCTTCAATTAGAAAAACAAGTAATACCAATACATTCTCAACTTTAAGCATATTCTCTAGATCCAACTTACAGTGGAGATGCAGATACCAAGTACTATTTGGAAAGACTTAATATGAAGAACAATGAAAACATTTTTGACAAGCAAAAATGCTTTACTATGCTTCAGTATGGACAGGTGAGTTACTATGTATATATTCCAGCACTCCAATTCATAATGTGGTGACTGGACAGAAACTTTGATTAAGGTATGTCAGCTGTAAACTTGCACCTAGTTAGATTATTCAGAACAAGCCAGTTTGGAATGTGATTCATTATAACGAAACATGAATATCTTTTACTCCTTTGCTTCTAGACATATAGTCAAAGCATGAAGAAAACCTGATTTATTTGCTTAAAGACTCCTAGGCAAAGGGTATAACCCCAGTAAAGCACTGCCTAGCATGGAGGAGGCCCTTGGGTAAATGCAGCAAAGAAAAAAAAGGCCTCCTTTAAAAATAAATATTCAAAACTTTAAGAGTTTAGTGCAAGGTCTGTCACAATTCATTTATACATTGAAAACACAGATTTGGGAATATTTGTGGAGTCAGGGAATTTTAAAAGTTACTTTTGGATACTTTGGAGTTAATCTGAAATAATTATCTCCTTTCACACAGATGAGGATATTTTTTCACTGCAGTATGTAAATAAGAATTAGAAACTTTTTGTTTCCCAAAGGTCATCTGACTACACACGGGCAAGGCTAAAATTAGGAACTAGAATTCCTTCCAATTCAATTCCTTCCGCTCTGTCATAGCCTTACTTTAGCCAAGAGTACTCTATTTTTTGTCTGCAAAGGGAATAATCCTTCCCCTAAGGATTATCATGATTTAAGTCTTTCCTCTTTCCTTCTTCTGTTTTCATTTTTATCTTCTCTATTGTAATTTATTCTTTTTCTATCTCATGAGAAAAATTTAACAAGTAGCCCATTCAAGGCTTGCAGTATAGTTCTGCAATAAAACACTTTGTCTAACATATGCAAGGTCCTGAGTTCAATCTCCAATACAAAAAACAAAAGAACAAAGAACAAACATACAAAACCCCTAGCTGATGCATAGAACTTTTCTAAGAACAAAGCTTTAGTTTGTCATTTATTAGAAATAGTTTCCCAATACTTTTGGAAAGTCAGCCATGAATCTATCAGTCCCACCACGTTAGGAAATATAAAGCTACAATAGTATGATGTGTATGTGTACTGATCGGTGTATTGGTGATTGTGTAACTTGTATATAAAGGTATAAGCCATTGATGAGGAAGAACTTTATGAGAATGAGCTACAGGTTGCTTCATTCTCATTGACTGAACTTCTTTCCTCATGAAATGCTGGAGCTTAAACTTGGAACCCTGAGCCAGTTCAGCCTGTGCTCAACCACAGAACTACACTCCCACCCTTCAGCTTTGCTTTACTTAAATGATTTCATATTTTTTTTTTAAAAAAACAGATTTTTAAAAAATGGACCTTGGCATTTATTTTACAAGTTTTAATGGCTGAAATAGTTAGAGCTGATTGGTAATTTGAAAACTGTTTTCATTCCTACCAACCAATAAAAATATCAGTTCATAATTATTTCTTATTCTTTTGTCCCTATCCACTCATATGTATGCCAAGAGTCTGGTGTGATCCACACAAGTACAGTCTTAGTCTAAGGGTTGATGAAAGTGTAGAAGCAAGCAGGCTGGGTGGGAGGGAGTCTGGATACTTTGCTTCTGGTTTTGAGAAGTAGCTGACAGTAAAATACATCTTTTACTGAGCACATGTCTAAATCAGGCAAGTAGGTATTCTAATTGATCTATGAGGTCAGAATTATTTTCATCTCAGTTTTTCAGATGCAAGAATTAAGTCCCAAAGTTAAGACACTGCCTGTCACAGAACTAATAAGTACAAGAGATGAGCGTCATAGATTTTTTGATTCCCGGGCTAACTTCTTCCTACTGGGCAGTGCTGCCTTCCTGCTCTGTGTTCTTGGAAAAATCATTTGCCCTTTCTGAGCCTTGAGTTTCCTCATTAATCAAGTGGTGGGGTTTGTTTCTTATCATTTGTCAGATTTCTTATAACTGCAGGGATTGGAGAAGGTCATTTCCCCTTTCCTCCCTCTGCCCTTTGGTTTCTACTTTTCCCAGGGCCAGCTGTTAGTCATTAAAAATGAAGCTAGTACTCGAAGTCATGTCTGGCTGTGAGGACACGATCTGAATGCTTCCATTCTGACCTCTACATCAGTCTGCACATCTTGCCTGTAGACTGGAATCAAAGGGGACTGGGGGGAGGAACTAGGGACTTTAATTATAGTTTTAAACAATGGATTTCCATTAAAATTGTATTTTTCTACACCTCTGGAAAATTGCATTATAGATGAGATAAAGGCCGCCTTGCATTTAAATTAAGGTTTATCTTCTGGCTGGTAATCTCATTTGCTGTTTAGCAATTTTAATTCGAGTCAAGGCTGTGTAATTAGTGCCTCAGCCAATTGCCATTCCTCATTGCTTTGTAGCTGTAGTTACTGCTGTTAAGACAAGACTACTCGTGTGGAAAGTATACGTCCACATACTACATTATTAAAGGTGGCATACACCAACAGACACTCCCTGTGCATGCTGATGTCTCAGACGAGGAGGCTGGACGACATCCTGCCCAGTGGACGTGGGGATGGATGGCCAACGGGGGATGTCAGTGTTTTTACATCGTGACAAGTTAACTTGAGATTATACTCTTACACCAGACATACTGAGTCTGGCAGTAGTTTAAGGTATTTTCACTTTGTGATAAGTTTAACATAATTTAATTTAAAAATCATGTTCTGTGTGATGTGACACATTTTTTCCACAATAAGGCATGCAGGTGTGTGTGTCTGGAGTGGGAGGAGGGGAGTGATGAGTGGGTGTGTGCCTGACTATATGCATTTGTGTTATAGCTTAAAACCATACTGAAAATGTCTGCAGATGGCAAAAAAATGCAATAAAATTTGTAAGTTGAAATTCCGTCTGTACTCCCAAGATGATGGGTAAGTTTTATTTATTTTGGAGGAAAAGTGTGCATAAATATATAACTAGACTGTACTTATAATGAATACTAATTATATGCATTCATAATGCTAATATATATGTGTATATATATATTTGTAATTGACAAATCAGGCTATATATTTGTTCATGTACATTTTATGTGTACACACTATAGATTTCTGCTTGGAAGAGCAAGTTATATTTAGAATTCAAACTCAAACATAAATGTAAGTATAGTTCTCTTTTTTGGTCCCTATTATCGGCTTTAACGGGGAAAATTTATAATTCAGTTTGTTTGTGTATGTTAAATTCTTAAGGATAGGAGCTTTATTTAGTTTTTATTCCATATTGCCACTCATAGACTTTTCTTGAAGCTTTCTATTAAGGGTTTATTGAGCTTAGTAACATAATGGAGCAATTGACAGTATCTTTCTAACATATAAATATTCTCCTAGTGTTATAGTCCGTATACTGAATTTGGTGTGTCAGTTTTTCTCCATTCCAGCAGAACTATAACCATATTTATAGCCAATTCAGTTGCCTATTTGAAGAAAACTCTACCACTCAGAACACTTCTGGAGAAATATTAGCATTGTAAATTTGACTTTCATGTCTCAGGGGGGAAAAAAAATCAAACAGCATATAGAACATATCCGTGTGATATTTTGGTTTGTGAATCTTGATGTAACAAATTTGAAAAGTAAACTAAATGATTCCATTTGAGCAAGGATAGAATTTGTTTATTCTGACAAATCAAGTCAAAGTTTACAGCCAGAGTCTTTCTGATTGTCTCTTAATGACTTCTAGGGATACTCAGATATAATGGTCCGTTAAAGCCCTTGGTAGCAACCACAATATCTTTTAGAATCAATATTGTACAATTTAGTACACAAAAATTCGGAGTTTGTCAGAAAGAAGTATCTTTCTCCTGTAAACAAAATATACCCAACTGCTTTTTTCCTCTTAATAGTAATAGAATGACTTGAAAGATATTGCTCACTATTTTGCCAGTAGCTTAGAAGCAATGCTATATTGGGGGCCACAAGTCACAACAAAAGTATCCAGAAGGCTAGTCCATACACTTTAATACTTACAGCTCTTTATAATCTTAGAAAGTAAATTGATATTATAAAACAATAACATAAAAATTATTATCCTCAATATCAATAAATTAGGTATTCTTTGCTTATGTGTCAAGGTACTGATATTTTATCTTTGAGTATGTCATCTTACCTGATGTTACATCTTTTCTGTTAAAATTCATGTAATTACTAGTTTTCCTAATTAGGAGACTGTTAAACAATACATTCAGATTAAGTTAATAAAGCACAGTAACCCTTTTTTGTCAATACCATGGGATAGTTGGATACCTTGTTTTACTTAGGTTGAGGGTCATGTTTTTCAATCTGGTTCAGCTATTCTTAGTGCCTGAGACTAATCCTATTCCTAATTACAGGATTTTTAAATGAATTCTGAACGGTCATTTTAGACTGTTTAGCATAAAGTCATCTGTGTTTTTCCTCTAGTGCTCCTACTCTAGTTATCAACAGTGACCATGACTTCCCTTCTATCCAGTCACAAATATTTGCATGTCATAGCTAAAGCCCTTTTTTAGAGCACAGCACACATTTATTAGAATATAGATCCCTACTTTTCTCTGACCCACATCAACTTCTTGGTGACACTATTGCTAATTTTCCCATTGGAAATCTAATGCCTACTGTCTCAAGCTTTGTTTTTCTTTTCTTTTACTTTTAAAAATTTGATTAATTTTGAATTTCCTCTTGTGAAGTTTCATCCAGCTCCTGAACAGCCAGCAATTGTGCTTTTCTGTGCTTCTCGGAGGCCACTTGCTACCACCTAAGGCCAGTCCACTACCATTTCTCTCTGAATTACTACAGTAATCTCTCCCTACTTCCTCTTTTGCCACCACGCAGGTACATTCTTCAGCTTCCAGATAGATGATTTGAAAGAAGGAAATTAAGCTTGTTGGCTCAGAAATACCCCACTGGCTTCCCAGTATAAATAGTTCTTTAACATGATTCTTAAAGGAGCTCCATAATGTTATCCATATCTAATCCTTCCAGGTCATTTTCTCTGTTACTTGCCTGGTTCTCAAAACCACTGTCTTTTTTCCTACTGTGCATGCTTTGCACACATTATTTCCTGTCTCAACATCCTTACCTTACAAGCTTTTACTAGTAATACATACTCATCTTTCAGATCTCTTTGAATAAGTTATTTCTTTGGTACAGCCTGTAATTTTCTCATTGAGATCTCTATTCAGAGCACTTATCACAATTTGGAATTAATTATTTATGTATGTGTTTCTTGCTTAATGGCTGCAAAGACTGCAAGGTCAGTGTAGTCAGAACTACACCCACTTCCTTCACCACTGGATACCCCAATCTTAGCAAATTGCCTCACCTGTAGTGTAGATTTGTTGGTGGTTGTCATGTTTAAATTATTAGATGAATAGATTGCCTGCTTGGATTATAAGGTATTGCTTGAATCTTGGTTTTCCTAGTAATTTTTTTTATAGAAGAATCTTGTATAATAAGAAATCAGCATGCAGTCCTTTGAATCCACACAGTCCAAATGTAAGGCAGATATAATGATTCTCATCTTAAAAAACAAGAATAAGGTCTATAAATATGTAGTGATTTGTTCCAAGCTACAAAAATAGTCATGACAAGGCCAGAATTATACTCTGAGTCAGTTTGAGTCAAAAGCTGGAGCTCTTCTCATTGGGCTTTGTTACTCTGACAAAATCCATCCTCTACCTCCCATGCTTCTCCTTTCTCTTGACAGATGTCTGCTGTAAGGCAGTGACAAGTACCAGCCTGACCCTTGGTGTGTACATATGTACTCCTTGTGGGTCCATGGTGCCCACCTCCAGTCTCTCACTCACATGGAAATATCTTACTGTAGAGAGAGCCACAGTAAGCCTCAAGAGTGACAAGTTAGTGTACATGTTACCTTTTTGCAGTTTAGGTAGGTGCCAACATTTGGTTATTTAGGCAGGGTCCAGACCTCCCCTATTTGGGTGGTAGCAACTACCTAAACAGGGCCCAAGAAAAAATACATTTGCAAGCTGTATTTCAAGTGGAGTCATGGTCACCCTACCCTACATGCAGTGAACATTTATGACTGCAGTGAGAGTTGCTCTGAAATGCTGGTAGGATTCACAGTACGAAAAAAAAATTTTAGGAAAGGGTCAGTACTTTATAACATGAAGCTTGATATTTCTCATAATTACTGGGCCTTCTTATCACTAGTCATGCATGTGCATGTAGCTAGGTAGAAACAACAAACTAGTGGAGGAGAAGTTTAGGGAGAGTCTATGACAGAGTCAGCATTGTTAAAATTCAGTATGATCGCAGAGCATCAGAATTCTGATAGCAGAGCATGATAGCACAGCATCTAAGACACCTCAGGAAGTGAGCTCGCCAG
Source organism: Chinchilla lanigera (assembly GCF_000276665.1). Classification (NCBI taxonomy): domain Eukaryota; kingdom Metazoa; phylum Chordata; class Mammalia; order Rodentia; family Chinchillidae; genus Chinchilla; species Chinchilla lanigera. Next base: position 6,423,434 of record NW_004955424.1, on the reverse strand, counting down.
TTACATCATGGCCGTCTTCCGCTCATACCCTTGTTTGAGGTCTTTGCTCTTTCAGATTTATAGAACATGGACACTTGCTTTCAAACTGATTAAATTCTGGACAATAACGTCCATGGGAACGTGAAAGAAATTAGTTTCAAGGAAGCTAAATTAGTGAAATGAGTGAAAACTGTCTTCCAAAAAAAATATAAAGTATTATTATCCAGAGACTATGTCGTTGTTGGGAAGATGTGAACTATACTTAATAAACCATAGCATTCACCTCTCTTCATCTTATGAGATTGCCTCTTACTCTGAATTTTTTTAGCATTGCGCTTTTCAATTTTCAATGTGTGAGACTGTTTTTAACCAATCAAATTAGAATCAAATTTGCAAGTGAAATGCCACAATATAGAGCAGTATATTATCATGTGAAATTGAAATAGGAAACATCTTTCATTGCTGAATTCACAAATTTTATGACCCCATCCCAAAGTGTTTGGAAGAGGATTTATATTGACTATATGCATGAGGATTATTACCCATGATGTCATTGCTCATTATTGTGTTTACTGATTTATTGCTCAAATGCCAGCCTCAGTTTTGTTTCTTTTTGTTCTTTTTCCTTTGATGAGCAGATCTGTCCTTTAGAACTAAGAATGTACAGGAGCAGTGCTAAACTCTTTCCTTGGGAAAAGTCAAAGCAAGCCCTGCCATGTTTTTCAACTATCTACTCTATTCGGCTGGCATCCTGAAATTAGAAGATACTTGAAATTAAGAGATATTTAGGACTAAGAGAAGAATTTTGAAGGGCTTTATGATTTTCTACACCATAGTGCACTGTTTTTGTTATAGCACTTTAACCAACATTTCTATTATCTCTGTCTTAAATATTTAAGCCAAGAGCAAAGCAAATATCCCTGGTGGCAATGACCTGTTAGGATTAATGTATCAGCAGTAACTGCAAATAGAATTGGGACAGATTATTTCAAAGAAGAAACGCAAATGAACATATTTGAAGAATACAAAGTCTTTTGTACTATCTCTCTGGCCATTTGTAGGGATCATGACTAATTCTCTGGAATTTCACACTGGAGATTAGCTGCTTAACCTGGACCTTTCTTAAGCCAATGTGCTGCCAGGGAGGATAGTAAAAGGAAACTGAAGATAGGTAGATGTGATCACACTGCTTGGGTGTATCATCAATGGAGGGAAGGCTGTTGCCCTCTGAAATACTTCGAAAAGTGTAATGGAAGTAAGACCAGGGAGCATGAGAGATCTGAGCATGTCCTCTTTCTTCTTCCTGAAGTTCACTTGCACCTCACAGAACTCTCTCCCAGGAACCTATGGAGTTAAGCTTTAATGTTTCCAATTACTCATGGATTCATGAAAAAATATACCCAGCTGAAGATATTTTCAAAGTTTTAAAGCAACTTGGAAGCTAATTTCCTATTCCTGGCTACTAGCTGTTTTGAGAGATTAGGAGTATTCCATGACAAAAATTAATCAGCACCACCCATTTTGACCTTTGAGAGAATAAGTAGGCAGAATCAACATTTATTAATCTTCCTTATGCCAGACAATGTGTGAGTCACTATATATACAGTAGCTCATAAGTACGCTCTGTGATTCTCCTTCTACGGATAAGAAACAGACTCCAAACTAGCTTCAGTTTAAGTGTCAGAGGAGTGAGATTCATTAAATCCTAAAAATGTAGCTTTACCCAGTGTTATGCTTTGCCCCATAACTGATATCTACAGTTCATGGAAAATCACCAGACCTAATTCCACTCTGTATGTTTGTGCAAGTGTTGTGTGTAAAACTGTGCCTAGACTTTCTGAAGTGAGTAGTTAATTAAGCAACTTGATAGACTTGGTTTGATTTACTCTATCTATACAGATATCTTCTTGGATGTGAGTCATAATACTTGAAGAAATCACAAAGATTAAGGTCCCAACAAAGTAAAAGAAGGAAGGGATTTCTGTTGAAAACGTGGGCATATCAGCCTTTATATTTAAGAATGTTTAGTCATGTTTTATCAGATTCACAAGATTTCTTTTTCTAGCCATGGAAAAGTGTTCAGCAAACATGCCAAGTTTCTTAATATTCCAACATGCAGGGCCAATGTTGCGGTTAATGTATATTCACTCTGCTCCTGAGCGCTTTTTTTAGGAGATGTTTTTGCGGAGTTGTCATTATTTTTCTAATTGCCCAATTTCCTCTTCTCTGTTAAACACTAATTAAAGAATGAGCCCAGGACTGCCACCTTTTTGGAGACAACATTAATCTCCTGCCCTCTCCAGATTTTAATGGACCTAATTTATCCCTGTTACCTACAGCCTTTACTACCCCAGCTAAGCGAGGAAAACTTTCTTATTCCTTCAGCCTTTCCATCGCTCTACGTCCTCATGTTCTAATTTTCTTACTAACTTCAACGGATCCTGCCTGGCTTTCTTTATGTTTACTTTTCACTGGTAAGAGGCCGTGCGTATTATGAAACTGTCTTCCTTCCCTACATCCGTTCTCTATTGCTTGCTTCTCTCACCAGTCCTCTACAGGACTGTGGCCACCTGATGGGTTAATTAATCACATAACACTCATCCTGAAATAGGCCCTCAGGACTCTGAGGCATCAGTATTGATCTCCATAAACCAGCAATCTACAAGGGAAAATCGACTAAGCGTCAATTTTAATCAAATGAGGTCTAGACAGTCCTATAAATCAGAAATGGATGTTACAGGAACACAGAAGTTGAGCTCTCACTCTGCTAGGGGACAGGAAAAACTTCCTGGAGTGACTGCCACATGGGATGATAAACCGTCTGACAGAGGTAGACACATGGATTGAATCCCAGAGATTTTTTTTTGTTTTGCTTTTTTTGTTTTTTTTTTCTGGAATCGAACTCATGACCTTGCGCTTGCCAGGTAGGCGCTGTGCCGCTGAGCTAAATTCCCAGCCCCCAAATCCCAGAGTTATTTGTACCTGTGGCAAGCTTGATAATCAGTAATTTTGACTTTTGGTGCATTTTCTTTATACAGCTCAGTAATATTTCTATTAACAAAATGTTACAAGGTACTTGGAAATATTTTTATGAAAAATAGTGTGTTAATTAAAATGAAGCAAAGCACAACAAATTAACCCAGCCATAATCTCTGGAACAAAGAACTTGGCTTCTTAGGGAGTAAATAAAGAGCTACCTATAAGACCTGAACTGATGGTATTGGATTTTAAGCACTTTTACAGCCTCTCCTAAGATCATATTGGATCATATAATGATATTCTTGGCTTGATGACATTCTGCACTACTATTAGATTAGAAATAAGAAAATCTAAAGGGCTTCTGAGTTCTTGGAATAAGCATGTCTTTACTCACTGGAAAAAATGACTCGTTAACACCAAAATAATGAAAAGAAAGAGCCACAAACCTGAACTATAAAACAAATTAATAATCTCTATGAAAACCAGTAGAGCCAGGGGTAGAAATAATAGATATCTAGCTATCTCTCTAACTCTTTTTATTGCCCCTGCATTCTGAGGGGACCATAATTGGTGTTAACAGTGATGCCCCAGAATGTACAGAAAAAGATTCATGTATATCAAAAGAATTTTATTTCAGAAGGTGAGAAAATTTCCACTAAAACTGGACTAAATAGAACATATTGTTTTCTTAGCATGAAGAAAGTTCATTCAATAAATAGCCACACATATTTAATGCAGCTTATCATGAATGTGTGTGTGTGTGTGTGTGTGTGTGCAAGAGAGAGAGCAAGAGAGTATACATATCTGATGCAGTTTCCTTAACAAAATTCTACTTTAGACATCCTTTTGTACTTAAGACACTCCTGAAATAGAAGGTAGTCTGGATTGTTTCAGAAGGGAAAACAGCTTTTTTTAATGTCAGCAATATTCTCTTAAGATTAGACCTTTTTTTCTCTTTTTTAAATAATTTTCTAAAGAGAAAATGCTTGTTGAAAACTCTAAAGTTCTGACATCTTGAATATGAATAATAGGCAGTGGGAGATTTTGTTTTTAATTGATTCACGACAATGCACTTAAAACATATTTTTAAAGTACTTTGCATTGATCACCAAGTGGCTTTAGATGCAACCTTTCATGTTACAGTGAATTATATTGTGTTCACCTTTCTCGCCGTGACAATCCATTTTAAGTGTGTCCTTTTCATACTTCCAGAATAATCTGACTCACCATGGCCTTTTCCCATAATTATCAGCATACTCTTCTTAATCATACTGAAATCTGTTATTTTTATGCTCACAGCATTTCAGAATGTAGATTTGAAAATTATCATCCATGCTCTTACAGCTGAAGATATGGTTTCTTCATAATATGATGCATAGTTTTAGAAAGTTCTTGTGTTTCCAAACCTGATTTGAGCATCATTATTGTACAGACTTCAAATAACCCTTGATTTTAGGCAGAGCCTTACTGGGAAGAGATGTTTCTACACTGGGATTTGGAGCAATTTGAAGCCTGTGCATTGCTCCAGGCCAAGACCATGTGACTGTCGGACTTACAAGGCAGACTTTTGACATCACACCCAATGTTGTTTAATAAAACATGGTCGGTTTGAAGTTCAGTGTTTTATAGGCTTCTATGGAGAGGCAACAGAAGATGAAGGTGTATATAGTAAGAAGAGAGATGAGCTCTACATATGGGCAATGTCGGGGCAAGTGTGTGGCTATTGTGCCCTAGTGTAGGCTTTTGTGTCACAGATATCTTATGCTCATTATGATCGCAGCTGTCCTCCCTCTCCTACATCTCACCTCCTGATGTGGTATTTTGAATGCACCTCAAAGTCTGTCACCCTGACGTGATGTGGTATCTGCCTGTAAACATTAGGATTGATAGGTCAATTAGTTTTCAATCAATGAGTAACGATTTGATCAAGACAGATTACTTCCACATACAAAGGTCATCCTTTCTTTGCCATCTGATACAAAAGCTGGCCCGAGGAAAGGCTCAGGCTCCCTCTCCTGCTATTTATTACTGCTGGCTGGTCCACCAGAAGCAGCAGTGTCTGTACCTGAGGGCTCCTGTGTCCCAGGTTGGGAATTCCAAGATCTGAGTCTTTCTCCATCACATACACTTCTAGCAGTATAACTTTTCCAGGCCACTTAAAATTTTTGTTTCTGAGGCTCAGTTTCATTACTGTTAAATACAACTTAGTTTCATTTTGTATGACCATTATATCTGAACTGGCCATTAAATATGAATGAAAGAATATTCTATTTCTTTTATCTTGTCTTATTTATTTGTTGTGGTTCTGAAAACCAAACCCAGGACCCTTCACAGACTCTAAGAACTGTGTCTTTGACTCTGCACACATTTTTAAAACTCATTAAAACAAGGTCTATCATTAATTCTTTCATTGAAATAAAGATATATTGTTGGGTTATTATACATTGTGTCAATAAAAAGGGTGGGAGGGGGCTGGGGATTTAGCTCAGCGGAAAAAAGAGCCTGTCTGGCAAGTGCAAGGTCATCAGTTCAGTTCCCGGTACCGGAGAAAAACCAAAAAAAAAAAAAAAGGGGAGGGAGATGTGGCAGGGGAGGAATTCCAGACCAAGGAAAATGCAGGTAACTGAAGTTACACGGTGTCGGGGGCTGGGGATTTAGCTCAGCAGTACAGCGCCTGCCTGGCAAGTCCAAGGTCATGAGTTTGATTCCTGGTACCAGAAGAAAAACAAAAACAAAAACAACAACAACAACAAAAAAGTTACATCATTGTTTCTCTAGTGTAAAGCCTGAAAGAGTTAATTCAATCTAGGAGATATGATAGACATTGAGAATTGATAGGAAAGCACTCATAGGTAAAGGATAACTGGGATATGGGAAAAGAGAAGGGAAAGAAGGAGAAAGTTTGTATACATGTATATGCAGGATAGTTAACACGGGTGTTCTACTGTCCTGTATTTCCTTGCTGAAAGAAACTGTCAGTGAGGCATTGGTTGATTAGCTTTGTATGTCTATATGTGTTTTCATGAGAAACTACATTGAAGATATCAATATGTAATACAATAAGCATTGTTAATTCCCTACCACTCTGTTTGTAACTCTGTAATGTCTGTACTGATCCTATGCTATTTTGTAAAATGTTGTTGGTCTGTTAGTATTTTCCTCCTTTTATTTCTAAAATTAAAAAAAAAAAAAAGTTACACAATGTCTAACGAGGCCATTGGCCTCCTAGCTAAGAAGTTAGGAATTTTCACAGAAGGCGATAGGTAAAAGTAGCTGGTTTTATTGGTTTAAAAATTTAACAGAGACACTTTTTGTGAATGTAGGAGTGGTGAAAATGAGGCAGAGAGGCCAGGTTGGCTAGCTAGCAATCCAGTGAAGAAATGGAGGGTGTCTGTTAGGATGTCATGTTAGGTTTGAGGAAACATGGAGATACATGAGGAATAGGAAGAGGTAGAACTAGCGTGATTTACAAACTAACTGATCCAAGAAGATGGAGAAGCAGGCAGAAGATGCTAAGGGTGGTCTGGGGCAAGGTGAGCTGAAGTGCATGCTGGCAGAGTGAACAGTTTTATGCAAGTATCTGGAATACAGGAGAGAGAATTTAGGGATGTCACCAAAGATCTGGACCAGAACAGAGTGCCATCTTTAAATAAGGCTGTTCTGCCTCCTGAATTTATGAAATTTAACAAAGAGGGTGAAGAGGAGAATAGAGAACACGACTCAGTGGCAAACAGCACTTTAGGGGGTAACTAGGAAAAGAAGCCCTAAAGGAAACTGAGAAAGAAGAGTCGGACAGCTGAGGGAAGAAGAAGAAAGGTATAGTCATAGGAAAAGTGAAATTATCAGCAAAGGTGCATGAAGAGAGATGGGGTGAAATAGAAAGAGAAACCACTCAAAGTGTGCAGATCTGGAAGCATAGGGGGGAGAGAAGTCAGATGTGTGTACAGAAAGTGCCTTTCCTTGCACAAGGCCTACCTTTTTTTTTTTTTATTTTTAATACCATGTTGTTTTATTTATGGAAAGCTTATACCTCTAAAAATCTGTACAAGTCAACCAATCTACTCCTTTCCTTGCTAAAATCACTGACTTTTCTTCAAATTTGCTTTAATTTTTTTTAGAAAATAGGAATTTTATTTAGAAATAGGAATGTTGAAAACTGATGAAACATGCCCATTTCTTCATGGATACAGTAATTACTAAGTATAGATGTATATAGGTACATAGGTCTTGATGGATGGAGGGAGGGATGGATGGGTGGAGAAATAGCAGTCCCCAAATGTTTGAGATAGAAGGATTAGCTATTTCTTCACTTCACTGCTAACAACTGCAATAAAAGCAATTTTCATAGCAAATGTATTTGTGGATTCCCAACTTCCTGTCTGAGGAGGTGCCCTGAATAACACCTTGCATTTGTCAAGTACACTCTGTCTTTGAAAGGCAGGATTTTTACCTTCTAGGAGTGATCAGGCAAACAGTAATTCTGTATCATAGCTTTTGGGATCAGAAACACTTAGGGCTTATGCTTCACGTCCCATCCCTAAGGATCTAGGCCTCAGCTATGCTTTTGTGTTCATGCACTGTGGGCAATGTCTCTTAAATATTTTAGTCAATTCACAAGTTTGATGTTGATAACGTCCTCTATTCTGATGAAAAAGCATGAATTTCAACAATGAAAGGCCATTTCTAATACTTGTTTTCTATTCCCCTGATATAAACTGAATCGTGTCAAGAAGCACGTGGAGTGGTTAACCCAAGTGTGTAACTGTTTTGTGGAGTGATTTTGACTACACTTGTCTCCTTCTGTGGGGCTTAATATTTCAGTGTCTTTATTGAAGAGAATGTGAAAATAAACAGAAAACAACACAGGCAGGAGGAAGGAAGCCTAACATATCATCATGAGGTAGCAACATCGTCTATGTGATAAATGAACACGTCACTTAGAAATAATATTCATTTAATTAAAAACTAGACTTTCAGGGTATTTTAGTCTGCTTCAAGTTTTTAAATCCTCTTCACAGTAAATGTTCAAATTTCATTCTCATCTGAATCATTTTGTCATAGACTACTCTCACACCCAGGTATGCACACATGTGCATACACACATAGACACACACACACAAACACACACACTGAAAATAGCATGATTGTCTAATTGCCAGTAGTATCCAATTAAAATGTCTCACATCCATGTTTGTACAAAGAAATGTTCTCATGCTCTGCAGTACCTGGGAATTGTTTAATCAGTTAAATTTTCTTCAGGTAATAAGTTATGTAAGGCTATACATGATTAGAAAAATATTGAAAGCCACATGCTGGCATAGGCATTTGATATTTAGGTACTTATTGTTTTTCTTATTATACACATATGGGTATACCTATTGAATAAAATTCAAATATTACAGAAAATGTAGGAAGAAGGAAATCTCCAGTAATCCCATTCCAAGAGATGACAGCCATCCACTGCTTGGTGTGGTTTATGGAAAAATATTTTTACAAGAAAAACATATGTAAATGCACACACGATATGAAACATATGTGTTGTTTTACAACTTTTAAACTATCCACCCTAAGCACATGTCTTCATTAGTATGTGAAGATCATTTTTTAAATAACTATTCAGAAATTAAGTTTTCAATACCCCATTCTAAACACACTCTTTGCAGCAAAGTAGCATAAATGATAAGGAAAATAATAACAATAGTTCAATGAGAACAACATTTGTGTCTCCAAAATAAGTGTGTTTACACCTGTAGTCCCAACACTTGGGAGGTTGAGGCAAGAGGACTGCCCCAAGATAGAGGCCAGCCTGGACTACATAGTGAGTTCAAGACCAGCCTGAACTTCATAGATAGATCCTGTCTTCAAAAATTAAACAAACACAAAAAAATTGCGTTTAGAGTTTCCACATTAATTTCTGTCCATTGGTAAGTGCACATAGCAGTGCTAGTTGGCATATCCATTTCTAAGCTGGAAAAGTGAAGATCAATCCCTCAGGTACCTATTTTATGCTCTTCTTCAAGCCGGTGACTCCATTTGGATCTTTGGGAAGGATCCCAGTGTCCTATGATCAGGAACACCTCACACTGAGTGCTAGCTCTAACACTTGGATTTAGCACTATGTAAATCTTTAGAGATTTAACTTACCTAAATCCCAGTTGTGTCCCTGTAAAACAGACCTAAACATTCCTTGCGGAAGATTAAACAAAGTAGTAAAAATTAAGAACCTTGCCCTTGCCCAGTGCCTTACTTCTTCCAGTGAAAGTCACTGGCTTTCAGAAACATTAACATGCTTACTTCCCAACTCCAAACCTGCTTGAAGGACAGACTATGCATTCATTTTTGTAGTCACTATACTAGGTCTTGCTAAGTGCAAACTTCATCCTCTTCCAATAAAATTGGGATTTCTATTTTATATCATAAGAGTGTGTTGTTGATATTAATTTTCCTCAAGTGAAAAACCAGCTTCACAGCGGATGGAAGCAACTCCAAGCTGTTGATATAACAGAGAAACCAGAGCTAGCCTACTGCTTCTCCTGCACAACCGAACCATCTGCAGAGCACAACACACCCCATGTCATAGTTTCTAAGCAGGACATCACAGTTCACATTGGAAGTATCACAGACAGATCTCACTTAGTCCTGAGACCTTATGATGAGTTAGTTGCTCATGGTAGTCTGTCTTCTCAAAGCTTTTGCATTTGCCCTGTTACTTCATTTAGAAGAAACTGTTTCTAAATATGAGTGTTTTGGTATAAGCCAACCATCTAGAGGTTCTTTCTTTATTTCTAATTTTAGAGTGGGATTGGAAGAGTAAGGAAGGTGAAGGGATTAAATGTTTTCCAATATCACTCTTTTCATGGGCTGTGGAAAATCCTTCCTTCTTCCTGTCCTTGAGTCTGGCTCTGCCTCCAGAGAATTGAATTTCTTTGGGCTTTAGAATGAAAGAGAAAAACACATGTGTAGGTTTCTGCTTGTGCACATCTTATAGGAAGAGGCTAAGGGGGAAAAGGAATATATAAGGGACTACAGGTGTAAACACATTTATTTTGGGGACACAATTGTTGTTCTCATTGAACTATTGTTATTATTTTCCTTATGTGTGTATTACACGTTACACACACACACTTACATTTCCTTGCATAATCAAGGAGGTGATGCAGCTCTTTCAGTGGCACCAGGTGGGGAGTAAGCCTTCAGGACATTCCCTGTTAATTGACAGCAGTTTGGGCTTAATGAATAGACTGGACAACTTACACCTAAAAGGATTGCCCTCAGGCAGACAACTAATTATGGATCAATGTGTTAAAAAAGTGGGTGGAAAGGCAGTGCACCAAAGTAGTTCAAAGGAAGGACTCTGGAATCAGAAGAGCTTGGAACTGAACTCCAAGTTGATTAGCACTGTGACCTTGAACATATTTCTTACCCTTTATTAGGCTCAGTTCTCTCAACTGTAAAATGAGAATGGCCAGAGTATTTGCTTACAGGGTTGTTTTGAGATTTAAAAGACATAATGCATGTAAAGCCCTTAGCTCAGGGCCTGATACATAGTAAGGACTCAATAAATATCACCATCAGTATTCATGTGGTCTTTCTTATACACTCAACTTTCTTTACATTTGACAAGATGACAGATAACACATTTAAGAATACTTAGTGTCATTGAGTACACACTATAATTTCTTTCATGTTTGGAATCATCTGAGGTATAGGATAATACTTATTAAGAAATATTTAATTGTATCATTTAGTAATGGATGATTGCACATATCAAAACCTTAATTTAGTATTTTATAGTATCATATGCTAAGGAGGTAGAACCCGAAGTACAATCATTTATACTATGCTGCTGTTTCTTGGTTATGCTGGTAATTAATTGTAGAAAACGTATAATTCATTTTTAAGGGCTTCCCAGAAAGCTTGCACCTTGCCCGACTTACAAAACAATCTCAGACCTTGTCTGGTTACATGATGATTTTAAGCACATGTCCTCTACAATGCCATCTTTGACTGCAAATAATTATGTACGCTAAACTTTGTTCAGTCTCACACTATGTTCCTAGGACTCTTCAGAATGAGAGAAGATTTAGCTGTATCTGTTTCATTTAACCCAGTCATAGAGAACTTATTATTTGAAGCCCTATTGGATATTATTCTCACAACAAAATGTTCCAATGGCATGTAATAATGATAAAGAATTTCTTATTTATATTTTCTCTTTTGATTCAACCTTATTAAGTCTCTATGAGTTAGCTAGGCAAGAATAAAAATTGTCATGTTGTGTCCCATGTACCACCTAACATGTAGTCCAAGATGCTAATCTAATTCAGAGCTGCTCACCAATCCACCCATCCATCTTGCCTATACCTCTTACATTGAAAAGTCAATGTTTATAAGTTCTTCACCTTTATCCATTTTATATAGCACATTTACTACCTGGATTTGGAGGCCGTGTGATTTTTTTTTTAAAAACCTAATATAAGAAAGAACATATGATACCAGCTTAGTCTTTTAACTATCATTCTAGTTCTTATTTCTAACACTTTTAATTAGTGTTGTTTTCATTAAACTCCTGCATTTTCTCTCCATTTAACTTGAACACATCAAAATAGGTTTCTCTATGTAGCCTCATTTTTAATTATCGTGCATTTTATATTAACTGTTTACATTTTTATGATATAACAGATGCACGTTTACGCTGTGCCCCATAGTACATTAAGTTGAGGAAAACAAACAAACCAGAAAGCCTCCAAAATTGCACCTGTTTAATATCTTGCCTTTGTTATGACTGTGGTATGCTAAGGATGCATGCTACAGCCCTTCTTGTAAACGCATCTGTAAAAGTTTTTTAAGTGAATTATTTTGCTTTCTTCTTCTATCACAAACACATTAAGTTATCAGTCTATGCCTGACACTTAGAAAGACAATTCACATAGTTCCTGCCTCCTGCTCTGCTGGAACCACATCAGGTAGCTTTAACATATCCAAGAGGTTTAACACAGACACTAACAAATAACATAAAATTCATTATTTTTCACATGATGCCCACTGTTTGTCCCCGGGCAGCAACTTTAGATATAGATTTTGTGGCTTTGGATTTTTATCATTCTCCCTCTTTGAAGTGTGACCTTAAGTTTGGACATTGTCCCATCTTTAGTTTCTACCACAGTTGCAGTATTTATTGAGTTTCTTGCTACTGACTGTGTGTGTTGAAACTCAACTACACCTGCAATCTCATCTGCTGAGAGCCTGAGGCAAGAGAATCACAAGTTCAACACCAACTTGGAGTGCATAGCAAGACCCTGTCTCAAAGCAAACTAAAACAAAAGCAAAGAAAAAGTTAGATGTCTAATCTTTCACCAGAAGTTTAGAGAATGTATTTCTATTCTTTTGTAGTTACACTGTTTTCTAGGTGCACATCTAAGCACTGGGACCAGAAGGACAACAATACTGCTCAGGCTTTATAAAGGGTTAGGACTCCATAAATGTGTGGTTGTAGTTCATGGAGTGACATCGCACAAAGTGTACAAATGCTGTGGGGAGCTCAGTGATTTTAAATAAAGCAGACTGCAAGTGCTGTAGGAGATCTGGCGAGTCATTTCTCTATCTTTCAACAACAGCAGAGAGTATGGCTATTTTTAGAAGATCAAGAGAATTTTTGTTGAGAAAAGAAATGCAAAATGGATATTTGAAAGATGGATATCTGTCATCTATGTATCTATCTATCTATCTCTAGGTGAACATCTTTGTTAAAGAGAATAACATTGGAAAAAGTTATATGTTTGTATGCTATTTGGGGACCTCCTGAGATGAGAACACTCAATGGATAGATACCCACTTTGATGGGAGCTATATCCCATCGCAGTGTCTGGTCAGGGAATTTGAGAGCTATGTTCCAAACTTCTATTTTCTTAACCACTTTAAAAAAAAATCTCCTCCCCTTTTCTAAGAGGTAAATAGAAGTAATCACACTCTTCCTTTTAAATATAGTTTAAATTTATTGTCACAACTATCTTAATTGTCAGGTTCAGTCTTCTCTGGGGCAGATTCCTTAGACCAGGAATGCCAGTGTTTCTATACCAGATTTTCATCCATTATCACTTCCTACTCCTTAACACAGGAGTATATAAGGAGTCAATGTTCCCATGGTGATGTTTTCCTAGTTGTTTCTCTACTTTCTCTCTCAGTGAGTTTGTTATTCATATACAGGAGAGCTTTGATTTTTGAGTGTTGACTTTGTATGCAGCTATGCTACTGAACTGGTTTATTAAATCTAGCAGTTTTTAGTGAAGTTTTGGGGATCTTCTATGTAGAATATCATGTCATCTGCAAATAATGATAATTTAACTACTTCCTTTCCTATCATTATTCCTTTTATTTCTTTCTCTTCTCTAATTGCTCTGGCTAAAGTTTCCAGGACTACATTGAATAAGAGTGGGGACAGTGGACTTCCTTGTCTTGTTCCTGATTTTAGAGTGAAAGCTTTCTGTTTTTGTCCATTTAGTATGATATTGGCTGTTAGTTTGTCATAAATGGCTTTTATTAAGTTGAGATAAAGACCACCTAGTACAATTTTCTGTAGGGTTTTTTAATCATGAATGGGTGCTAGACTTTGTCAAAAGCTTTTCCTGCATCTACTGAGATGGTCATATGATTTTTATTCTTGGCTCTGTTAATATGGTGTATTATATTTTTCAATTTATGTATATTGCACCATCCCTGCATCCCCGGGATGAATTCCACTTGGTTATGGTATGTAATCTTCTTGATGATTTACTCTATTTTTGCTTTCTGGTATCTTATTGAGGATTTTTGCATCTATGTTCATTAGGGAGATTGGCTTGTAATTTTCTTTTTTAGTTGGGCCCTTCTTCGGCTTTGGTATCAGGGTAATAATTGCTCCAGGAATGAAATTTGGAGTATTGCTTCCCTTTCAGTTTCATTGAATAGTTTGAGAATAGTGATGTTAGGTCTTCTCTAATTTTCTTGTGGAATCCATCAGGTGATGGATCCATCAGGGCTTGGGCTTTTTTTGTTTGTAGGTTTTTAATTACATCTTCAATTTAATTGATTGATATTGGCTTATTTAGTATTTTTATATCTTCTTGATTCAGCTTTGGTAATTCACGTGTATCTAGGAATCTGTCCATGTTTTCAGCATTTTCCATCTTATTAGAATATAAGTTTTCAAAGCAGGTATAGGTGATCTTCTGGATTTCTTCAGGGTCCATTGTGATTTCACCCTTTTCATTCCTAATTGCATGGATTTTAGTCTTTCTTTTCCTTTTTTTTTAAAGCTAGATAAGGGTTTGTTGATTTTCTTTGACCTTTCAAAGAACCACCTCTTTGATCCATTGATTATTTGTGTTGGTTTTTTAGTCTCCAATGAAGATCACTTGTAAGATGCTCCATTATTTTATGATTAATGAGAAAGACTAAATTTTTTCATTATTAAAAAGATGTCAGTGGTTATACAGTGATTTTTTCTTTTTTACTCTCTTCCACTTCTTATATCTTGTCTTCCTTCTTCATTTTACAGACTTCCTTTAGAGTTTTATACAGCATATAGTCATAGGTGGCCAATCAGAGTTTCTGGTTCACTGTGCAGACTTCTGCACCACTGTAAGAGTTGGTAGAGCTCTGACTCCTGCCTTCTTTGCTCCATACGAGAAGATGTACAGTAGAGCTGAAGCTAATACCATGACTTCAGGCCACATTGCAAATTGGAAAGAAATTTCGTTATCACAATATGTGAAATCCCCAGTTGAAGTTGAACAATTTCCTCCCTTGTGGACTCACTATATTCCAGGAAATATTCCTGAAAGATGACTGCTTATCATACCAGTGACTTAACTTCAAAAGATAAGCAAAGAGCAAATCTCTTTTCTCTTACATTACATTTACATCTTACTTACATTTACTTACATTTACAAAATAACACATAAAAAATACAAACAGTACAATTTCAGAGAAGGTGATAGGAAATTAACAATGGTTGTTGCATTGCATATTGATATCTTCAAATTGATTACTCAGATGAACAAATACAGGCATGTAAGATTGATCAAACAATTAAACATTAAATGTTCCTTTCAATAAACAATAAAAATCAATAGTACAACTATATTAGCTATCCCATGTATACTTACATACATATATTTCTCCCTTCTTTCTTTTCTCTTTTTTCTAGAGACCATACTCATAAGTGAAATAAATCAGACCTGCATGTGTAAACACTGTATTGTCTCACTAGTGTGAGAACCTGAAAGACTGAATGAAATCAACAAGGTACAATAGATACTGTGAAAGGAAAGGAAACTGCTCAAAAGGAAAGAACAACCAGATGAGGGAAAAGTCACTAATCTCTGCTTCACTCATTCCATGGTATTCAGCTTTCTTCCATTTGCACCTCTTCTCCTGAAACATTGACAATTTCGTGGAACAAAGTCAGAAATGAATTAGACATTTCCCCCATCTGGACTGATTCTCCTTGTCCTAGATATCTTATAAGCTGCCTGAGCAATCAAAAATGAAGGAAAGGGAGAAGCGGTACTGGACATCTAAAGAATATTCAGATTAATGGTCAAAATGTGTGCAAGACAGATCCTTTTGCCAGAGCGCTTTTTATAGATTTTTAATTTCTGGAATTTAATCACGCAGGCTTCATTCCCCCCAATTGTATGGCTTTAAATTGAAGGAAATTTTCTTTTTACCCAAATTGCCTTATAATAAAACCACCGTTTTTGAGAATACCTACCTACTTCAGGGCTCAGGCTCCTGGAAGCGTTTGTCATCCTCCCCCGGGAACCACCCAATCTGCCTGTGAAACTTTTGGATCTTGAAGAGCAGCTTTCCCACTGCTGAAGTCCAGGCACTGGGGACATTTGACACTTGGGCAATACATGGTAAGAGAGTAGGCAGGAATATGCACTGATTACAAAACGCAGCTTAAATATCACATGCTTTCTCATGTATGAGAAGCCTAAATTACAAAGGAAGAGCAAAATAAAAGATAGATAATAGAAGGTAGGGAGATAGAGCTTTCCCAGATGGGAAAGGGAAGAGGAGATAGAGTGGGATGGAGGTTAGGGAAAGGGGATGACAAAAAGAAATTAAGAGGTGTACATGTACCATTCCATACAAGGAACATAAACATTATGTACTGAAAACATGAACTAATAATCTATCTATCGTCTATCTACCATCTATCTATTTATCTATCTATCTTCAGGCTATAAAACCAGCCATCTCACCTTTCCTTTTCTTGTTTAAATTTCTTACTTCCGGTGTCCTAAATTCTACTTACATACAAAAAAGTTTCATTTCAACAATAAATCTTCCTCATGGTGGCCTCACTCTATCTGATTTCAAGTTGCATCTTTACGATTCAGCTGTCGCCTGTACTTCCTTACACTAAACATATACCAAGTTTCTTTAATTATTATTTAAAATGTTAAAGTAACTATCTTATCATAGTTGCATATATTATCTCTTAATGCAAAGATAAAGTTACCACTCAGATCTTTTACGGAATAAGATCTGAAAAATTAACCTCACTAGGAAACTCACTAGGTCACTGTCTAAAATGGCATAGCTACTTCATACCAGAGATGTCATTCTAACTAGGATGACAGGTCTTGAGAATGAGTTGCCCATAGATGAAAGGAAAAGTAAGAGAGACAAGAAAAACAAGAGAGGAAAAAGTCTGGGATCAGGGGGCTTACAGCCTCTCGGACTGCAGCCCTGATTCCCAATATCTGTCACCTTTTATTGAGTGAGAACCAAGGGTGTAGCTAGTACAAATTGGCAGATACCAAACGTTTTAGTAATTAAAGGATTATCTTTCTCTAATTCTGCCTCATTTGCTACTGGCAACAGTCCCCAGGTGGGCCTCCTACACGCAGCACCACTCAGTTCAGCTGGGCGTTATAAGTTGACCACCAGTTATCAATCCACTACAATTGCAGTCCTTACTTCCCATTAATTTTTACAATGCATGGCAAGACTAAAAAATAGGGATCTCCAGCAATTCAAATACACTCTTACCTTCAGGTGAAAAGTTGCAGTTCATTTTTCAACAATAAATCAATCATTGTGTGTCCTCAATGCTTTCTAATCAAAGAGTGTCCTTCACACAGAGACAAGACTAGAACTCATGTCTTCAGACCCCAAACCTGACCGCTGTTTTTAACTCTGCTGTCACAGTGGGTAAAGTATGAGCTGGGGTGTAAGCCCTGGGATGCTAGCTGGATAAAGTGTGTGCAGGGAAAACTCTAGGACACAGGACATCACGTTTTTATACCCTCAGATAGCAGTGACTATGTCATGCCTAAATCTCAGTGGTTCTCCCAAATTTCCCCGCATCACCTTATCACATGTTCTCTGGGTTTTCATATAGATGATCTTCTATTTGTAATGGAGTTACAGACTCATATATCAAGCATAAATTGAAAATATTATAAATCAGAAATGCATTTAATACACCTAATCTACTGAACACCAGAGCTTAGTCTGGCCCACTTTAATCATACTCAGCTTATAGTTGGACAAAGTCATCTAATACAAAAACCAGTTTATAATAAGGTGTTGAATACCTCCTATAATTTATTGAATATTATACTCATTGTGAAAATCTGAATGGTTTGTCTTTATTGCTTACCCAGAAATAGAGCAAAATCCATATTTAAGTACAGTTTCTATTGAATGTGTACTGTTGGTTCCTTCATGCAGCTGAAAATGTTGTAAGTTATAAATGTAAGAACTCAGGAATTTTTATATCAGTATGCTTGAGATAATATCTCTGTGCTTTTGCTGTCATTGTTGTTTTTAAGTTGCAAGCTATTGAAATATGAAAAGAGAATAATATCGTGATTTTTGCTGCTTTCAGCTAGACTGACTATGGATTCTGAAACTTACTGAAGAACACTTGTTTTGGGGAACTCTTGGTCAATACAGAGGAGAAAGGAAAATATCAGAGTCAGGAGAGAGCAAACGAAGGGAGAGGAACTGTTGGAGTACTCACTTCTTACACACAGTTTTCACATCTCCTTGAACTGCCATGTTATAGAACACACTGAGTGAACCAGGAGCTCTTCAGTCCCTCATAACAAAGGACAAAGTCACAAAAAGTTTTTTTTTAAATATCAGTCATTATTTTTGTGCTTCTCTACTTGAACAACACTTACTTCCATGTAATAGAATAAGTGGGCTAAGCAGAAAAGGTTAATTTTATGCATAGATAAGGGCAGAAAAAAGCAGAAGGAACAAAGATTTTGCAGATTGGCCATTTTAGTCACTTTTATCTCACAGCAGTGACAGGGAACAAAACATCAGAAAAATAAGTGAGTAGTTAATATCAGGCTACTTCAGCCGGCTTTTTTGGTGAGGGAAGAAACAGAAGGAGGCCTGTAACCCCAGCACTTGAGAGGCCAGCTTGGGCTACACGGTGAGTTAAAGTCAGCCAAACTACATGTATTGAGATTCTGTCTAAGTAAAATTTTAAAAATAAATAAATAAATAAGGAATATCCTTTTCATGCCATCAAAAATGGCTTGTTTGGGCCAGATGTAGTAGTTGTGGTGGTGCATGCCTGTGATTCTAGCTACTCAGGAGGCTGAGGCAGGAAGATGATAATTTCAAATCAGTCTGGAAAACTCAACGGCCTGTCTTGAACATGTTGGAGGGAGACTAGGGATATACATCACTGCGGCCTGGGTTCAAATCCCAAGAAGAGAGAGAGACACAGACAGACAGAGAGAGACAGAGAGAGAGAAAGAAAGAGAGAAAGAGACAGAGATAGAGAGAGATAGAAAGACAGAAACAGGCAGAGACAGACAGAGACAGAAACAGAGAAACTGGCTTGTTTGCAAAATGTGCCTATTATATTTCTGTCTTGATTTTCTGGAGTTCAGATTAGTTTTGGTTTCATGATGTGGAACTCGACTATTTATGACATCTGTTGTGGCCCAGTGTAAGAGAGCCTACTATAATTTTAGCACCGCAGTCTGCTGGAGGGAGACAGTGAGCACTACCTAAACAGCTTTGCTTTCTACAGAGTGAACTGGGCCCCCATCTGGTTTGCAGAATTTGATCCTGTTGTAAAGATTTAAGGCTTTGAAACAGTGCCCATTTCTGTGGATTCGGATGTGGCTGTTAATCTCAGCAAGATGCATTATCCCAGCTTTCCTGGGCTGCAGTTTTCCTGGTGCAAGGTACACATATTGTGTAGATATCACACCCGGGCACTGGCCCTTGCCAGATGGCAAAGCTGATGCAAAGGATCTAAGAAGAAGGAATCACAACAGTGCCAGCCCTAACTTCCTACAATGAATTATCCAGCGCTTTCAGACAGGCCATGGTTGCCCCAACATTAAGCCGGAAGACCAGCTTCACATTCTCACATCCCATGACTGATCCCAGCACTCCTGTCATAAGACTCATCTTGCCTTGTGTCACTAAAAACGTCATCATGATCACACTGCCCACATCGAAGAATACAGAACACAGGGCAATCTCAACTCACTACTCCCACAGATAGACCCATCTCGCTTCAACTTATAACAACCGCACCATTCACATCGCACTCACCCTTATCCTCTTCCATAACTAAGGAAATGCAGTTCCTTTCGCCTAAGGCGGCACTCTCTGAGAGTCAGGAATGACATTTGTACATTCGTGGCTTCTATCTCTTCACCAGGCACACACTCACATTGGAACTTGCTGGACTCCATCGACATCTGCTTTAGCTAATGCTACTAGTGACTAAACTCTAGTTGTTAAACAGTTAGATCATCTTTAGTCAGTTGCTTGCCTTGCCCATATCTTTATGTGTAAATCTCTTTTCTTATTTCCATACCTTTTGGGCTGCCACAGAGTAGGTCTCTGTTTATGCAAGAGCTGTTAAAATAGAGGTATCACTCCAATGGAATCCCTCTACCCCACTTCTCTGCAGGATAAATAACCTGAGACTACTAAGCTACTTCATTTGCATGAGAATCCCCACACACTTCACCATCCTCCTCACTGTCTCAGGGACCCTGCTGTATTGTGACAGAATCTTTCCTGCAGGAAGCAACCTAGTAAAATCAGTGTTTTCATCTAAAAATGGTCTGGTGGGTACCATGGACAGCAGCCTCCCTTTCCCCTAAGGAATGTGTGTCACTGTGATTTGACAGCCATTCAGCAGGTACACACTCAAGGATTCCTGGCCATGGCTTACACTTGGAAAAAAAATGAAACATTTCCTTAAATGGTAGAAAAGTAGAACTTGCTTGTTATTTTCTCGTCTTCGTTCCATTTAACCAAAGATGCAAACACAATTCACACTTTTCAGGAAGAAATCTCATTTGTGTCTCTGGGCTTTGCTTTGAGATTTGAAACTTAGGTTCTTAGGATTTATGACTGACGGATGCTGTGAAATCAGTCGTTTCTGGCTGCAAATCATGAAATCAGCACCGAGTTGGCCATAAAAAATGAAAGTTTTATGGTAAGTGGTTTAAGAAAAATGCAGAATATGAGTCCTTTGTGATGTATATGTTTTATAGCAGCAATTCTCTATTTTTAATTTTTTTTGAAAAAAAACCTTCTCCATTGCTATGGTAGGAAAACATCTTGAAGTAACTTCAAGGAAAACAGCCATGTATATAGAATAACATATAATGGCTCTGTCAGGCTTACTCTCTCACTAACTGAGCTATAAATTTAGGATGATGATACTTTTTTTCCTGCAGAATTAGATTTTATTAATATAGTTACTTGGTATCAAAATCAGCCTTGAGTCAGAGCAATAGGATCCCACATAAATGAAATTTGTTGGTCTAGTACACACTAGGGCAGAAATCAATTTCAATTTCCTTTGGATGTACTATTAGTGTTTATCTGATGGTAGATTTGTGTTGTTTTAAGTGATAGCTATAACAACAACAAAAACACTGATTAGATACTAAGAATCATGCTTGGTTTTAATTCAAAAAGAGTGTGATGCTGTCCTTTCCCAACATAATGAATTTCCTTCTGTAGCATAGCTTTAATTGATAATTCTCCATATTAAACCCCTTAAAATGTTTAATAATGTTTCCTCTGGCATCCACGATTACAGCAGGATTGAGATACCTATCTTTCAGTTGTCTGTCACTGACTTCAGCTATTGAGACTATGTGTTCTATGAAACATGCCTTGATCCCTAGAGTTAAAGCAAATTGCTCACTGGTGGAAGTAGCGGTGGCCTCTCTTGATGGATCTGTGATTTCATTCTAGGTCCAGTTAGACAAGTACATGAGTATTACTTCATGAAAAAGACATAAGAGCAGAGCTAGAATAGAACCTAGGGTCAGAGGCCCTTTCCTCACCGTGACTGGATCTTAAGCACATAGACCAGAAGTTCAGGGTCACACAACATCCCTGAGACTTGAGGGCTGTCATTGGCAAGCATCAGATAGGCACAAATTATTTAAGAGTCACAGATAATGCAGAGGCACTCTTCTTGTGCTGTTGTACATCTTGCTGGATCCAGCGCACTGTTCAGGTGCACTGTGATTTGAGTGGTCTCCCTAGAATGATGCAGTGTATGGCCCACATATATGTACATAACAGCTCTGCTTTCCTTTATCCTCTGTTTCTTCCCCGTGTCTATGTTTGCCCCACTTTCTTTTTTGGGCTTGAACAGAAATGCTTCATGCTACTGATAGCCAAAGTGACCTAACATTCAGAAAAGTGATTAAAATATTTGACATGAAAATATCTACATTTCTGTCACATGCCAGCACATACCTCCTTTCTGCACACTTGACCTTTCAATTATTCTCCAAGATGTAGTACACTGTTCTTCTGCTGTGCTGTGCCTGTAATCCTATTTCATTTTTATCTCATTTCCATAAGATCAAGCCTTGAGCCTTCCTACTTATGGAAGCATGAGTATACTCTCATGGATACTAAGTTTGGTGAACACTGGCTTTCAGATACACAAAAAATCCACTCAAAGAGTTGCACAGGCACACCTGTTGTCAAATGTCACCTTCTTTGTAAGATAAAATGGAATATTTAAATATAGGGATAGTTAATTCCAAAGCTCCCTTTAGATCTCTTAGATCTCCTTTGTTTGTTATGTCTTTTTTGCTTAAATGATACATATCAATTTCACAGCTATAGATGAATTTTTACAGGCTTGTGTTTCTAAGAAGGGACACAACTTTAGTACTCCTTCATGAAATAATAATAAGCATGGTTGCTTAAAAAGTATACTAGATAGTAATACTTAAAAAGTATTACTAGAAGACAGAAATTAAACACTGAAACTTTCAGTATATTTCCTGACTTATCCTTTCCTCACACACTACTATAAGGGGGATCATACTATCTTTATTTTATAGATGAAGTTCTGCAAGCTTGTCCAAGGTTGTGCTGACTTCTGAGTTAACAAAGTTTTGTCTTTGTTGCCACTCCTTAACCACATAAAGTAACATTCTCAGGCATTCAATCCTGCTCCTGGATAATTATCCTTCTCAGTGGAAGCACAGACAGGACCTGACTCCTGACTTTGCTGATCGTTCTTTCTGTCCCTGATGTGAGCTCAAGTTGTGCCTTTGGTGCTGATTATCCATGAACGATGTCTGGTCCTTGTGACATGCTCCGTGCTGGCTTCCCTGCTTTCTAGCTGTTCTGTGGTGGTTCTGCTTCACTGGCCTGTAGATGTGGACAGCATTGATTGATGAAGAAACATAGTGAAGATGACATTTATGACTTCTTTGAGAAATCCAGGAGAAAGTTGAGTGTTTGGCAGTTTACTGATGTATAAAGACAAAGTACCAAAGGAATAGCATCTGCTACAGGGCCCCAATAAAGAATAACTACATGCTTTAGAAAGTTCTTGTGTGTTCTGAACATTTAGAAGTATGGAGAAATTTGAGAAAGGGAAGTTGCTCACGGAGATTTTATTTCAAAATATATTCTTTCTTCTGTGGCAGGCGGGTCCAATGGTTCATATATAGAGTGTCCTGTGTCTGAGTACTGGGTAGACCAAGCTGCTTTCCTACCTTTCAACACTAACCTTAAAACATCTTCCCATGGATACACACGGTCAGAGCCAGGGTTCAGTAAAATTATGTCTTCAGTGAGGTTTGTCATAGCCTTAGTGTGTTTGGAGTACTATAATAAAATACCTTCCCCTGGGTATTTTATAAACCACAGAAATATATTCACAGTTCTGGAGGTTTGGAAGTCTAGGATCAAGGTGCTAGTAGATGTGGTATCATATAAAAGCTCACACTCTGCCTTGTAGATGACCCCTTCCTGTGAGACTTCATAGGGTCAAGGGAGAGGACATCCTTCTCTGGAACTCTTTTAGAAGGGTACTAATCCCATGAATGAAAGCTCTACCCTCATGACTTAATCACTACCCAAAGGCTCACCTTTCATCTCTGAACTCAGCAGCACTGGTGATGACTTTTCAACATATGCACTGGGTGGATTGAGTGGGTGGGAGCAACCATTCAGATTATAGCCTGCATCATATCTTTCAGAAGTTGTCCAGTGGTCCAGTGGCCCAGTTGGTAGTGGTTCAGAAGGCCTTGGTCCAGTATGTCCCATTCCTTGTTACCCCTTTAAGCTGTTTTGAGCTGTTGCCTCATTTTGGTTTCATAAGCAACAGATCCCTATGCCTGCTAAGGACTCACTATAGGAGATTCTGAAATGTCTGCCTGGTCTGAAATGTCACTGTGCCTGATCACTGCACTTTGAGGTCTATTAAGAAAAGAGTGTTACATAAGTCAAACACAGGGGTAAAGTTGTCTGTGGGCAGAACAATATTAACAAGGACTGTAAAGCTGAGCCAATATCACAATCAAAACTCAAGTGCTGCTTATTCTGTCTTGATGAAACTAGCTTTGAATGCATTCATTGTTTTTTCTCATATTCTTTCTTAGTTCTTAAGAGTAAACATCAACTCTGAACTTAATGTTAATCATTCATACTTTGGATGCACAACTTTTAAATGCTCAGCCCTGCTTTCTGCAAATAGGTAGGCATTATTTTGTAATATTCCACACATAAAACTGATGAAAGAGAAGCACATTTATTGGCAGCTTATTGAAAGAATGGATAAGCGAGTATGACTGAATGGAAAACTTGTTCTCCCTGCTGTTCTTCACACCAACACTACACTTAGTACTTTATTTCTAACCTAAGAGGTATGAGGTTTTCTTCTACACTAAGGTATCCTCCAATTGTCTGTGGACCCCAACTGGAGGCCCTAAAATATTGCTTAATTCTGGCCCAGTCTACCTGGAGATAGCATCAGATTCTATAGATGAAGGGCTCAGTCATTCTCAAAACTATGCGTGCCGTTTGCAAGTCCAGGTTGTTACTTGTGTTCTGAGTGATCTGCTGTAGATTGAAAGTTCCTAAGACCCTTTCCTGCAGCTCAATAATTTACTGGAATGTCTCACAGAACTCAGGAAAGAAGTTTACTTATCGGATTACAAGATTATAAAGGGGTACAACTCTTGAACAACAGAATGAAGGAGATGCACTAACCTATCAGCATCTCTAAGTGTTCAGCAACTTGGAATCTCCCCAAATTCTATTCATTTGATTGTTCTTACGCAGGTTTCTCTACTAAGCAGGATTAATTAAATAATTACCCACTGGTAGTGGAACTGGAGGCTGAAAATTCCAATCCCCTAATCACTTGTAATCAAATGACTGGCTCCCCTGTCAACCAGCCACCCTTTAGGGGATTTCTGAAAGTCATCTCATTAACAACCTCAAGTGGGGTGAAAGAGGCTTATTAGAAAAGCCAAAAGAGTCTCCTCATCCCTTTATTGCCCTTATCACTTAGAAAGTTCTCTGAGTATCTGTCTTGCTGAGTCTTGGCTGTTCTCTTAAAGGGCCGTTTCCTTCTCCAGCCTCTTCCGTCCTCTTCATCTGCTGCACCCAGCCCTGGGCCATGAGCAAGTGGCTGCTTTAGAATTAAACTGGACTGAACAACCAAAGACTGTGGATCGGACATGGGCATGCTTTATTGTGAGGAGACTGCAAGGATGGCAAGGCTGAGTGGTCATTTTTCCGACACGGGAAAACACAGCAAGGAAACCTGATCTGACTGGCAGAAACAAAGTGAGAAATAGGCAAGGAGAAAGATATCTCATAGAATCAGGCTTTTGTGCATACGTTAGGTCTCACGTGGAGAATGGCCCTCTCTTCCTGCCCTTGGGTTCCAAACTCATTTTTTCCTTAGAGTCTTGACATGAAATAACTAGTGCATTAAAGGAAATAGAAAAATGATTTATTCTGGACCAAATATCAGTGATGATACCCGGGTATATGCATTTAGGTTACTCTGAGTCACAGATTCCACCTTGGAAGAAGTTACACGAGTGAACTCTTCCAGTCACAGAATAAAAGGAAAAAAAAAAAGGTATATTTACCTGTACATTGGTGCTGCATCAGGAGGCAGGCTACAGTGTAGCGAGAATCTTTCCCATAGGTTTCAGATGCTACCTTAGAACAGTCTTACCTCTGGAGCTGAAGGATGCTGTGGATGTGGGCCAGACTTAGGGATCTGTAAGGAGTTTATGTACTGAGCAGAACATTAGTTCAGATAACAAAAGTTAAAATAGTTGTTCATCAAGGGGCCTGAGATAGCTCAAGATAATTTTGGTTCTCAGCCTACAACATTCCTTTTCTCTACAGTTCCACTATTCTAGACAGCCAAGGTCATAGAGTTCGAGGTATCTTTCATATAGACACAGCGTCTTCAAAGAGCTTCAGTTTGCAATCACTTTGGAGGACTTCTACTTCCCATGACCAAAGAATTTCGACTGACACAAGGAGGGGCAGTTTTCAACTCAATTTATAGAGGATGCAACCAAACATGAGACAGGTTCACCAGCTCTGATTTGTAGCAAGCTGGGAGTCAGTCTAGTTTTTCTAACTTTATAACCTTTTTGTTTTCCATTTCACTTGCTGGCTAAATGACCAGGAAAGATCAATTCATCTCCTTTATTCCTAAAATATTCTGTGACCATTGCCCATCATATATCAGAGGAAGGAGAATTACTCTCCAGTTGCTTTGTAATATCCTTGATGAAAATTGAATGCATTACAAACTGCCAGTGTGCAAATTCAGTAGTAAACTGGGTACCCAGGGCCATAAGTCTGTGCGCTTAAATATCAATGCACACAGTACCTTTGAATTGTCGAGGACTTGCTGGCTTTGGCAGTGTTACAAAAATTATTAATTATCGTTAAATAAACGTCTATGGTGTTCACACCAGGGCAGTTCTACATAGTTACCCAAGTGAGAAGCAATGCTCTGGGAAGCAGTAGTTGCTCCTGAGAGTGACAATCTGAGACTTATTTGATGCCACTGCTTGTTTTGCCCCCTGTGGCATTTTAGTTTCGTGGTCTGTCTCTCCTACCGAAAAACCATCTAAACCTTCCATCTTAATTCAAGTGCACCTGCCATAGACAATAACTGCACGTCCTGTTTCTGTGCTTTTGACGGAGACCCTCTCTTTTTACTTCCCCCTTCGAATTAATTTTAACGCATGACACATAGCCTCCAAATTTAATGAAAATCCACTCAGCCATTATCTGTAATGTGACAGACAGACTGAAACTTAATTATATTGACATGGATTCGATTTAAATGCTGCATTTTGCTAGAAAAGACATCTTTTTTACAAGTGATTACAATTAACAGTATGATTTGAGAAACATATAGCCAGAGAGAAATATCTGTGCAGACAAATGGCAGCCGTATTTTTAGGACAGTCATCCTGCTAGAGATTGAATGCTGTCTTCATTCACCCAGGTAATCAATCACTCCTGAACCTTGGGTTAATAGCCCTGAAAAAGTGTTATATTACACGTGGGAATGAAAATGACTGATAATATTAAGCGTTATCCTTGTAGATGGCTAGATTTAATTCTTTTTGTCTTTAAAGTTGCTATGGAGTGATAAATAGAACATTTGCTTCCTAGTATCTCTACCTTGAGTAAGTGGAGCTTTACTCTCTTCCTCTACCCCCATGCCAGGGAAGCATAAATGTCAGAAGCTATTAACTTTCTGGGCCACACATTTCTCCTCATCTCACCTCTTCCCATTCTGTATTTTGGAAGAGGAGGGCATCTAGGGCAAACACCGTAGTTGTTATTTCACTAACGTATCTTCCATTTTACTTTTATAGTCTTCTTTTGGGAAGGGTTCTTTCTTTTGCTTCTGACCTCTCCAAGTTAAAAGCATAAATCCTGTCCTTTTGAAACTTGACTGATGTTATTGAGATTGGTTTGGCAGATTGAATCATACAGGGGACACTGTCAAAGTCTCAGACACGAGGATGAGGAGTGAATGATACGAAGTGGATGGAGGCTGCTGCTGTGAGCTAGAACAGAATCAAGTATCTAGAGCAGAGTGGAAATACCAGAAATGAAAGAAAGAGTAGCTGGTGTTGGGAAGCAACATATTAAAAACAGGGAGAGGGCGAATATAACCCAAGGTTGGCAACGTTTTTATTTTTGCCTGTAAAAAGACAAATATTACATCTCTTTAAATTTGTGGGCCAGTTACTTTTACAATTAGTCAGCTCTACCATAGGGTAGCCATAGGTAAATAGATATGGCTAGTTTCCAATAAAATTTTATTTATTTTTGCAAAAGATGTTGACTTCTTTAATTCCCAAAATTATCTAATCCCTTGTTTATAAAATTTGGTGCTACAAATAAATAATATGTTACTTGGTACTTGGTGTACCTGATTCCAGACCTGACTCTTAGATGTGTGAATATTTAGGGTGATCTGCGATTCTACAGATTATGAACTCCCTTTTTAATAATTTTTTTAATATTTTCCATTATTTTAATAGTATTATGATTGTTCTATTCTGTATATGTGATACCAGTTTTGTTTCTTACATACAGGTAAGCTTAACACACTTTATCCATTAAAAGAGAGTTCCAGTAATTAAGCCTGGGAATCATAAACCCTGAAGCAACAGTGCATTTCTGAGTACACAGAGAGGGTGACACTGTCCCAGACAGTCCTGGAGATCTCTAAAAATGTTGGGCGTGGTACTTTTGCTCTTGAACATTCTGTCAGTTTCTGTAAATATCAGTGACATAATGGAATTCAGTCAAGGCTAAGTGTAAGGCTTGGAGGCTGATGAGCAGGTCAGACCCTGAGGAACAAGGGAGAGGAGACTGCAGTCCTATGTGCATGAGTTGGGAAAGGCTTTTGATTGGAGGAGACAGATACTTACTTATGTCAACTCGGGAATGAGAGCTTCATTATAGGAAGGCTAGGATTGTTACCATTTGTCTGACTCTCATTTGAACCTGAAATGGTCACAGTCCCCACCTTAGGGCTGAACTTGAATCACAATCCAGTGGTGGATCAATGGAGCTGGGTAGTAGTTCTCTTTATCACCCGTCCTGCCTAGGCATTGCACCATTAATGTACATCAGTGGTTTCCTGTGTTTCTGCTTCCACTCTGATCGTTAATCACTGAACTCACTTTCTGTATCTTCCATTCATATTTATCAAGGGATGTTGCTGGCCAAATCAGTGGTAGAGTGCCATGCTGGAGGTGGGTGGTCTCCTTTACATGTTCATACTGCTCCCCAGCCTTTTTCCAAAATAGTCTCCTCTGATTCCTTAGTGCTTGGGTCTTCTCTGTCCTACTCATAGATGAGAATTCAGTTAGACTCCACTTGCAAGGGATATTGGAAATATAACCTACTTACATGTGTAAGAAGAAAAGGAAATGGATTAGGTGAACGACTAATTAGCCTTTAAAAACACAGTAAAACAGTCTTACTTATTGTTATCTCTGCACAAAGGCCCTTTAAATTGTTTCTATTTGTTTCAGAGCCTGAGGTCTGTAAAATCACTAGAAGAAATAAAATAGAAGTTTTCTGTGATCATTTTGAACACAGAAAAAATTGTGGATAATCAGAGATGGAGAATCCAAAGTGCTAAGATTCTCTTACATACGAAATGTAACACATGTGTATACTCGGTGGAGTTGATCAGTAACACGTGGGAAGGGACCTTTTCCAAAACTGCTTTAAGTGGAATAATGGGAGTGCCCAAAGAGAAATGTTGGCTTTGGTGTCATCCCAACAGCCAGTACCTCCTTGGATTTTCAAGGATCCATTATCACTTATGTAATGTAACCCTTGGATCAGAAAACAAGGCCATCAACATATCAGCTCTGAAGAACTGTTTTGCATAAAAGAGAAGTAGGTAATATTCTATGTGGTAGAATCAAGCACATGAGAACTCTGGTCTTGGCTCTGCTATTATCTAGCTGGGTGAACTTGGATATTTTACTTTATTTCTATATTTTTGCTAAAACTTCGTGGTTTTTAAAAATATATAGCTTTAAATAAAATATATAATTATAGTAGAGTGATATGTATTCTCAGTGAAGGTGCTGGGTATAGCAGTCTGCAATGGAAAAGAGAACTTTTTCCTTTCGGTTATTGTTGTTGACTCCAAAATAAGCCTACCCTTTCCAGTGGAAGTATCCTCAATGATAAAGTGAGATTGGGTGGATTGTGTTAGATATGGTATCTGTGAAACAGACATTTATGTAGTCCTGTCCTGGCAAGGAGACTTTAAATACCACCTCCCGCTCTCAGGGTCTGTGTTGATTTTTCATACACAGGGCTGAGTTCCCAGAATGCTATCCTGAATGGGGAACTAGGGTTGGGAAAATGAAGTAGAAACAGGAAATGATCAGCTTTGTGAAAATTCTACACCCCAGTCATGCAACAGTGGGGGCCCTTGGTCTTCGACCTGCCCTTCATTTATGGGTGCTTTGCCTTGGTCCCTAGCTGCTTGCTCTGGATATCAAGCTGATGAAAGGTTTTCTGGATCCAGTACCTTCTCTCTCTTTCCCCAACTTATGTTTAGATGTCTGTGTCTTCCAAGAACATGCTCCATCTGCTGAGCACATCCTCATCTAGACAAAGGGAACGATAGGCTCCCTCTCTTGGCTCCACCGCTATTCTGACTTTAACAGTGCTTTCTCCTAAGGAGCAACTGGACACTAAACTCTGTTCTTGTCTCTGTGACTTCAGGGAGGGACTTCCCTGGAGAGCACTTGACACAAGGGAGAATGGTCATGTGGCAGGCAAGAAAGAGGTTGATGCAGGCTTGGGTAATCAAGGCCCCATCATGGCTTCTGCACAGAATGTCTTCTCCTCTGCTGTTGCAGAGAGCCAGCCTTGACGGGGAGACACTGTTTCCCCAGGATGTAATTGATACAGGAAATAGCATTCCAAGGAATTAACTAGAAGCCTTTGAATCTTGACAGGCGTTTGTTCCAGGATGCTGTGCCTTTTCATTATGAAGCTGGGAAAGAGGATGCAGAGGGGCAGAATCAAGGATGTTCAGCAGGCTGATATGCAGGACACTTTGCATACACATGGGAGGAAAGACCCCTTTGTGAGGATGGCCACTCAGGCACAGTTCAGCAGTTGCCATGAGTCCCAAGCTCTGGGAGAAATAAGGGCATCAGACAGATCCTGACAAGTCAGTTGGCTTAGCTCTGAGAAATTGAGCTGCTCGATTTATGAAATGTGTCCTAAGCGTGGCATATGGGTTAAGAAGCACTTTGATCTGAAAGAGAAATAGAAAAAGAGAATTAGGAGAAGGAACACAGTCATCACCACAAGGAAAACTGGCTTCTGAGTCCACAGGAAATAAGAGAAACATCTAAAATCATCTCCAAGATTCTCTTTAGGGAGTTCACCTGGAAGGATGAATCAGAGCCATTAGCACTGGCCACCTAGTGGCAGGAGGAGCAGCATGTTGATCCACGGGCCTTGTATTACTGGGACGCTTAGGTCCTTATTCATAACTGAACCTAACTGTCAGAACAATGTGTAAAAGGAGGCTTAAGATATTTCACAGCAAGCAAAGATTTTAAGCACGATAGCAATGTAATTTTGCACTTAAAAAACTCAGTAAGCTCAGGATTAGATGGTCCTGACTACAAGAAAAATTGAATATAGTAACACCTTCTCTATCTTCAATCCATGTATGTTTGGAGATTATAATTATCATACTATTTTTAAAAGGCCAGTTGTGGATACGTTATTCCATGAAATCCTAGTTTTGAGGTAATTTGAAAAGAGTGGTCTTCTACAAAGAGAATTATTAGAGCTCTGTAAATAACTTTTGGCTAAGAGTTGAGACTTGAGTGGCCACTTGCCTAATTATGCAAAGACTGGGTGGTTGTAAAAAAAATCATTGACTTGTACGTGTGTGTGTAATATATGGGTATATGTATAAATATGCTTTTTGTTTTTAGAATATTTTCTTGATTTATTATAAGGGATACCAACTCAGGAAAGGCCAGTTGGGAGAAATGCTTAGGGAAAAGTATTAGGGGTATGGTGCACTATTCTATGCTCTATCTGGGCATGCCACCTTCCCAGCAAGCAAGTGTATTCACCAACCAGATAGCTGTCATAAGTATTTTTCATACACTGAAGCAATTTTTGGCATTCTTGCATACTTCACAAGAGATATCCAGAGAGTCTAGAAATAAGTATTTACTGAACACCATCAAAGAGCTGCATTCTGGTTCATGTATTCAAGGTCATTAGAAAAGTGTGAACAAAGTCCCTATGTGATCTAAATAGGGAATCCAAGATATATGTGAGATAATAATCAATATCAATTGGCTTTGGGATATTTTTGAGAATACAAAAATGCTTTAAACTTCAATAAGATTTGAGAATTTGTATAGTAACAATGGAACATTTCCCCAACAGGAGTCTACTGTTTGATGTTTTCCACTTGAGTAGCCTACTGTCCCGGCCTCCGGCCATCCCCACAGATGTGTGCACCCTAGCTCAAATCCGTCTCTCCGTATGGCTTGCTCCATTTATCTCTGAGTGTTGTCTACAACTCACTTGATCTCACACCGCTCAATAACGTGCATTTTTCTTACATCTAAATCTCTGGTTTTCTTTCTTCCTTACACAGCATTATATTTCAGGAAAGTTTTATTCTTCCTCTTATCTCCATGCTTTTGTTTGTTTTCCCTCCCTCATTATCAATATTAATGTCCTTATTACTAGAGTGAAATTTTTAGTACTAGAGTGAAATTTTTAGATATAGTATCTAAAAAAGATCACACCACAATGTACAACTATTAAGGGTTTGATAGGTGAGCCAACATTTAACCCAGGCCTTTAAGGAGAGGTACGGATTTCATTCAGGAGAATCAATCTCTAGTGTAACACACGGAAGTGTTGGGTTTATTTTTGGAAGGAGCATCACGGTTTATCTGTTCAGGGCTTGTCTTTTGTTTTAAGTGTCATTGTAGATGCAGCTCTGAGGCTGAGTGGAATCTTATGAAGTAAATAGGTCCATGAATACTCTCCCCATTGTTCTACATTTCAAAAAATTCAAACGACAAGATTGGACACATGAAGAAAACAGCAGTGGAAGTCATTACTACCTCAGGCAGGTGGGAGTTCTGATTTGGTCTGATATGGGAGGGGAGGCCAACAGGAAATGCCCTGCAGAAAAGCCATATTGTGCCAGGTACTCCTGAGGAGGAGCTATGCTTTCATCTCACCACAGTTCAGTCAGTTTTACACTGTGAGATCGACCCTCAGGGACACCCATCTTGTCTTCTCCAATCTGTCCTCACATTTAAAGGCCAGTTATGAAATCATCCCATCTTGAGAAATTTATGTTTCACAAACTGGAAATTATTTTCATTGCAAATGATTGACTTTATAGAGCACTTCCAGTGCACTGCTGTATTTATTTATTCAGTGAGCAGGAAAATTGAGGAATATAAGTTAAATGAAAATTTTATTGAAAATTTTTCAAAAGTTTCTGTGTAAATGGTGTAGAATCAGTTGGGGGAAGGAGGAAGAATCGTTGCTAGATAGATACTAATTCTATTAATTTAAAGCATTTCAGGAAAATATCTGCTTTACAAAGTAAGATTCATCTACATGGGCTTAGACACAACATATAGGTATATTATGAGATATAGATCTCCATGGGTGCCCTGCCTACTACCTATGTACAAATATGAATGTATGTATACTATATTTAGGCCTAAAGCTCATCTTAATAGCCTTTTAACTCTGGGTTAATTGTATTCTGAGATTGCCTAATTATATGGCAAGTGGAAATAGGAATCAGTCCCAAGCACGGAGCCTCATAATAAGATAAACTTTCTTGTAGATTAATAACACTCATTCTCCAAAAGTCAAAACTATTTTACTGTAATATACTGGTGATAGTTACATATTTCACTAATAAAGTCCTGTTAGTTGTAGATTCAAGATTTCTTAGCTCCAAGACAGGTTGTTGACCCAGTAACTATCACCTAAAAAGTTAACCAGCAGCTAAAATGCAGAGCAAGTGTCATCGTCACACATCCCAAAGTTCAGAAAGATTAAGAAGGTGGTAGCAGTGTTGAATGACAAAAGAAAAAAATAGTTGAAAAGAGAATCACCTTGAAACTTGAACCTGCTCATTAGAGTCTATGATTTCTATGTAAGACAGAAATAATACCAAGGAAAATTGAGACAAGAGAGCATTTTACGGTAGGCAGCTCTTATATTCCTTCGAATTGGGAAAATAATTTTAGACTTCAGAATTGAGTGTTTTCTCTCATGGACATTGGATTTAAAGGCTATTGTGTCCAAGGATGTTCACTACGGCATAACTCTTGCTGTTTGCACAACCTGCAAATGATCCAAAGCCTAGAGTTATAATTAAGGGCCTTGTTACACCATAAAAGATTTTCAAATTTTAATCTATGACAACCCACACAGCACTCAGGGTTTAAATACTTTATTGACCAGGCTGGCAGGCTGACTCCTCTGTCAAAGCTGGGAGAGACCTACTTCAATTTATCTCTCCCACACTACATATTTGTAGTCATAAATCTTTTGCTAAGCTCTTTGAACATTAAAAATAGCCTAGCATCACTGGCTTTGCTTGTGGTGCTGTGGGAGCCAAATCAAAGGTGCCAGCCTCCTAGGGCCTTTTCATGTAGCTCTGCAGTAGGCATCATCTGCATCTGTCCTGGGCCTGGATGTCCAAGTGCCAAGTCAGACAGCTGCAGTGTTTCCTGTTCAGAGTAGGGCTCCATCTCCCCAGATGCCTCCCCTATCCAGAGGATTGAAGTTGAGTCTGGGCTGAGCTGGTCCTAGGCCACACTGTTACTTTTCCCCTCTCTTGATTATGACTTACAGCGGATGAGTCGCTTCCTTCTGCAGGGATCCCACTAGATGGAGCAGAATAACCGCACTACCAGCTGAACCCAGCCTCTAGCTTTTCAGTGGAACTACAGGAGAGGATGCAGCAAAGGCCTTTCATTACTTTCTGAAGGCTAAGAAAAGGGTTCGTTTCCATGTAGACCCAGATGCAGAGCTTGCCTCAAGAACTACAGTGGCTCCACATGTGTCAGCTGGTTGTTTGGCAAAAGGAGCAATGTGTCCAAGACTGAATGCTGTGTTATGAATTGGATTCTTCAAACATGGGAATGGTATTTGTCTGGATTTTATTCCAGAGGTGAGTAGAATGAGATTTTATAGGGTGATCCCACATACAATATGGGGTAATTTCTGAGTATCTTCCTTTTTGTTGTTTTTTTTTCTAATCTTTAAAAAAGCCAGTTATATTGAGGAATAATGGACATTTAATAAATTGTGCATATTAAAAGTATACATATAGTGTTTTTTTCTTTTGATTGTTTCCATGGAATCCTCACCATGGTCCAGATAATACCTACATTCATCACTCCTTAAAGTCTCCTTGGCTCTTTGAACCCTCTCCTTCATGATCCTATTCGTATCTCCAGGCAACCACTGATGTGTTCTTGGTTACTATAAGTTAGTTTATATTTTCTAAACTTTTATATAAATGGCATCAACTGTATATGTTCTTTTTGCTTAGCTTCTTTTTCTCAGCACAATTTTCTTGAGATATATCTGTATCTTATCCTGTATCAATAGTTCCTTCTTTTTACTGCTGAATAGTATTCCATACAGTTCATTTAACCATTCACCTGACATTGGACATTTAATTTATTTTCACTTTGAAGCTGTTGGAAAAGAGTTGCTATGAACATTTATTCACAGGATTTTCTATACTCATTTTTCATGGTTAAATGAATAGGGATGAAACAGAAATTCTTTGGTGGATCCATGGGAGTAGAACAGGGTCATACTAAAGGTTCTTAAACCTTTAGCTTTGAGACAGGGTCTTGCTATGTAGTTCAGGCTGGCCTTGAACTCACTATGTAGTCTAAGCTGACCTTGAACTCTTCATGATCCTCTTGCCTCAGCTTCTCCAGTGCTGGGATTACAAATGTGTACCACTACCCCATCAATTTTGTTTTATTTTTCAGTCTTGAAGGTCAAATCCAAGGACTTTACTACTTAGCTACACCTCCAGCCCTTTTTATATTTTATTTTGAGGTAAGGTCTTGCTAAGTTGTTCAGGCTGGCCTCAAAATTGGGATTTCCCTCTCTGGGCCTCCTGAGTAGCTGGGATTTGGGGCATAGTCCTCTGTGTGTGATTTAAAGTATATTGCACTTTTTAAAGAAATTGCTATATTCTTTTCCAAAATGGCTATACCAGTTAATATTCCCTCTGACTGAGAGTCTCGGTCCCTCTGCATCCTAGCTGCTCTTTGTTATGATTCCTACTGGGAGACCTGAGTCTATCTAGTCTGCTGGACCATCTGCATCATGTGTGATCTCTTATCTGGAGCCACAAATCAAGGAGGCAAAGCTTGGGCCACACAAAGAGAGTACTTTACTAGGGGATATAAATGACCTGACATTAATAGGAAAGATCTACTTTATGAGCCTCCAGAGAACAAAAGAAGCACTTTTTGTAGAGTAATATTAGTCAGCATCGTGGAGTAATTAATGTGGTTTAAAGTTCCTGATCATTATTCCATAGAATGAAAGGAAAGTAACCATACTGCTGTATTTTTCTTCCATTTTGCATAAATCAATAAATGTTGCTTTTACATTGAGTAAAGAGTACTTAGGTGTAGAAAAATATATTTTAGACATTTCTTCATAAAGAGAAATATGCTTCTGAGTGTGGCCATTTACCACAAATTCCTAGAGCAGAAGTCTCTTTTACATCCTCTTAGAATATACCAAATGACCACAGGCTTATTCCCTCCTGGGGAAATCTATTTTTGCACTGAAGAACTTTGATCATGTTATGGATTTATATCTGAGGAATTAATAATTACTGGCCTCGGTACATAGGTCAGCAGGAATCACACAGTCTCACAGCGCTGCTCAGAGCAGGTTGACAGTCTAGAGAAGCCATGTTGGGTGTCAGACTACAGCACCCCTCTGTTTCCCTCATCTGCACATCTCAGAATCACAAGGCCAAGTAGCACCTTAGAGATCCTGTGTCCCAGTCACTGCCAAACTGCAGTCTTAGCAACCAGCACTGGAATTGGAATGAGGAAGAAAAGGAAGCTGTTAACTAGAGTTCCTTACCCATGTGCTTTATGAAAAGAACTTTACCCAAGAGTTTTCTAAAATCAGGGACACATTACTTAGAAAAGAAAAAGACAGGCAGCCAGAAGGGAAATTATTGATATGATTTAATTCTCACTTATCAAATGAAGAGCTTGAACTCTCAACAAAGGATATGATTTGCTCTTGCCTGAGGTCATGCTATTAATGATGGAGCTAGAGCTAAAACACAGAGCTACTGGAACTTAGGTTAGTGTAACTATCATGAGGCCACGTTTCGTCTTTAATTTCAAGGATTGCAAAATATAAATGGCGTTTCATCATTAATTTTAAACTAAGATCTAAACTGCTGTGGTATAGATCAGTCTTCAGAACATCAAACCCACCACAAGAGAAATGCATACATATATCACAAGACATGGGGCACAATATAATTTATAAATGGTAAAAGAATTAAGGGATGAGATGTTTGATCCTGATGAGATGCTTGATTCTGATTCTACCTCAAGTACAGGGCTGGATTTGGGTGATGGTACACATCTGCAGTTTTCACACTGGGAAGTAAGAAGCAAGAAGAGCTTGAAGGCAAGAAGAGCTTGAATTAAATACCAGCCTAGACTACAAAGCAAGCCTATCCAAAAAAGGAGTGCAATGGCCAGAATCAGGTGCTAGAGCACTTGCTACTAACTGTAGAGAACAGAAATAAATATACCTGAAGCTAATCTGCTAGAAACCTCCTTATTTATTCCTCAATGATATATATATATGTGTATATATATATATATATATATATATACTATTCATGTATTCATTTAAACAAACTTTGGCCAAGACATGAGCAAAATAATGGGTGTCATATTTCACATAATTTTATGTGCAACTCTAACCATGTATTAAAATATGTACATATTATTTAATATTCCTAATTTATTAACCACATATTATCAATACAATTATGTCTTTTTGAAGTTTGAATATGAAATCAGAACACAGACACACGATTATTATTTTAAACACATATTAATAGAAAAAGGCAAATAGAGAATAAATATGTGTGAGGCACTTTGTTACATAAAATTATTTTATAATTTTTATCATTCCAGTGCATCCAATTTAATCTATTCTTCAGCTCCATCAGCAGACAGATAAAATAATTTTCTCAAGGCCACAAACCAAGCTTAAGATTTTGACACTCATCTGTCTTATATCAAGACTCGTGCTCTTTCTAATAGTCGTGATAACAATTTTAGGTGTTTAATATTAATTTGGGGGAAATAATGAGAAAAAAGGAAGTCAGCATTCCATCTATATTTCTGGTTCTTTGATGAGTTTTCCCACAATTCGCCTTGTGATGGCTGTCCCAAAGCTGAGTTCAGAAGGAATGTTAGTGCACCAGAAAGGGGACTGGACCCAAGAAATCATGCCAGGCATTGGAATCTTAGCTCTGCCATTTACTTACCCCCGGAAATGAAGAGGCATCTATTCTCAGCATGATGCTCACAGAAAAATACTGTCAGGGACTGTTGTCATTTCCCCACCACAGAAGTAAGCACTCTCAGCAGAGACATGAGAAAAGCCACATAGAGAAACCAGCATGCCTCCAACTGGGAGTCAGGTGGGGACTCTTCACCTGCCCTTGCTACTGGTTTATGTGCGTCTGACAAAGCAGGTGTTTTTACTGTGCAGAGACTAAAACAAACAGAAGATTATAAAGTGCACAAAAAGATTTTCCATGCTGCTGAGCCTTGCAAAGTGTTCACACTTGAATTCCTCTTTTTGAATTCATTATCTCAAGACAGCATTTGGTTTGGAAAGCCAGGGCGGCTGAGCCGAAAATGCATGTTGTTATTACTGAAGTCTCTGGGAATGAGCCACGAAGACGGTAGTGTTCAGAAGCAGCTTTGCTCTCAATGAACATGCTTCTTACTCTAATCACTGGCAAAAGTCAGAGCCCACATGCAGTACTAATGTGGGGCACGTTCCTGAGCCCGTGTTCTGGTAGCATTTATTGTGGAATGTTAACTTTATCTGAAACCTGTTATTCACAACTTCTTAAAACTCCTGTCACTTGTATCTTCACAATGGTTCTTTAAATTGAAGTATTTTCATGAGGGCACAAATATCTAGATCATATCCACTTAGTGTCCTTACATGACTATTGTTCTGTTATTTTCCTCTCAGTTTTCTCTTCTGTCTCCTGTGCCTTGGTGCCCATATTGTTCCTGTCTTTTCCCCATCAGAATCCTATTTGTCACTCAGTGTCCAAATTCCTGTCCCTTCTCCAAGTTCTATGAAACCACCAAAGTCTAAGAGACCTCTCCTGTCGCTGACTCCCTGTGACATTTATTTTCTGTTCTGGTAAACCCACACCTCATCAAGTGGCACTACATGACATCTGTTCTATTTTTAATCATGAATAATAGCTTAAAACTCTTATTGTACAGTTTAACTTTTTCCTAGCTTAGAGTTTGGCTTTCCCAGTAAAGTGGCCGCCCTGTGAGAGCCAGATCTCATGTTCCCACGGTTAGTGTCTGCATCACAGCTCATGCTTGCCTTCTGCAAAGGATGGAAACATTAATTAATAACATTATCCTATTAAATAATCAGTTGCTAAAGGTGAGAAAGACACTTGAATACATTTCTTACCTTTTCTATATCTGTTTCATAAGTGGTAGAGCTCATTTCTAACCCCAATTCATGCACAACCTCACAGGACTTTGTTTAATGGGCCTGGGAAGTGAGAAAGTTACTGAAAGGAGGAATAAATTCCTGTTAACTGTTACTGTTCGCAGTTTTCTACTGGAAGTAGTAAGGTAAATTTAGCACATATATATAATACAACTCTATTGATTGAACTGCTTTTTTCAGAGTTATTTGTGCAATTAAATTGACCTTTTGCTAGTAGAGAAATAACCTGTTCAATGAAAACCGAACAAATGAATAGGGCATAACTCAAATACAGCAGATTAAAGAGCACTGCGTGTGAGGCCTCTGTAAAAGGCACAATGTAGACCTGTTGGGTGGCACTGTGCCAAGTGGATAAATACTGCTTAGGAACCTAAAAACAGAAACTGGGTAGTAGTGATGTCATAAATCCAAAGGACATGTCTTAAATGGGACTATGATTTGAGGAATCACTTGGTTGCCCTGAGTTGATGCTAGATCCAGAGTCACATTGCAATAAAGTAAACAAAATGCAATAGAAAGTGTTGCTCAGATATGACTTCTGGATATGTGCAAGTATTCCTCTGCCTTAGCACCAGGCCACCGTTAACTGATTAATTACAGAATCTCTAAGACTCTGAGACACGAGATTGACTAAAATAAGAACCAAGACCTTCTGTACCTCAGTATAGCCCTTGAAACAGAGTTCCATTTATCTCTGCTCAGGATCTTACATTTCAAATGGGAAATAACTCACGGATACATCGATTGTTTGATAAGCATCTCTTCTTTGAAAAAACAGCGGTTAGTGAGTTCTACACTGTGAACTGTGGCATCTTCTCAAGAGAGGAAAAGACATGTGGAAGAGAATCATTACCCATGACATGTTCTATGTGACAGCTTACTATATTACACATCCATTTAAATCTATAAATCCTTCCAAATCAAAATCTCCTGGAAATACATAATAAAATAGTCTCCAGCCATAAAACCATCAAAATCTTTGGAGGAGGAGAGGTTGGACATTATATATCTAAATATGAAGAGGGAATCTAAGTCATTCTACCAAAACTGAAGCATGAGAACTACCCTAACGAGACTCACAGGTTCAGCTACAACTGCAGAGACAAACATACAGAATGTCACTTGACTACAGGTTGGTAAACCTGGGAATGGGGTGGCGAGTCACCACAAGGCAAATATATTAGGAAGCAAAAACTTAAGTAAGCCAGAAAACGTGACAGACTAGATATCCACTACTACTCTACAGATTTGCAATGTAAAATAAAAATTATCAGTGCTCAGTGGACATGAAATTAAGTTTTTAAATTATTTAGATTATAGGTAGTATATTTGTCAAGAGAAAAAGAACAAGATTTAGAGTCTAAAAATCATATACATGTAATGGGCAGATTTAGGAGGAAGAGACAATGAACAGGATTAGTAACACTTTGAAAAAGAAACAAGATTTTCTTTCTTTGTTTTTTTTTTTTTTCAAAAAGAATACATTGCTAGGGAAGGATTCAGATAGGTGCAAACTCTTGGTGACATTCAGACTCTCCTATGACATGGAGAAAGTCCTAGTAACAAAAGGATGAGCATCTAAGGTACAGATGCCAATACCTGGTATTGTTCTAGGGTACAAAAGCATTAAATTGGGGGATTTTTAGATATTCTGTTGCCAAAAACTTTCACAATAACTCTGCTATATCACTCTGACCAGTATATTTGAATTGCACTTTCCTCATCTGTCACATGAGGAGGCTGGAGTGGTTGCTGTCTCAAATCTTGTAAGCCTTACCATTCTTTGTGGTAAATTTTCTAAGAGATCTGTATGAGAACCTCCATCTTCTGACTTATTTGGAGCTATCTATCACTTCTAGGTCTTAGGAGATGTCAGTGGATCCAGCACCACATCTGCAACAAGCCTACCCTTTGGGATTAGGAAACCAACCCCAAGTGTCTTGTGCTTTTCTCTTTGTTGCTTTAATCAAAAGGTGCTGCTTTCTGAAGTCTCACTCGTCCATTCTTTTTGTTAAGAAAATTTTCTGTGTTATCTTCCCTAAGTTGTTATTGTCCGGCTTTCTGATCCTATCCAAATGAATTTTCTTTGGCAAAACCCTCACGCATAGGCTTGTGTAACTTAGATTATGTAGGGGAATGTCCAACACTTATTAAGGCCTGAAGTCTGGAGGAAAATAAAATTAGGGGAACTAAATTGATGCTCAGATTGGTTGATTACCAGAAACCCAGATTAAATATCCCAAGCGGTCTTCCTCTTCCTCAGCAAATATTGAGATCTAGAATTTCTCATGGAAGCCATCTAAATGTTAGAATTGAAAAACTCTTTAGAGTTGACACTCATGTAATTATTTTTTCCTCTTTTCTTTTTTTATGCGTTGGGACTGATTTCTTTGGAATTTGAACTACACACTGGGAAGGGAGACCTCTTTATGTTGTAGAGGTACACACTACCTCTCTTTCTCTCTCTTCTCTCTCTCGCTCGCTCACTCTTGCTCTCACTCTCTCTCCCCTCCTTCTCTTCCCCCTCCTTCTCTCCTGTTCTTCTCTTCCCACCCCTCTCCTTCTCCTCCTCCTTCTACCCTCACCCCACTCTTTCTCCCCCTCCCTCCCTTTACTGTTGTAAAGAGTCTCTCTTACCATTCCTGTCTTAGCTTCTCTTTTGCCCAGGCTACTGAGCAGAGGTTGGTTAGTAGGCTCTGATAAGATAGATGGAATTTTAGACTCGTTCTGAATTGCAGACTCTCCATCTGCTTTGGAAACAGCTCTCAAATTCTTTTTGTTATTTCTGCTGCGATCATCAATCTCCTGCCAGAGGAAATTAAATTATTTATTTGTTGGATAGGAGAGGTTCCAGAGTTTTTGCCCCTAATTTGTTCCCCACTCTTTGTGTTTTGCCTATAGCATCTGACTAAGGGCTTGAAGGGTCTTGTTTTATTTCTTGAAACTCACTGCATGAAAAACTGTTTTATTCCATTAGTGTCTCGTTTTGTCATATTTATTAGACAAACAGAGTCACTTTGCAGCCTGGTTTGTGGCTGCCATTTTCAAGCCAATGAGATGCTTCTCTAAAGCCTAAATCTCTCCCAGCTGCTGGTAGTGTTCTCTGAAGTCTTCTCTCAGGGAGGGGCCATCTCTTCCAGTTGAGCTGATAACTCTGATCTGATTCCTTTTCACTTTAGATGGTGGTGAATGTGTCTCTGCAACATAAAGTGTTGGGCCGCAGACCAAAAAAGATATCTCACAAGGATATTTAGACCCAAGTTGGTAGTAAAGTATGAACATTTCTCTAGCTAATTTTTAAAAATTATTCAATACCTTAAAGTGTCTGAAGTTCAGATCTAACTAAGGTTGATACTGATGAAAACATAATAGAAGTGTGGAGAGATTTTTTAACAAAAGTGGAAATCCTTATCATTTAGATGCTGAACACTGTGATCAACAGCACCCAAAATTTTTTCTGGTAAGACTCTTTATCACCTTGCGCTCTTTCACTGTTGGCAGCAAAACGTGACGATAAGGTGTCATTTCCACAGCGTGCTCTTGTTTTTACCCAGAGAAACCTGGTAGGCAAGGAAAATCTAAGCACAGACAGAGGGAAAGCTGGTCTATGTATAGTACCTCATTCTCTTATTTATTCGTTCTTTGGCCCTCATGATACATTTTTTAAATTTAAGTTGACATAAAATTGTATGTATTTCCTGCATACAAAAGGATGTCTTGAAATATGTATAAACAATGTAGAGTGACTAAAGCTGGCTGGTTAATACATGTATCACCTTACCTAACTATTATTATTTTGGTGAAAACACTGTGCATTGACTTCTTTGAGCATTTTTCGAAAATACAATACATTAAATATCGTGGGCCTGTTGCACGGTGGATCTTTTATCCTTATTCCTCTTGCCTTACTGAAGTTTTTTTTTTTTTTGAATCCTTTGACTAACATTTCCCTACCCTTCACCCTCAACCGTTCTAGACCCTATAACTACCGTTTCTCTCTCTACTTCTATCAGATCAGTGTTTTTAGATTTCATATACGAGTGACAGTTTGTGATACTTTTCTTTCTGTGCCTGATTTATTTTACTTAACAGAATGCACTCTTGCTTCATCCATGTTATAAAAAATGACAGGATTGCATTTTTTATGCCTGAATAGTAGTCTATTAAATACATATATCTAAATCACATGTTAATTTATATATTAAATTTATATGTAGTATACATTTTTTAAATTCATTCATTCATTTATGGCCTCTCAGGTTGATTCCATATTTAACTGTTATAAATAATATAACAATAAATATAAGAGTGCAGGTATCTGTCTGATGTACTAATTTCAACTTTTGGATGTATATCCAGCAATAGTTATGTAAGATGCTATCATAGTTGCATTGTTACTCTTTTGAGGATCCCCTTACTGTTACATAATAGCTATTCTAATTTACGTTTCCATCAACAGTGTGGAGGGGTTCCCTTTTCTGTGCATCCATGTCAAGTCCTGTCATAGGTCTTTGATCCATTTTTAGTTGATTTCCATACCCAGTGAGAAGGGTTTAATTTCTGCCACTTTTACATGTGGCTAGCCAATTCTCCCAGCTCCTGCCTTCTTTTACTGTACTATCCTCTCTCC
The DNA here is from genome assembly GCF_000276665.1 of Chinchilla lanigera. Lineage (NCBI taxonomy): Eukaryota > Metazoa > Chordata > Mammalia > Rodentia > Chinchillidae > Chinchilla > Chinchilla lanigera. The sequence goes on along the minus strand of NW_004955424.1, from coordinate 6,379,672 downwards.
AATATGTATTCCTCACACCTGTGTCAAAAACTCAGTTGGCTGTAAATACACGGAGTTTTAGAAGGGATATCTTGGTTTTCTCTTTTTATACTAGTACTATGATGCTTTAGTTACTATAGCACTGTAGTATATTTTAATACCAGGTTGCCAGCTTTTGTTTTTTGTTTTTTGTTTTTAATCTAGATTTCTTTGACTACTCAGTCTTTGTTGGTACTTTACAAATTTTAGGAATTTTTTCTAATTTCTATATTAATTTCTAATTAATTTTCTAATGTCTATATTTTTTCTATAGTTCAATAGAAAGATACTACTGGTGTTTTCATAAGAATCTGTGTATCAGATCTTGTTTAATCTGACTTTAATGTGGATATTTTTATAATATTAATTCTTCAAACCCACATTCAAGTAATATATTACCATTTATTAATATCTTCCTCAGTTTCTTTAGTAGTGGTTTATAGTTTTCAGTCATTTACCACTTTGGTGAAATTAATTTCTAAGTATTTTACATTTTGTACCTATCATAAATGTGATTTTTTTTCTGATTTTTTTGTCAGGCAGATCATATTTAATATATATTAGTGTTCCTAAGTTTTATTTGCTGATTTTTTATCCAGTAACTTTACTGAATTTGTTTATTAATTTTGACAGGATTTTTTATGACATCTTTAAGGTTTTCTACATTGTAGAGTCATGTCATCTCAAAACTTCTTTAAAACTTTTAAAACTTCTTTAAAACTTCTTAAAAACTTTTTTAACTTCTTCCCTTTCTATTTGAAGATTTTTATTTTTTTCTGTTGCCTAATTGCTGACAAGGACTCCAGTACTATATTAAAAGTGGTGCAAAAGAATATTATTGCCTTATTCTGGATCTTAGCAGAAAAGTTTTCTTTTCTCCAGTGAGTGATATTGGCTGATGGCTTGACATATAGGGCCTTTATTATAATGAGATACATTTCATCTACAGCTAATTTGTTGGGAACTTATCATGAAACTTTGTCAAACTTTTTTTCCACACCCATTGAAATAAACAAATGATTTTCCCTTTGTTTTCCTCCTATAATATGTCACATTTATGGCTTTTTATATCTTGAACCATCCTTACACTCCTGCTGAATTATCTTTTTAATGTTCAGCTGATTTTGATTTGTTATAATTTTGTATAAATGGTCATAAAAATCATTGGTACTTGGTTTCCTGTTTTTATAGTGTCTTTGCCTGCCTTTAGTATCAGGGGGATACTAGTCTTTTAAAGTGAGCTTAGAATTATTTGCTCTCCTGAAACTTTTTTGAAAATTTTGGGAAGAATTGCTATTTGTTCTTTAAATGCTTGACAAAACCTAGCTATCAAGCCCTGGGTTTTTCTTGAGTGGGAGACATTTTACTGATTCAATTTTCTTATCCATAATTTATTTATTAAGATGTCTATTTTTTTAAATATTCAGTCTTGGCAGCTTATATACATCAGAGTATTTATCCAGTTTTTCCAGACTATCCAATTTTTTGGCATTTAATTGAATACAAGAATCTTTGTGTTTCTGTTGGGTCAGTCATAGTGCCCTTTTTTTTTTTTCACTTCTGATTTTATTAACTTGAGGCTTTTCTGTTTTAAAAAATAGTTAAAAGTTTGTCAATTTTATCTTTAAAATACTCAGTTTTGAAAGTGTTTTCTATAGTTTTTATAATTTCTCACATTCATTTCTGCTCTAATACTTGTTATTTACCTTCATCTTCAATTTGAAGTCAGTTTTCTTTTTTCCTTGTTTATCTAGTTCCTTGTGATGCAACTTTTTTTAGATTTTTTTTATCCTATAAACTTGCTCCTTAGAACTGTTTTACTATATCCCATAGGTTTTGACACATTGTATTTTATTGTCATTTACTCCCTGCATAATTTGTTTATTTTCCATTTTAATTTTCATTAATTTTTTTGTTGATTGGGAGCATATTGGTTAATTTCCACTTGTATGTGAATTTTCTGAAATTTCTCCTGTTACTGATTTTTAATATTATATGCCTGTGGTCAGAAAAGAGACTTGGTATGATTTCAGTCATTTTAAATTCTTAGGACTTACTTTGTTGTGCATGATCTAGCCTGAAGAATTTCCCATGTGTCCTTGAGAAGAATGTGCATTCTGCATTTGTTGGATGGGATGTTCTATGTGTCTGTTAGATCCATCTGATTTAGAGTGTAGTTTTACTCCAATATTTCCTTATTGATTTTCTGTCTGGATGGGTTGTCCATTGCTGTGAGAGATGTTGAAATCCCCTACTATTACAACACTGCAGTTTTTATCTCCTTTTAGATCTATTAATATTTACTTTATACATTACATGCTCTAATATTGGATGCAAATATTTTTACAGTTTCTTACCCTTTTGTGGAACTGACCCTTCTATCATTATATACAGTAATAATTTAATAACTTTCTTTGTCTTTTTATAGCTTTTTAAAAACTTAAAGTCTATTTTATTTCTTGTAGGTCTAGCTACACATATTCTCTTTTGGAATCCATTAATATGAAGCATCTTATTCCATCCCTTCTTAGCAACCCACATGTGTCCATTCTTACAGGTAAAGTGAATCACTTTCAGGTTATACAGCAGCTTTTCAAAGAAACTGCAAGAGCATTTTAACCAGCTTCTCTTTATGTCGGGCAGTCCCATGGATTACTCAAGATCACAGATAATTATTGGAAGATCTATAGCTAGAAACTGAGCCCTACCAACCTCCCAGTGAATCCCCCTTCCCCATAATGCCATGAAAAACAAACTTTTGTGGAATGAGACAAATGCATTAGTATCTTCATTACCAATGAGTTAATGGTGTAATCATTACTATCCCTTATTGAGCACATACTTTTCACTTGGCATTTTTCTTTTTTTTTTTTTCCTGTCTTTTTGAGACAGGGTCTCGCTATGCAGTTCAGGCTGGCCTTGAGCTCACTTTCTAGCCAAAGCTGGTCTGAAACTCACAGCGATCTTCCTGCCTCAGCCTCCTGAGTGCTGGGATTACAGGCGTGCACCACCACACCCGGCTGGCATTTTTCTAAGACATGGAGGTAGTATAGCTTAATCATCATCAACAAACTGTTATCATTATTATCTTCATGTTTTTATTCTTTAGCTAGAAATTTTTATTTTAAAGAGAAAAAACAATAACAAAATAAGAACCATAAAGACAAAAACAATAAAAACGATACTACTACTGAGCCCTATCAGATTGTGCAAACGATAACCAGGATTTGAAAACAAGATGATAGGAATTAACAGTGGTTGTTATAGTACATATTGTTATCTTCAGTGAAGTAGTAGGTTTGATAGTTGATTCGAAATTGTACTTGTAGTGAGTCGGAGATTGGGAATTCAGGTCTAGATCTCTAGGACTCCAACATAAATATTTTTAACTTCAGCCTTCAGCCACCTGTCAGTGTCTCCATATGTTGCACATAACTGTGATCCTTGTGTCTGCTGTTTTTCAGTTTGTTTTCACCAAGTGTCCTGTGTTATGAGAAACCATAGTTGACCTTGCTATTAAATTTTTAATATTACTTCATCATCTTATTTCATGTTGTCTGTTTCTTTATATTTCCAAGATGTTTTCTTTCTGTTCTTTCTCTATATCTTCTGTTTCATTTCTTTTGTTTTTTTGAAGCAATTCCCAACTTGTATTCAGCTAATTAGCAATGGCAGGAATGGAACCATGTTATAGCCTCTCTTCATCATATTTAGGATAGGATAGTTTGTTTCTTTTTCTATCGTGTCCCCGTGTCCCTTTTCTGAGTCTATGTTTTTAATTTGAGCTTATAAAACTTTAAAACTAGATCATTTTGGACACAGGATACACACACACACACACACACACACACACACACACACACACATTTTTAGATTAATACTCATAGAGAGAGGGAGCAAAAATGTATTGTAAATCATCTCCTAAGCAGTTTGTGACATGCTAAACTTGAATGACTATAAGGAATTTAAATGGAGATACCCAGGAAGCCAGTAACTTGGGGGTAAAATTCAGCTTACACACATATCTCTTTAAGGGTTATTAACACATTACTCAAAGCAAAAGGCTGCAGGGATTTTCTAGGGAATAAGTATATAGAAGATGTTACAGTTTGGTTCTAAAATGTCCCCCAAAATGCTGTGCATTCAGAGGTGTGGCTTTTCAAAGGTAATTGGATCATGAATTCCATGTAGGGGTTCATAGATTAATGGGGTGTTGACAGGTGGCCTAGTTGGAGGAAGTAGGTCACAAAAGGAATAGTCTGAAGGATACATATTTGTCCTCTGCCCCTCTCTGTCACTCTTCCTGCCATTTGCCTGCTGTGAGGATAGGGAGCTATTCTGCTTCACTATATGTTTCCTATCATGAGATCCTGCTTCACCAAGCACCCAGAAGCAGTGCAGCTAAGTGACCATGGACTGAAAGCTCTGCAGCCATGAGCCAAAATAAACCTTCCCTTTTTAAGTTGTTTTCCTTGGGTATTTTGTCACAGCAATGGAATGCTGATTATGATCAAGATCAAAGGGAAGCAGTTTGAAAACAAGATTCTAATGTACTTTAATATTTTAGAAGTCAGTAATAAGAAATTAGTTTTTAAAAAAGACAGGAAAATTAGAGACAAATTAACAAGAAGGAGCCAGGCTATCCAACAGAGCAGAAAACTCTGAGCAGGTGGAACATTTCAAAGAACTTTCTAGAAAGTGTTCCACTCATCTGAAAGTGTTGGCCAATGGGGAGTGAGGTAAGTGGTATTCCATTAGGATAATGAGCATACAGGATGCAGGACTGTGAGTGAAGACAAGATAGAATGGTTGGAGGCAACCTCATCTCCTTTCTGTGACAAGCAGTAGTCTGATCTTCCATTTCCAACTTATGTACTATTTAATGACCTTTGGCAATTCTTTATCTTTCTGAGTCTTGGTTTCCTGAGCTATGCAATTTAATGAATGAATTATGTATCTGAAGTATATTCCATCTCTAATACTATGTTTACCAGGATAATAGTAAATATTAAGCTCTCTCAAACACCAAAGGCAAATACTTCAAGGAGAAACATCAATCCTATTGTCTTTCTTAAATTATAGATCAAATGAATCTCAAGGGAAGTCATATATTTGACTGAATGTTACTGTTGCTACCCTGACATTTTCCATTTTTTTTTAGCCATGAAAATTAGGATATAGTACATGTCACCTTTTACTAGCTCATTTTTCATGTTTCTTCCCATATATTCATGAACAACTTTAGGTAAGTCCTTAGGGGTTGATTCAGGGGGTATTATAACTTACACATTGGTATTTGTCTTATTTGTGAACCAACTGAGTCTAGCAGCTGATATGTTTCCTCAAATTTACATATTGATTTCTTCATCTTTCAAAAGTAATTTTTAAATTGATAGTAATTTTTACAACAATACAATCAGTACCACAGGGTTTGTCAAATATTTCAAAGACTTGACATTCATTCCTCTTTAGTGTTCTATAATTCAATCATTGTTCTCTCCAACTTCCCGTTTTGAAAAATAGGAAACTATGCAGAAAGTAGATTCTACTGACCGCTATCAGATTGTGCAAGAGAAAAACAGCAAGACTCAAGACTGTTCCTGCTAAATCAATTAGACTGTCCCCCATTACATTATAAAGAAAGTTAAACAAATGAAAGTCTTGTTTTCTACAAGTGAGACACTTTGTCCTAGAATTCTACAACATCTTCTGGTCTAACTGGCTGCACTCTTTTGTTATTGAATGATTTTTAAAAAATTTCTGGACTCCTGAAAAAGAAAGAGGGAGAGAGAGAGTGAGACAAAGAGACAGAGAGGTAGAGACAGAGAGGTAGAGACAGAGAGACAGACAGAGAGACAGAGACAGAGAGGATAGTAAAACTTTCTATAGGCTCTGCGTCAACCTCATTACTTAAGAAAGCTCACACTACCTGAAATACTGAAGAATCATTCAAGCTAATGACTTTTTCTGTTTCTGGTGAGAATAGCCAACACTGGCAAGAAAATTGCTTTCACATTTTTAAAGCCCTCTTCTATTAATAAACTTATAGATAAAATGTCAACATTTTAAATGACTTCAATTTTTGTCTTTTTAATTAATTTTCAATCAAAAAACTTGATTGAATCCACACCATTGCTTCTAAATTGTTAAGTTTTCTTTGCACAATCATCAAACTTTGAAAGTTTCTTGAATCTGGTCCTCTGGGAAACTTCAGCATGTTGTTTGGACCTTTATTACAATACTTAAAATATTCCACTGTGCCTCTTATTATTTCTGTAGTACTTGAACAGAAAGGACTCAGTCTGCTGCTATTTTCTTTTGTTCATTTTTTACCTATGAATGCCTCAAACAGAACCATGCATAGGAATTGCTCAATAAATATTTTCAGGATTACTAAACTCTAAGGAGGGGTTAGTTTCAAGAAGATATTTTAAATACCTGTGCATTTCACAAGACGCCTAGATCTTTACTGTTTAGAGCTACCGTTTTTCCTCTTGTTCTGTAAGGTACTAGCTAGACTCTGCTGTGTAATCTTTAGTTCTTTACGAATTCAAAGATCTTGGATCAGCCTCTTGGGTTTTCCTGCCTTTTATGGGAGCAGTAAATTTGATCACCATCAAGGGCTGTTAAACAACATACAGTGATAAAAATAGTTCCCTTTGCTGACATTAGGTATTTTCTAAAATAGCTCGATAAATTCTGGTCAACAGAAACTCTCTGTGATTTCAAAAGTCAGAAAGTGAACTGTTGACACAGATCTGAGCAGCAAGAAAATAAATGGCCCTGTAGTTGCTTAGAAATATGTCCTACGTGCTTTTACACATGACTAGTGCTTGACTGCTCCTTCACTCTGTGATATTATAATAGAAGTTATGCAAGCCCATGAGGTTACAAGAGGGCTTGTAGGCGGCAACTTGTTTGCAAGGTGATGTATCTGCAGCAGGGATAATTGGAAGGGTGGGTGGGAGTGGTAAGTTGGTGACTTAAAAAAAGAGAATTGACTTTAAACTTCACTTATCATATTCTTAGGAAGAGAAATAGTCATGATATTGGTAGGTACAATAAAGAAGGCCTAGCTATAAAAATAAGGCCTAGATATAGTAGCTGCTGGTTCATTTCTCTCTTTCCACTAATTTTGTAACTTCATCCTTATAGAGTTGCGATATTCATTTGCTCAAGCTGTACTTTTACATAGTCATTTTCTTCATCATCTATTAAGTCCAACCCAAAAGAAGGAGCAAAGCATACTAAACTGAAGTATAAAAGTGAGGTGCCTAATATCTCCTTATGTTTACTCGCCAGGTAAATAAACTTGAGCAGGTTGTATAACCTCAGTGAGGCCATTGGCTCTTATGAAAAACATGAATTCATACTGCAGATCTAGGTAAATATATTCAGACATCTCAATTCACTTTCAAGCCCTGCTAGTCCTTTGAACCCAGGTTTTCTAGCTTGGCTTCCTATTAGTGCCAAAAAAAAAGAATGTACTGGTACATCCTTTGGTACCTGTGTGGTTCTTAAACTATCTTCCTGATCTTTTAGGTAGAGCTTATGCCTTGCAGCTCTGTGGTCTTTCTCTTCTTGCATAGCTCTCATCTTCCTTACTTTGCAGGCCCAGGAAGGCCTTGAATCTGCTAGCTATCCTTCCTTCCTTCCTTCTTTCCTTCCTTCCTTCCATCCTTTCTTGCACTGGATCAGTTTTAATATGTATGTCCCCCCATCTCTTTTACTTTCCAGTCATCTTTCTTTAGTGCTTTCTTTTTTTACAGCCATTCTCAAATGATACCTCTTCTTTCAGTATCCCATTCAGTATCATCTGTTTTAGTACACAATGTAAGGATGATGGTTTCTGAGAGCATCACTGTAGATATTTTTTAAAGAGAAAAATCAAGCAAAACAACAACAGCAAAGACACAAACAAAAGCAACATGGAAACAACAAAAATGACACGACTTCAAAACAAAATGATAGGAATTAACAATGGTTACTACACTATATACTGTTATCTTCAAAGAAGTTGCTCAGCCCACCAGATGTAAGAATGCAAGATTGATCAAAAATATTTTACTGCTAATCAAGGGTTGCAGAATTCTAGTCCCAAATCTGCCACCACAGCAAGGCTTTTAGTCTCTTTTGGTTTTATCATTCTACTTTTGTATAATGAGTTGAAAATAGAGGTGAGAGAAGTAGAATGTATGAAAGAGGAAATGAGCCTGGGGTAAGATGACAGAGTATTGAAGACTTTGCTTAATAGCAGAAACATTCAGTTATTTCTTTTTAAGTGACTTGCATGCCAAACCAAATATGCCTGCCAGTTGAATTCAAATCATAGGTCACAAATCCTAGGCAGACTGAATTCAGTGGCCTCTCTGGAGTTCAACGAGTCAGTTTTGAATATCTGTTCAACCCTGGCTGTGTCTCCGCTGGGATGTTTCTTTGTAAGGTTTTCTTTCAACTTCTTCATTTGTCTTGACTCTTGACTCAGATATATCATGTGCATGCTTCATTAATTTATAAGCCCTGATAACACCTACCACATGCTTTAGCCCACACTGCTTCTCAGAAAAGGCTTGCTGAAATTTGCACTGAAAATGACAAGAGAGGTGGAAAACACTCTTGGAAAAATAAAAGAAAAGTAAAAATGAAAAACGGAGGAAAAGTATTTGAAACAGAATAAGAGGCCAGTGAAAGTAAGCAATCAAGCGCTTTGATGCATGGTAGGACACAGGTTTTGAGATGAGACAACAATAATGTCATCCAGTGATTTCCAAAAGGTCAAACCTTCGAAGCACACAGAGGAGCATGTTTTCAGTGTTACAGCATTTTAACTTGTTGGTGTTGCTTTTTTCTTTATCTTTCTTTCTTTTTTTTTTTTTTTTTTTTTTTTGGTACTGGGAATTGAACTCATGACCTCACGCTTACCAGGCAGGTGTTTGTGCCACTGAGCTACATCCCCAGCCCCTATTGTTGGAAAAGTTGCTGTGTATCCAAAAATGTGTTAGAAAAACACTGACTTTTCTGGGCTGGGGTTTTAACTGTGGTAGAGCATGTTCTTAGGATACGCAAGGCCCTGGGTTTAATCCATAACACTGAAGAATAAGGGAAGGAAGGAAGGAAAGAAAGAAGGAGGGAGGAAGGAGGGAAGAAAGGTGGGATGAAGGAAGGGTAGAGAAATAAGAAAAGGAAAAATATTGATTTTCTATATATGTAAGTAGTAGGTTTTCCTTATTAAATTTAGAAAAGGAGTATTAAATAACAGAATAGATAATATATGGATTTAATGAAAATTATGGTTATATTCATGGTACACAATGGCAGCTCTCAGCATGCAGGGACACCTGACAGGGCTTGGGAAACCAAGAAAGTCTGTAGTAAAGCCCAACAAACCTCTTATTCTAGCTAACTGCATCGGGAAGAAGAGGTCACCTGTGTCCCAAAGATGTGTGTGGTGGTGCCTTGCTGGAACCAGAATGAATTCTGTAATGATGTGTACAGAAAAGAGATCGAAGACTTACTCAGCTGTGCTTTGAGGATACAGGAAACCCAAAAGATGTGATCAATCCAGGAGACCATGGGAGAGTCTAGGGTTTATCTCCTTCCAAGAAAGTGAATAAATAGTTGCAGAGGTTTCCCAAATAAACCTCACCACAGCTGAACATGGAGAAGCATTTTCAGCAATTGAGCTTTCACTTATGAGACCTATGTAGAGGCATTTTAAAGACATTGGTACCACTATGTCCTCTTTGGAAGGATAAAAAAAGCAAAACATTCTTTGTGCGCTTTTTGGAGTAATGGCCTGGGCAGAAGATATGCTTTCTCTTGAAAAAGAATCTTTCTAAGAGGGAAAAAAAGAGTGGCTTTCACCTTCTGAGGTTTGCGGGGAATTCCTTTGTTTTTGCAAAGGAAGAACTCAACTTGGCAGAGAGCACACAGTGAGTAATTGCAGATCATAGTCGGGCTAAATCTCAGAGGTAGCAGACAGAGCCTGGGTACTGAGTGCTGTTACTCACCAGGAATTGGACAGGTTTCACATGACTTCTCTTACTCTTGTTTGTGTGGAGACTGGATATAATGAGCCCAAACTTTCAGAGGTGTCCTGATCATATCCAGGGACCTAAGCTGATCCTGACACATGATAATGTTCCCATGTGTCTCTCCTCCCCTTGCCTTCCACTGCTTTTGCTGTGTTACAAATTGGTTTTCTTTCCACTGATCTGGGTTTGATCACACTGATTTCCCAAACCTTTCATGGTTAGCACAAAATTTAGATACATCTCACATCACTATTGCCCTTTCCAAATAATTTCACCCACACTACCAATTTGAATCCTCACATGAACCCAGGGAGCAAAGAACAGAAAATGTTATTATCTCCATTTTCTGCATAAAGAAAGCGAATGCTCCATGGTTAGACCACGATTCAATAGAGGCTGTGGCTCCTTTCTCACAGCTGACTGCTGTTTTCTCTCTTTTTCCCTTCAGGAAGAAAGAAAAATACAGGCTGATCTCAATGAGGCGTAATTGCTGGGCTTCCCTCCCATATTTATATTTTATGATGCTGATTTCTTTCAAATTGATTTCTGAGCCTTGTCTGTATGAATTGTCTTGGGGGATAAACGACTAACTTGTTTAGAAGAGAAAATTTGTCCATCAAGTTCCTGTGCCTTTCTTGAAATTCAATACTTCTAACCTCCTACTTTATTTTTTTCTTGCCTGAATAAAGTGTCCCTAATTTCCCTGAGATAAAAATAATGCTTTTAAAAGCATACTATTCTGTCAGGCATGATGGTGCATGCCTGTAATCCCAGCACTCAGGAGGCTGATCCAGGAGGATTGCCATGAGTTCAAGTCCAGCCTGGACTACATAGCAAGACCCTGTCGCAAAAAGCAAACAAAACAAAACAAAACAAAAAAGCATACTATACTGACAAACTAAGAGATCCCCCAGCTCCAGGAAAGGGTAAGAAGCTGGATTTGCTTAGGTTAAGTGTGCATGATGCATGAGTATACATCTACACACACACACACACACACACACACACACACACACACACACACACACAGTACAAGTTGTCTTTTACATTTATTGCCTCCACTGGCATAGGCAGGAAGAGCATATGACTGTCTTTATCTTTTAGCATCCACAAGAATGCTGACACAATATTTCACTCAGAACTCAAGTCTGCTGAGGACCACACCTTTCTGCCACCGTTCCACCAACTGGGTACAATGTTCTCTGAGCTTTAGAGGCCCGCTCATGCCTACTTTTTAATCTATTTGTGTCAGCAGTAATAGTGCTGTATTAAATGAAGCTGTTGCAATGTGGAGAGGGGGTGAATTAAGTGCAGCAGGCTTTCTAATCACAGTGAGCCAGCACAGCCACTGCTATCTGTAGCTGGTTACCAGCCACTCTCCCTTTATTAATGGGCTTCCTTTGCCAAGGGATGGAATACGGCACTTTCAGAAACCCATTAAGAGGCACAACCTATTGTTGCTGCTTTTAGCCATCAGGAGTGAATTCAGTTTTCATCCTCTGTGACAGGGGAAATTCCTCTCAAGGATCTATGTGTGGGCTCTATCTAGCCAGCACTACTCCTTCATGAGCTCTGTATTTTTTTAGTCTCTCATCGAGGTCCATTTGCTGCTGAATGTTTTAGTGGTTCCCCTGTAATGCTTTCATCTCCCTGCAAGTTGACAAGGCTGTGGCACATCTGAATACAACAGCACTGAAAACTAGAACACAGCGAGAAGATAACCTCTCCTTCCCAGAAGCCTTCAGCATCCTTCCAGAAACTCGCTGGAACTTTGTTGCTAGTGCATTTGTCACCTCATCTTGAAGCAGCCCCTCTTTCTAGATAAAACCATACCACCTATTCCCTCCTCCCAATGGAAGGACTCACACTGTCCCCACAAAGCTCTCATCTGGCCCCTATCTGAACAACACCAGTAAGGAAGAATCACACAGATCCTGAGGAAGCCCAGACCACCGTTGGGGAGCTCCAGACTTGTCTATTAAGCAGGAACTTCAAAATTCTGCTGAAGCCAAACACAAGACAGGTTCCTGCAAAGTTGTGGGTGAACAGGTGTTGTGCAAATGGAACACTGCCTGCAGGAAGCAAACCTTGGAATTAATAGCACCATTTGCTGATCTCTCCTGGGCTCTCAGTAGAAGCTATTCTATCTGTCCAGAATACCCAGTTGGTCCACGGGGTGCTCCGTACAACAGACTTTGAGGCTTCTTTTTGTGTGGTTGCAGTGTTGGTATGAAAACCCATGGCCTCACATGTGCTAAGCAAGTGCTCTCCCAGTGAGCTTCGTCCCCAGCCCTGAATCTTTATTTAGCCACAAGGATGTTTTCACTTTACCTGAGCCTATGTGTATGATCCAGAATTTCTTCTCTAGTTGAAGATGACATACCATGTTTTGGAAAATTCTGAGAAGTTAGAAACTCCATTAAGAAAACATTGGTTTTAGTAGTTATTGTAGCCTTATGCTACATATCCTTTTTTCACCTATCCTTTCTGCTCCATAATTCTGAGATATGTGGCTGTCACTAAACAAATATTAAGAATATATATAATATATATACATATATAATGCACCATAATTTAGAGTCATGTTTTCATTTTTAAATTGATGCCACCTGCATTCGCTGTGTTATGTTCAGCCCTACATTTAACGGATCATTAAAGTGGAAAATAACATCACGTACCTAAGAGCATTGTCAAGGGGGCAAGTTTTGGATGATACATGGCTATAAAAGAAGCTTTTTAAAATATGGAGAATCCTGTGGATGTTAAGGATTCTCTCACCGCTGTGAGAAATGGTGGAGGTGAAGCAGAACTCCCATCCCATTCTGTGGCCTGAGTGTAGCCGCTGTGATGGAAGCAGTTCAGGAAGAAGCTTGGATCTTCAAGGAGTTCCAATGACTGTGTGATTCATCAGCCCCCAAATGGTGAGTTACCGCGCACGGTACAGTGGAGTGTGAAACTACTCATGTGGATCTAGCTTCTTCTCCGGCATTCACTGTCTCGGTTGCATTACAACTCTCCCTTGGCACTCTGTCAGGGAGAGGCAATGATTGAACAAGACAGCAGACGTTAGTGTCCACGAACACAAAGACACTCATGGTGAAATCTGCACCTTGACAATCCTCAGTGAAATTTGCATTTTAGATTTTATTTGTGTACCGCAGGTAAAGTGAGGACCACACGAGTGAGTAATCCTATCTGCAATTAAACTCAGCATCATAGAATACAATTGTGACAGTTGTACACTACCCAAGGTTAAGGGCATTAGATATACTGCAGACATAATAGACCTGTATATTTATTATGAGAGATTTCCTAAGTGTCCTGTTTTAAAAATCCAACATTTTACAATATGTTTCTAAAGGATGTAAAGCAAGGTGCTGTATGGGCTAAGTAAAGACGAATTTCACTTCAGCCTGTTGTTATTCTCTGTGTGAGCTCTTCCTCCCTTGGACAGAGTGACAGCCAATTCCTCTCAGAATGAAGGGAGCAAAACTACTTTTTAAAAATCTTCCAAGCTTCAGAATCTTCAGGTTGTTTTTTTTTTTTTTTTTGCACCTAGGAAGCTTGCAGCTGTTCCTAAATAAAAGTAAATTCATTATCTGAGAAGTCAACTTAATTTGTTCAACACATGTCTACAGAGGCCTGTGCTAAGGGAGGTAGAAGGCAGGGGCCCTGGACACACAGGCGTGCACAGCCAAGGGCAGCGCAGGGCTGTACTGATGATGTCACGTGCTATAAGTGGCATGATGGAGTTTGGGGATGGCGGTGGGGAGGCGGTGTTTGCCCTGGGGAAATGGAGGCAGCCTTGGTCACACCAGGAAGTCACAGTGAAGCCACCGTGATAAACAGACCACTTGAAGCTTTTTCCCTTGCAGCTCTGCATGTCTGAGCACTGCTTGCACTAAAACATCTTCAGGGTTATTGTCACAGGTCTCTGGCCCATAACCTGAAGGGAAGGCAGAAGGGAAGGCAGGAGGCCTGTTAGTCACAACTCAGGGCTGAGATCTTTGTTGATAGAGTTTGGATTCCTTCACTAGGAAAAAAGAACCCATGTTGATTTTGAGGGGATTGGCAAGGTGTTTGGTGGAAAGGTCTTTACTTTTCTCTTATTTCTCAGAGACAGTAATACCTGTCATAAATGTTCCTAACATTATCAGTAACTCTGCTTCTACAGAGAAAGAGGTCCCATTTAAGAAACAGAAAAATTCTTTAATGTCTATTTAGCAGCACTATCAAGCTCTGGTGCTAGAACCAGGTAGAATTCAGAACTTCTGAAACCCTGTCCCAGCCTTTGTGTTGCTCTAGGATATTTGTTCCAACTGCTTGGCTCGTGGCCCGGGTTAAACCTCCAGTCAAGCAGGAACCCTGACACCTGATGTTTGCCTCCAGTAAGTAGTGTCTAGCTGCTGGGAGCTGCTACATAGCTTTATGTAGATTGCAATGGCCCACCTGGGGACATCTTCCAATTCAGACATCCCAGACTTTGATTCCATTCATTCCTCTGCTCATGAATGGCAGGGTTTTGAGGAGATTCGAGCACAGCATAGGCTGAAAGAGCGATGGAACTGCACTGAGTCACGGGGCTTCTGAGATCTGCAAAGCCAAACATCCTGCAGGGCACCAGATCCGCTGTGGATGCTCACCAGCCCGTGATGAAGAGCAGTTCTAAGTGACATCAGGCAGTGATCCCTGCGCCTCCCTCTTCAGCTTCAGTGGACTTCCTTCCGGGCTCTGGGCCTCTCCCGTGGTTCCCATTACATTCCAGCCTCTCAGTGCAGCTCTTCCCCCTTGCCTGCAGATTCTCTGTGGCTCTCACTAGGGTTCCTGGGGCATACTGCAACCCAGGCATCTCTCTTAGGACGGTGGTGTCTCAAAAAAGACGCATAACCTACCTTTAAAGCTTCGGCATCCTGTCACAGAAGATGGGGCTAAGCTCCGATATGAAAGATACAGGTTTCAGCCCTCCTTGCCTCATTCATCAGTGAAGCTCCTTTATAATCATGGGCGAAAGATTTACTTTATTCTGTTTGCTAATTTCTCCCTTGCCTAAGTTGTAAGGCTGGCAGGAGCATTTAACAAGATCATGGCTATGCAAATGAGAATTTGAAAAGCTTGTTTTTTAATTTGAATATTAAAAGGCATGTTTTATAACCTTGGACCACAGTAGCAATATGTGGGCAATAAAGATAAAGAAAATTGCTAACTTGTGAGCCATTGCTATGTTCCAGGTACTCTGCTCAGTTCTTCTTCCACTTCATCTTTTTTAAGGGTGGCAGCCATCCAGCCAGCTTGGTGCCAGTGTTATCCCGTTATTTTCCCACATTGTTACGGAGACTTTCAGTAGTTAAAAATGTTCCTGAACTTCCAGTTATTTCACCATTTCAATATTCAATTCTTGGTTCACCTCCAAGCCCACATTTTTAACCATCGTCCTATGCTATTCCTCAGTAATGTAATAATTGATAACAATGGTAATCATTGACCTGAAAGCTGACATTGTTCTGTTAACCTGACAATGAAGACAGAGAATGAAGGGTCCGCTAATCATTGTATATTTTGTAAAAATTGTCCATAGCACTGTTTCTCAAGGACTTAATATCCAAATATATCTCATTTACTGGTGTCTAGGGCTCTGTTTTTGCCTGGGGACTCAGGAATAAATTGGCTGACATAGATTTTTTCTAATCCTATGATTTCTGGTAAGTGTACAAAGCAGAGACAACATCTGTTTATTTCCACTAATTAAGGGAATCTTGTTCTTATTTGTTTTTATTTGTTTGTTTGCCTTAGCACAGAGCTTTAGAATAATAGCCATAATCTTACATAAACCAATAAAATGAAGACGCACCAAGACTCAGGGATAAGCCAGAAGTTGGGAAATCATAACTAGTTTCTCAGAGTAGGAAAGACAAATTAGGCATGCCGGAGACCAAAAAGCAGGATCAGCCTATATCATGCTTTGCAATAAGCTCCACTTGTTTTTAGTGGAGATACAAAGGGGTAAGAAAGACGTTTTCAATGATAAATCATAATTGAATTATGCATTTAAAGATACATGACTCCTTTTGAGTTGTACATTTTTTTGATGTACACCAAGGTACTTTTTCCAAAATATTTAGGTAACATTTTTTACCTGCCAGCCCTACTAGGAACCAACTGTTGAAAGATAGGAGCAATACCCGCCCCCCCACTGCTGACAACTACGCACGGTAGTTACAGTCAGATTAGGGACAGCTCCAAACTTTTGCAATAGTTGCTGCTTAAAGCTCACTTGAATTGCTTGACTTTATGTTGGCTATTCAAAGAGGCAATGTTTGCTTCCCAGCTCATACATAAATGTGGTTCTCCTCTGATAGCACATATGCTTAAAGAGTTAGCAGAAAAATTTGATGTCCATTTTCTAATTTTATTTTTCTTATGCAGCAAATGTCAGTTCAGGTTTTGCTGGTTAAACATACCTTATAATGGGCTTTGGTAATTTAGCTCCTAGGAATGGCTTGGTTACGGAACTCCATAAAAGTTTATTGACTCCTGCTTGCTGGCTTAGGCTGTAGGTGAGAATGTACCTCAGAAATTAGTTTCATCCAGTTTAATGACTTCATTACAGAGCAGGTTGCGTGCTCTCAAACTCTTCCTAATATATTTTTAACACCAGTTTGTAGCTATCTTGAGCTGTTTCTATGTACTCAGAGAGGCAGGTTTGCTTGCTTAAATGGCCAAGAAAAAGAAAATCGCAGTAGTAGCCCTCTGTAGTGTCCAGGTGGCTGAGGACCTTCACTACTAATATGGTCATAGGTGGTGATTTAAATATTCTAGAGACCAACTCCAGTATTATAAAGAGATCATTATCTTAGATGGGATTTGTCCCCTAAGGAATAATAAATAGTGATCTGAAAATTATATTTATGATTTAAATAAAAGCAATGGTATTAGGAGTTGATGAACATTTATAACCATTTGTTAGTATGGATCCAATCTTGAATGAACTTAATTTTTTTCCCTGTCTAAATCCAGTGTTTTTGGAAGACTATTTACTTGTTCATGGTTCCCTCTGATATGTTCTTACTACACATTAGTAACGAACTTCCCAGTCTGCTGTTTAAAAGCACAGAATAATGCTGAGCTGACTGCTTACTATTCTGTTAGTGTATTTGACTCCTCAACTTCATAAAAATAAGTTAAAAAGGAGATTAATAACTTTTAAAATTGTAAATACATAATAATTTTAGAAAGACTAGGATAAATACCTAAAAGAGCATTGCTGCATCCATGATTCTGTCACCTAGAGAGAAGTGCTGTAATATTTTGGTACTGTTCACATATCTATCAATGATGATTTTAACTGTTAACAGTTGAATATATACACACACATGTATATGAAGTCCTCATATCCTTTACTTGGAAATCGTCAGTCAATACATTTAAAGATCATATGCCTCAGTATATATTTTGTCTTGTTTTATATATACTGTGTAATAAAATTTGAAACTATTTCCATTTCTCTATTCTTTCTGCTTTTATTAGCCATAGAACATTCCATTCTATAGACTAATCACAAACCAGTTCCTTATTGCTAGGCATGTGGATGATTCCCAGAAGTTCGTTTTTGTAACAGTGCTTGTGTGTATACAACTTTGTATATGTATATTTTTGCAGAATTTGGGGGATAAAACTGTCAGGTAAAAGTACATCTCTGATCTTTCCCTCTCAGATGTGATTTTCTCTAAAGATTTCCCATGTGGCCATACAAGGCAAGGTCACCTAGTCCTGCAGACCTCTGTCTACTTTTCTCCACAGGCTTCTACACCATCATCCCAACTCCCCATGCCCTTGGGCTGCTTCCTTCTCTGTGGGAGGACTGTGTGTGTGTGCAAGGATTAGGCAGGGTCTTCCTGAAGAGATAGAAATGTTGTTATCCTGTGGTCTTATTGGTTAGTTCACACTTTCTCCTTGTTGATTATTTGCAGGTCCTGGGTACAAGACTCCAGAAAGTTCTTAAAAACTGAAAGTCAGGACTCCACAACTTTTCAAACTTTTCAGATCTTAAGACAAAAGCTACCTAGTCTGTGCACAGTGACACTGACAAAAATACAAATAACAGTAATAATAGTAACTAACACAAATTACAATGTACCACTCTTCGATTATTTAATGGGATCTCCAGAAATGGAATTTCCTTAGACTAACAGAATGTTCTTATAACCTAGAGTGTGGGTGGGAGGCGAAGCTACATAATTGCTTAATCAGTTTCTTGGTCCCAGTAAGATGCCTTATTGGTTTTCAGTTTCACTTGATGGCTTGCTGGGAGGAGAGGAAGAAATAAGAATATGCAAATACACAGAATATGAAGTGCCATTTTCTGAAAACTGCTTTACACATAAGACACCTGAGGATTGCAAAGGTTAGGAGACATTTGTGTGGTGAATTTTGGGTGGAAGGTCAATCTTCTATACATAGGCGCTAGCCATGTATGACTACATTTAAATTTATAATTAAATTTCTTAGGTTTTCTAGCCACATAATAAGTGATAGCTACATGTGCCTGATGCTTACCATATTGGATCATGTAGATATAAAATTTTTATCATTGCAGAAAATTCTGTTAAGCAACTCTGCATTTCAACTTTGAGTCTTAATACAAGCTCCACTGTTCCACTGGATTGAAACATTTTTTTCACCATCACCAAGTGCTTTCCACAAGCAATACCACTTATTGTAACTTCAGGTGCAGACCTTTTAAAAGCAATGCATTATTGCATTCCAGAGCCATACCTACATTTATTAAAGCATATTTTAATGTCATTGTATTTAAATTATCTGCACTAAATTCATAATTGCCACTTTAGGTCTTTTAATATAAACATCCCTTAATTTAGCACATTTCTTAAACATATCAATTTGCACTTCACCATAAATAATAGAGTGCTTAGCTCATACATATCAATGAGAATCCTCTTCAGTGAAAGATTGCTTGCTTAATAACAAGGAATATTTTGGAGAACTTCAAATCCCTTGACAGATGCATGTTGACACAAGGATATATTTTCTTCTGCTCACAGTTAAAATAGCATCAGTTGCATTTTGCCATTTAACGATATTGGAGAAGAAAGTTATAGCAAAATGATTTACAAATAGTAATTGCATTTCCCAGCTTACCAATTTCCATAAACCAGTCCAAAATTCTAACCTGAATTTGAATATCTTTCCCAATACTACAAATGTTTGTATCTGCAGCAATCACACAGCTAGATCTTTACATTTGACCCAGGATAAAAAAAAAGAAAAAAAGCAAATCAAAGATTGTGTTATGCCCTGATATTTGTATCTTGATCCATTTGATTTTGACTCTATACATGGGGAAAAATAAGACAACTGTGCAGAAGCTGTGATGCATTGGTGTGAATACTCAGCAGTAGCCCACTTATTACTGATTAATTCCTGGAATTGCACTATTCAAAGTTCTATTTTATTATCATATCTTCTTATTAAAATGAAAACATCTCTTGGGTGAGTACTATTAATAATAGATGGGATCTGAACTACGAGTTGAAAGATAGTCTGTTAGCTCTGAATGTAAATTGGGAACAAAGGATGGATATGGTGAAACAGAGATACCACATGAAAATAATATGTGAAGACAGCAATATCTTTAGAGCAAGATATTGCTCACAGCAAATATTTCCTTTTCCTCTGAAGTTCAAGGTACCACTACATAGGACAACATGGAATATGAAGTTAAAGAGATAGCCAAAAGTCAAGTTAGGAAGAGCTCTAAAAGCATTGCTCAAACCTTTTGACTTTAGTTTATAAATGGAAAGGTGGTATCTCAGAGTTTCCAGCATGGAAGCAACATGACAGCTTTGTATAAGGACATAGTTTCTCTACCAGCAATATGAAAAACAAGACAGAGAAGAATGGAACTTAAAGAAGGGAAACACATTGTTAGGATGGTGTTGATGAAACCAACACAGACAATTGCTATTGTCAGAACAAAGATGATGGTAGGGGAATTGGGAATAGGAAACTTCCCGGGCATCCTGGAGATGTTTAGGAATTAATTAGCCTTCCCACCTTTAGTTATTTCAGTGTAAGTGATTCAGAGCCCATTCCTTGAAACTTTTTCCAAATCTGAGTGGTTGCCGAGCACTTTTTGTCTGCTTGAAATACTTACATTCATGGCTGCCTCTGCATCCTTGATGTAGCCCAGTCATTGCATATCATTCCATTTTGTTATCTACATTCCATTTTGTTATCTAACTTCTCAGCCGTGAAGTCTCATCTCCTCAACTAAAATATGAGCTCTAGAATTTGGGGACCTTCCTTGTATATCTTTTAGGGCTGTTAATAATAACCAAGATGAGAAGAGTGTGGAATAGGATTTCACAAATCCAACCAATCACCCAATAAAACTTTATTGAGAAGTAAAGATTCTTTCATCTCAGTTATGGAATTCTGATGAAGTCATTTTAAAATGAGATCCAGAAATTTATTTTTAATTTCATTTGATTTGAATGGTCACTCAGGTATGTTAAACTATGAACAATGTTTCTAAGTCTAAATTTTACTCCATGCTGTTATTAATTTGACTATGTGCTCTTGTTAAGGTACTTAACAGTTAGGGCCTCACTTTACCCATTTGAGAAATTATGGTATTGAAGTAGTCAGTGTCTGGGGTCACATCAGTCACAGGATTTGCCTAGATGAAATTGATTCCTTGGTTATAACTAATTCCTCATGCTGGGAGTAGAGCTGTATTTTTTGTATTATTTTTCCCTGAACATGTTATCTTGCAGTTC
Organism: Chinchilla lanigera; assembly: GCF_000276665.1. Taxonomy (NCBI): domain Eukaryota; kingdom Metazoa; phylum Chordata; class Mammalia; order Rodentia; family Chinchillidae; genus Chinchilla; species Chinchilla lanigera. Next base: position 6,358,824 of record NW_004955424.1, on the reverse strand, counting down.
CTCACACTAATTTTCCCTGTCATTCTCCCTGGAGGGGTCCACTTGCTTAGGAAGCCTCTATGTAAGGAACCTGGGTGGGCAGATAAAGAGAGCTCATGTCCGATGCCATCTCCCACAGGGAAGTGTGTGGAGTCCTGTGTGGAGCAGCAGATGGTGGTAGGTGGCTAAGGGTGTGGGGGGGACTCTCTTCAGAAGCCTGTGGGCCAGCAGCAGCTGTGCCCCTCGCTCTTGCCAGCTTTCCGCCCACAGCTCCTCACTGGTACCTTAGCCACACCTCAGGTGTGCTGCAAGCTTGGTGACTTGTCACACAATATCACAGTGCCTTCTTGTTAGATGAGGAGGTGGTAAGAATTTTGTTTTTTCTGCTAGCCTCACAGCAAGCTCTCCCTCCCATAACCACTATGGACAAAGATTAATTGATGCCCAGTATTTTTAAAAGAAAAGTTTTATCTGCGTTTGCCTTCCTAAAAAGTCACTTGTAGAATGATCAGTACTGAACTAGACTGGAAAGAGAAGTGAGGAAATGAAGCACTAATCCAGAATGAGAGGAGGCTTAATGGCTTCGTTTCTGGACGGCACTGAGTGTGGGTGTGGGTGGAAGGGAGTGTGTGTCCTAGCACAGCTGCCAATGCAGAGAAAGCAGATTTCTCATTTCCTTCTAGATGCCTCTGAGGACCAAGAAGAAGGCTTGGCTGGGAAAGATCTATGGCAGCCGCCCCTGTCCCCTGGGCGACATCTCTCTAGGATGGTGACAGTCTGCTTACACTCACTCTCATGGCTCCTCTTCCCCTCCGTTCACTTACACTTTGCCGCCATCTTATTCCTCTCGTTCTCTGAGGACACACAGTGCAGACAGGGGGAAGCATTAGTAAATATGGACAATCTGTGGACAGCATTTAAAGCAAAAGATAAAGATGGCATAATAGAGAGAAAAAAGAGACAGGAAAACCAAGCAGAATCTATCAGAGTTGAGAATAAGATTGGACCTTTGTCCATTGTGTGCTGCTACAACAGAATACCACAGGCTAGATATTTGATAAAAAACAAATATTTGTATCCATAATCAGGAGGCTAGGAAGTTCAAGATCAAACCAAGGCATGTGGTCTGGGAAGCTTCTTCTTGCTGTGTCCTCGTATGGTAGAAGGCAGAAGGACCAGTTACCTGAATACCAAGTAAAGGCACTTGTATAGGACACTTCATCCCATTCCCAAAAGAAGAAACATCCCTACTGTGACCAAATCACCTTTTTAAAACCCCACCTCTTAATATCATCATGCTGACAACACTTAAATTTGGAGGGGCCAACTGAAATAATAGCAACTGACCAACAATGACAAAGAGTAAAATCTTGGGCTCATTACACAATACTCTTCCTAACTGGTGGATTTTTCCCTAGTAACACTGTTGTATCAGAGACACTGCATAGGTCCAAGGCTTTAACAAGAACGGAAACTTTGCTACCCTGATGGAACTTGCAGTCGGGGCAGAAAACAGTTTGAAGCACTTTGCTACCCAGATACAGAACTACAAATAACAACATGCACTAGGAAGGAACGTGTTAGCTGGTATGACAGCAATGAACAAAGAGACCTAGGGGCCTGGTGAAAGTGGAAGTCTCTCTGAAGAAGGCATATTGGAGAAGAAATCTGAAGGGTGTTCAGTTGCAGTTTAGATGATCAGAGCCAAAAGGCCGTGTGTCCCTCGATGAATGAAAAAGAGTTAGCAGATTTCTCAATGAGGGTGAAAATCTAAAGGATGCGAGAAAGGGCAAGATCACTTCTTGTATTTTCCTTTGTGACTTGAAGGAATTTTCCTCAGCGATTGCACTAGTGGGCTTTTCATGAAACCTAGGTAGACCTGAGTTGCCTTTAGGCTGTGGAGTCACTGCAGTCTTCTCTGCCAAATGAGCAGTAGGCCATGGACTGTACAGGGGCTGCAAGGCCAGCAAGCCCAGCTCCTACTCTCCTGGAAACTTCCACTGGAGTGAGAGTTGATGTGGCAGCTGCTGCCCTAAAGGTCATGCTCATGCCAAACACAGCTGTGTTCCTGGTTCGGTACCCCAGTGTTAGCACAGACAGCAGAATTTTAAAGCAGAATTATACCTCGAGAATAGAAAGGGGTGAACATTGGTTGGACATGTGTGGAATGCTATCAGACATCAACAGATGCAAGAGGTCTTTGCTTCCATCTTTAGTGTTTTAAAATTTGCAAACCTGTCCTACATATATTTTATTTATTTGGTATCCACAAATCCTCTTGATTTGATAGGTGACAAAACCATATTATAGAGAAGTCAAATGACTTGTCAAAGGTCACAGACCATATTTTTTCCAGTTTTCCTGACTGACTCTCATTCAGGAGTCAACCTCTAATAAAAGTCCAAAGTCTTTCATTCAGAAATAAATAAGAGTAAAACCAGAAGCTCTAGAAAGATAAATCATTGCAAACACTTAGTCTAATTTCTTACATCTACCATCTCAATTTCTACCTAATATCTTACTCTACCATCTAAATCTCTATATAATGAAAATTTATATTCCCAAGAATAATCCCATGCTGCCTTACAAATTATCTTTTTTATTTTTATCTTTTTGAGACAGGGTCTCACTAGCAGTTCAGGCTGAACTTGAGCTCACTTTGTAGCCCAGGGTGGGATCGAATTATAGTGATCCTCCTGCCTCAGCCTCCCGAGTGCTGGGATTACAAGCATGCACCACCACTACCGGCTAAATTATCAAAGCAAGGTTTAATTTAGTTCATTCCAATTAGGTATATTTATTGTACTCTGAATCATTGGTATGGGATACATATGACAACTCTTAGAAGGCCAGAATATCACAATAGAGAGAAAAATCCATTTTTTCCAGTTCTTTTATGTTGACAATTGTCACTATTCTAGTCCAGGGCCAGAAACTGATCAACATACCCAAAAGCAATCAGGATTATTGGAACATGACTGCCTCTTGGAACCTAGAATCCTTTTCAAAACATCAGGTCTCTTCAGGAAATCTTTATTGTAGCAAGGTACATTCAAGTGAGGGGACAGTTATGTATTTTGAGACAGTAGTGAAAGAAATAGCTGTCTGCTCAAGTTAGTGGTACAGTTGGATCTTGAATGTCCCCAATGGCTATGCTTTAAGGGATTGGCCCCCAGCCTGCAGCTCTGTTGCAAGGTGGGGACTCATGGATGGAAGTTAGAGCGCTGAAGTGTACCTCCAGTGTTCCCTAATACAGGGACCCTGGTCTTTCTTTCTCCAGTGTTTGCACCATTTATGTGGTGAATGGCGTTGTCTGCCGCATGCACCTGCCAAGAAGTACTGTGCCATGTAAGGCTCAAACCAACAGTCCACTGATTATAGACTGACACCTCCAAAACTGTGACCCAAAATGAACCTTTCCTCTTCAAAAGTTGATTGCATTAGATATTTTATCACAGCGGTGGAAAATAACACAGCCACCAAGCAAGTTCTCAGGAGAGCTGCACAGAGATGTCACAAGTTGCACCGTCTCATTTCCTGTATTACAGCTAGATTTTTTATATTAATAAGGTACCTCAATTTAGTTATCATCAATGCTGCCATAGTTCAATTATATCTCAAGAAATTATCAATATTTTCCCATATCATTTATAGAAAAAAACAGTATATGTTTCAATTAATCACAAGATCTCCAGTTGTTTTGTTTTGTTTTTGGTACCTAGAATAGAACTTGTGACCTTGCACTTGCCAGGCAGGTGCTATGCCACTGAGCTATATCCCCAGTGCAAGATCTCTAGTTTTAATGATGATGCTTACACTTTTTGCAGTATCACAGGTAGGTTTATGTATAAGAGCTATACAATCTGAATACTCTTAGATGGTAATTCTGCCTAAAATTGAAAACTCTGAACACTCTTTTCCTTCACACAATATGGCACCAATTGGCTGATTTCTCACTGGTTCTTTATCACATTAATTTATGATACACTGAAGCACCTGTATAAAACTAGATAATGATGTTCTTTCCAGATTATCTTATATAAACTTGAAACAGAATTCTGGGGTTTTCTGTGAGCTGCATTGGAGTTAAAGTTGTCAGCAACCCAGGCAGTTTTGACTCATTTAGCAGGACTTCTACCTTATAAACCAATGGTTGTAAACAAGACGCTTTAATCAGATTCATAAACCAACGGTTGGAAATCTGACTATGAGCAGGCCCATTCCAGGTGTGTTTGTTTGGCTAATATAATTTGTATTTAAATATGAAAGTAATTTCTTTAGACAATAAAAATATTATTCCTTTGCCACAAGTCTCACTGTTCCCTATTTTTATACTTCATTCTTTTTACTCGTTTATGCCCCCTGATTAGAATCTATGGACAAATGTATTTGTGATTCTTTCCAGCTTTCTTTGCTTAGTCCAAACTATACTAAACATTGTAGGTTTGTGTTTGTTTGTTTTTCAATTTCTTTTTAACATTTTGTAACTTAAAAACTCCCTAGGGAGGAGTCAAGAACAATGGGACATGCCTGTAATCTCAGCTTCTCAAGAAGCAGAGGCAGGAGGATCACAAGTTCAAGACCAGGCTAGGCAATTTAGTGTGACACTGTCTCAATGTAATATAAAAAGGGGTTAGGGTGTGATTCAGTGGTAGAATGTTTTCCCAATATGCAGTCTTTGGTTCAATGTCCAGTTTCATACACACACACACACACACACACACACGCGCGCGCGCATGCGCGCGCACACACACAAACTACCTGTGAAGATAGAAAAGACTTAGCTATTTCTTCCAATAGTGCAAGCTTTCCTTGTCACTGGTAGAATGCAAAGCTTAACGATCTCTCTATTCAAGCAAGGAACAGATTGTCTGATGTGTAATACATTACAGATCTACAGTATGTATAACTCATTCACACCCAAACTACAGTCTTCCCTAAGTGAAGAAAACATTTTGGATAGAATTCAATAAAGGTTTGGATGATATCTTCCTGGAACCCTTAGTAGTTTGCTCTGACTTATGTGACAATCTCTTTGAATCACTCTCTTGGTTACTTTTTTCATTGCTGAGACAAAATACCCAACACACAAAGTTAAAGGAGTAAAGGTTTGTTTGACTCACGTTTGTAGAGGTTTCAGTCAATAGTTGGCTGGTTCCAAGACAGGGTGGCATGGCAAAGGGGCTTGTCTGAAGAGAAACAGTTCATGGCAGGCAAAAGGCAGAACACAGCAAAAGCAACCAACAGGCAGCCAGTGACCATGCTAGCCTCTTTCCTGGCTTTATTCTCCATTCCTTTTTCATATAATGAAGGACTGTGAGGAATAATTATTTTTGAAGATTTCCTTGAGTGGTTAAAAACAAACTCCAGTGTATACAGTACAAGAAAACACCAAATGAATATATTTGAAAGAGAGAGTTTTGTGCAAGGACTAGATTAAAACAATAAAATTTCAAGATTTGGATGATATTATCTGGCAAAACTTTTATATCAGACTGATCTATAAGACAAACTATTGGTGAATATTTCCTGCCTTATACAGGGAAGGTCACACTACTTTAAATTGGATTCTATTGGAATATGAACAAAAGTGGACCACGGGGGGGGGGATACTTTTTAAAATAGAACTAGTTAAATCTTATCAGCAAGTACTACGTTGCTATATAATTACTTATTATTACTGCAATAGATCATTTTGAAAAGTATTTCCCAGCTATTTCTCTTCCTCTTATAAATGTATTATTCATATCTATATAAATAACAGTTCATTGAATTCATTTAAATAAACCCATTGATTCTAGTAAATTATTAGACACATGTAACTGTCACTCAGGCAATAGTGTAGAAATGCCCTGCTCAGGTTTTCTGGAAACTAACTCCAAGGAAGAAAGATGAACAGAAATACCACTCCATCTGTTAGCCAAACTGACTGCACCAAATAATTTGAAACTTAATTGCAGAGTTGGTTACATTTTCAACATGTGATTTGCAAAGGCTGAATATTTTATTTAAATTTCTCCATATTTATTTCCTCCAAGAACCATCAGTGGTGTTTGCAAATTTCACTTTTAGAACCTGATAGATTTGGGCTGTTAAGAACCGAAAAGTTAAGAGTTAGACCCAAAAGAAAGAAGAAAATGAGGATAAAAACTATATTTTCCTTCTTCTCCTCTCCTCCTCACCCCTCCTTTAGTCTTGGCCTGTCTGTGAACGACTCCATGGATATTCACCTACAGATAGAGCTGTCAGGAGATTTAAATTTGAATTTGAGAAAAACAGTAATTAGCTTTCAGTACAAGAAGATCCCATTATATTTTAGTATAAGCATACTGTATTGGATGGGTTCTTATACTCAAAATAATTCAATATTTATCTGAAGCTCAAATTTAGCTAGGTAATATGTATTTGTTTATACTAAATCTACCAACTATTTTATTGAGATTTTTATTTGAAAACAAATGTCAAAGTTTCTCCCCTCATATACTATTATTTTATCTGGAAATTCCTAAAGTGCAGAAAAAATCATAAATTGGTGAAGGGATGGATATTTCAATTGGCATGATCTTTCTATATTTTATACATAGATCAAAACAGCAACATACAAAATTATTTTCTCTATTAAAGTAAATTTTAAAAGTTACAAAAACAACCAAGCATCTTAAGCATGCTCAAAATTCCACCAGTAGAAATTCCTTTGGGGGATCTTAAGAAGCTTGGTTGTTGTTTGTAATTTTTAAAGCCATAAATCTTAACTAATAGTGGAGGCAGGAAGAACTAATAGAAGGGGGAAGAGTTCATTTGTCAACTCTATCCTTTTCATACTTTAGACAAAAACAACAGAAGCATTCTTGACTCATATTTCTCTTACTCCAAGCCCAACTCAAGAATAAATGTTGTCAATCATTCCTTCAAAATATTAGCAAAATCTGCCCACTTCCCACCACGGTCACTGCTGGTGACCTGGCCCACCATTCCATCACTTCTGACTGATTGCAAGTGTTTCCTTTTTAGTCTTGCACGTTTCCACTGTTGTCATTCTCAGTTTTGTTCCCATACAGCATCCTGATTGTTGTTGAAGTCTAACTCTGAGATAGCCCATAAAACCCTTCAATGGCTCCCATCCCACTGGGGTCAGTCGTCTTCCGGGGCAGACTCACACCATCCCTCTGTAGGTATCGGATCTCAATTCTTCTAATGCTTCCCCATCACCTTTTCCCTGGCATATTACCAGCCCCCAGCACTTCCTGCCCTGCACCAGATACATCCCCACCTCAGGAGCTTTGCAGTTGCCTTGTCAGTCTGCAGTTGGTGTCTTCATGCTTTGATCCTTCATGTCCTTCAAAGTTTCAGTCTGAGTTTTACCTCCTTCTAAGTTGTATGTACTCCTTTCTCTTATTTTACTTACTTTTCCTGCATGGCATGCATCCTTGTCTACACTCTATATTCACTTGTTTACTTATTTTTCTTTTTGTTTCTTATCTGTTCCACTAGGATGGAAGCTTCAGGAAGACCCTATGCTTTGCGTTGTTGTATGCAGGCATCCCAGGCCTTAATGCCTAGCCCATGAAAACTACTCCATATCTGTTGATGAATGAATGAATCACAAAAGGGTCTAACAAATTGCCTTATGAGGGAGATACGTAACCAAAAATAGCATAGTCTTGGAGGAATGACACAGGACAGGTTGAAGGTGATGCAGGGTCACAGTTTGTAGCAGATCCAAGATGTGATGATACAGATGAAATTGTTGAAGACAATCAAGACAACTAGATAGGCAGATCAATATGAGTTCTTCGGATGACTCAAGGAATACTAGGGGCATTTTATAATTTGACCAAAGACAGTCATTTTATAAAATTAAATCCAACAAGTATTCATTTCTCTCATCACCATGAAAGTAATACACTATGCTTCAATCATCTCCACTCTGGGATTGCCAGTTGATTAAGTGAATATGAGAAGATGCTAGGATAATTAAAAGTCCGATTCATTCCAGGCTAACTGCATCATTTCAACATTGTACTATGAAAATATTCTTTCCACCACTCTTCTCAGGCTTGTCTTCTGCTCTATTCTCTTTCTAATTTCTGGGCCCCTTACTGCATTGCTTCTAGAAAGATCCTCCTAAAAATGATAAATCATATCATTGTGAAGCTTTTAAATAACCATTTTCCCTATTGAGGATAAACTCTGCCTCCCTCTACCTGCTCATCATGATTTCCCTTCAGTCCTTCTGCAGGCCTGCTAGTTTGAGCTTTGGCACCTTTTTTGGTGGTGCTCTCCCCTTCTCTGCAGTGGCCTGTGCTGCCTGGAGAATGTACCTGCTCTCAGAACTCAAATCAGTATCAATTCTTGGTGAATTCTTATATTTTCTTCTGAAGTAATTTATTGGTTCCTCCCCTTGGATGTCAGAAAACCTTGTTCATTCCCCTGTAGCTGCAGTTATCTTGTCATATTTGATGATTTGTTGGCATATGTGTCTGCCTAGAAGACTGGGAAGGCTAGGTCTCCAAATATTTTTACCACCAAGTATGTCTCATATAAGATATATAATAATTACATACTGCGTGGATTACTTTGGAAAGTTCAGAGGAAACTGTTCTTGCACCTGAACTGCAAAGTGTAATCAAAATGTACATTGAATTTTAAATTTTTAAAATATTTGATGGCAAAAGATATTGTCACTCATCCCTTTAAAATGCTCTCCTTCATTTTGAGTACAATTGCCCCATCATTTTTGCCACTTTCTGAAACAATTCTGTAAGGCCTCTTTGATGACTTTAGGAGGTGTTACCAAACATACCGTGAGAGCGGCTGCTAAGTGTCATCCAAGGGAATGAAGGCACATAGAAACATTGCAGCATGTTCTCTTCCACACTATGTACCACATCTGGCACCATGTGTCTTCTGCCTGTTCCTTTAGAGAAAAAATGACCATGGAAGATAAACATTTTGAATAGATTCAGTACATCAAAGTAGTCATGACTACACAACTAAAGACACTGATGAAAAAGAACTTCCAGAACTGCTTCAGAAAGTGGCAAGAATGATAGGATAAGTGTGTTTGAAGTGATAAGAGGAATATTCTTGAGGGGTGGTTAATAGCAATGTATCTTTTACTGTAATATTTTCTAAATTTAAACATTTCATTGTATTTTCATATCACAACTTACATAGTTCTTTGTAGATACTGGCTTTGCTTTTCTTGATAATTCATTGACCCTCACCAAAATCAAACCTCTTGACTTCTCATTAAGGTGTGGATGTGTCAGTTAAACCGTCGCACAAAGCTGAGAGGCATAAAAAGTCTTTCTAATGGGACATCTTTCCTGAGATGCCCAGAGGCAGGATAATCAACTTGGTTCCTCTTATACTTTACCACATTGGTCAAGCCATGTCACTGCATGTTGTCAAGCCTTGAAAGAACAAGTCCTTCATTTTAATTCTTTGCATGATTAAAGTCACCCAATTACTATTCATTTAATTAAATTGCTTTTATGATTTAATTTTAGTGAAGGAAAAAATGATCAGTCATTAAAATGATGATTTTTTTTTATTATTGCAGTAGATAACAGGAAAGAGCTTTTGAGATAAGTTTTGTAATAAAAATCCTCTTGTTAGTGAGTAAAGCATGTTACCAGTAATGAAAAAGGAGTTGTTGATATTGTTAATTAATAAGTGATGAATTAGTACAGAACCTGACACTTCATTTACCCCAGTAACACAACCCCAGGAGATTACAGAGAATAGGAGTCTGTCACTCTAGAAGAATGCGTTAGGCAAGAAGGGGAGAAAGAGAAGGAGAAGAGAGAAAGACAGGGAGTGAGGGAGGAGAAAAGAGGCATAGATAATAAAGACAAAAAAGCTTTTAAGAGAAAATAATCTAAATTTTAGTTTGCCACTCGAGCAAAACTAATTGGTTAAAGAAAATATAGGCTCTACATGATGACATGTGGAAATATCAGAATTTATTGAATAGCACATCGTTGTCTCTCTTTTATAAATTAATAATTGATACTTCAGGTTGTGTGTCATAATATTTTCCTTGTTGTGAATTTCATTAGGAGAGTCCTTCATTCCTTTCAGTGACATCCTTTGGGCTGTTACATGCTAACTTAATAATACAGTGAAAGAACTGAGGCAGTTAATGTTGGGAATCTTTTCTGAAGAGAGCTATTGTCAGGGTGTATACTTTCTGTACATCTTGTTGAATCTTTTTCCTGATTCAGGAAGAGATAGTCCTCAAGCGAGCTGCACCTCTACCCAACTGGCTAGAAATTCTCAAGTACTGCATCTTCATCTCCATTTCAACAGTCCAGACTGAAATCCATATCTGACACTACTTGGAATTAACCCAGACCTCATAGTTTAAGGACAATGTCTTTCATAAAACTATCTTTATTTTAGCCATCAGCTGCAGGCCTCAGGGCCACTCATGCATCTGCTCAAATTGTTAAACAGGAAATCATAGAGGGGGTTAAAATAAAAGCAAAGGTAATTTTTATTTGGGACTTGATTTGAGAATAGATTCTCAAATTGAGAGACGCGGGTTCATTTAGAAACAAGTGTTCCATCAACAGGAGAGAGGACAGGATTTTTAAACAGAAAAAATGGATAGTGAGGTAACTTGTTTTGAACAATTTTCAAGAGGTCCTGTTAGTTATACAGTTCCTCTGAATGAATTCAAATTGGTGCTGCAAGTGTATTCATACATTAAACTACAGATGATTGGCTGCTAAGGAGCTATAGTAAGCAGTAGGCGTTTTAAAACAGTTAGGAAGTGAGCAGAAGTCCCAGGGTTGGAAACTGTCACTTAGTAGAGTCTTGTAAGCACATTCTTCCCAAACAGCATTCTTTGTCTGAAAGTTAAAGATTGAGGGACTTAGGGCTAAGACATGAACTGGAGCCTGTCCCATGTAATCTCTGTGGCATGCGGATAAGTTTAGCTATTGCTTAATCATTTTTATTTCTACAATGTTAAGAGTTCCTATAGTCACTTCTGTTTGAAAATTTACTAGAACAACTCACCAAATTCACTGAAAAATTCTATGCTTAAAATTATAATTTTATCATAAAGAATAGACCTCAAGAATAAATACATGGGGAAAGTGCATATGCCCTGGCCAGGGAAGGCCAGGAGCACAGAGCTCCTGTGTCTCCTCCTTATGTAAACTTGGCACATTACTGGTCCAGCATGTACAGCAGTGTGTCCCTCAGGAGACTCTAAGGGGCTTTGGTATCCTGAGGTGTTATTGGTTTCATGAGATTCCATTGCATAGGACTTATTGATTAAACAACTGACCAACTGACTGAACTCTACCTGCAGTCCCCTTTCTGTCTTCTGGAGATCACACTGGCTCACAGTACCAACCCACTGGTGACTTTATTCGTCATTCTGTTAATCTGCCTGCTATTTAGGAACACCACCAGCATCACCACATTAGTGAAAGAAAGATATGCCTATCACATAGAAAATTTCCAGAGTTTTAGAAGGTCATTGCTGACAATCAGAACAATAACGTATCTTGCAGATCTCTTTTATAAAAATGTCTTGAATTTTTATGGAGTTATTTTATCAGTTCTAATAATATTTTCTAGTTGTGACTGTGTACTTATACCATGTTCTATTAGTCAACTTTTCCATTATTGCTGGACAAAGTGCCCAACACCTACAATTTAAAGGAGGAGAGGTTTAATTGGCTCACGGTATCTGAGGCTTCGGTCCATGATTGGCTGACTTCAAGGCAGGAACATCAAGGTGGAAGGGTGTAATGGACCAAAACTTCTTAGCTCATGGAGGCTCAGAAGTAGAGCAGTAGAACAGAACCAAGAGTATGGGACCAGTGACCAGATACAGATCCCAAGCTCAAGCCTCTGTGACCAATCCAAGCACATCTACTAGTGTGCTTTATTAATCCCCCAGGAGATTCCAAAACCAATCGAATTGACCGTCCACTAACCTGTCACACATTGGGAGGGCTTATGCTTGGGGAAATATAAAACATGCTCCAGGCTAAACAAACTATTTCAGGAGACAAGCTTGACATGGAAAAGACTGTCCTGCTAAAAAATATTCATGGCAAATCCCTTGGATATATTTTCCTATTGTATCCTATAGAAGCTTGAAAAGGAGGTCTGAGATGTAAGTCAAATTGTCTATTAGATTTAAACACATGCTCGTCCAAGCTTCAACTTAATTTTTGCTAGTCCGTATCATAATGTATGCTAGAATCATATCTTAGTGAGAGAGGCAGGAAACTGGTGTGGCCTGCCTGTGTTTAGAGACAAGAATCTCAGTGCTGAAGAGAAGATGCAGGGGAAGATTCGTAGAAGTTGACCATTGACCAGGCCTAGAAACATGTGTATAAACTTGATTCTAAGACAAGCAAAAGAGACCCTCTTGATGACAGGGATAAAATGAGGAACTGTGAGATAAAATCTTATTTGTGATGTTTATGGGTGTTCTAAATGTTCTTGTCTGAATATCTCTGGTCGTGAATAACTCAGTTTCCCTGGAGTCAGTTTATTCCATTCCTCATCTCTCCTTTTTTCTAGAAGGTTCTTCTTTGACCCAAGCAAAGAAAACATTCTGGTAACCTCAGGGGTCTATTTATCCTTCTATAAAACAGTCACCAGAGGAGTGTGAGTCCCTTTCATGGCCCCTGAACCTCTGCCTCCCACAGGTTAGACCAAGCAGTTCTTGCCTGTATCCTTCAGAATTCTGACTTCTTCTGTCACTGAAGTCACCTTTCTAGATTTGACATTGATTAGCAGAGTCTTAATAGATTAATCCCTCTATCAGAGAGACTGAAACTGGACACCTGCCACTTCCTAAATGAATATATTAACAAACTTCTTTGAAGCTCAGTTTCTTCCACTATAAAGTGGAAATACCAGTATCTCCCTCATGTGATACAGTCAGATCTATGTGAAATTATGCAGGAAAATAGTAAATATTTAATATACATAGTGTGTTACTAAGGTGCAAAGTATACCAGCTTTACCTGTGAAACTAATAATATAAATTTACAAAAGCAGAACTGCCTTAAATTTAATATCTTATGATAAAAACAGTTTACTAACTTATGATTTTGGGACTAACCTGTGAGTTCTGAGGACCTTGGATAGCCCCCTCAGGCCCTGTGTTTGCTGATGATAACTAGAGCTCTCACTCATGTCTGGCTATCTGTATTCTGTGGTTCTGGATAGGTGTTCTCGCCATTCTTCTGGTCATCCTGGGCTACTCCAGACACTGGGGGCTCCAGGATTCCAAGGATCAGTCAAAGGGCAGGTCCAAATATCCACTCATGTCATGTTACTCCTGAAAGTCCCACTGCCTAAAGAAAGAGTTTGTGTGGGGCAGCAACACCAAAGGTCCTGGATGCAGGGAGAAAGAATGTTGTTTAACTTTGTAGTCTTCTCCAGACTACAATTATCTCTCTCAAAATTATACTAAAGGTAACTGTGAAACCTGTGTTACTCTGTGGAAGACTAAAATTTTGTTCATCTTCCTGCATGTTGATGATTCTCTATTTCAGGGCGTGTGTATGACTAAGACCTGAGAGAAGGGAGGAATGGTGGAGAAGAAAGGAAGAGGGAGAAGACATGGAAGGAGGGGAGAGAACTAGCATATTCAGTCTGAGTAAAAGCTCAAGTTCCAAGTGAGCTTGACAGTCTTATATCATATAGGCAAGGTGACCAGAGGGAGTGCTCAGCTCAGGTGTGCCCTCATCTACCACATTCCCTGAGACAGTACGGGCACCAGGTTTTTCCTAGCCAAGTTTGGCCATGTTTGTCCTTCTTCCAATTGTCCCTCTTGCTGTACATACACTATGTGTTGAGCGTTGTCCACAGGGTAGGTACTAGCCTGGGTTCAGAGAGGAGTAGTACTGCAGTGTTACTTTTTTCTCCTATGCTCATAGACAAACCATTTTGATCTTACATCTGTTTGACGGAGGCATCACGTTTGGTGGTTTCAAAGGTATCCTCCAGCTGTGATATTGTACACTTTTACAATACTATACCCTTTGTTCTTTCCCTTTTTAAACTTAACCACCTTTTGTCCAACCTCTTTAGCTCATACCTTATTGCTTTGATGACATCCATCAATGGGTGAATGGGAATACGGACCTTTTTTAAGAAATCCATTAATAGAGTTGATTTCTGTGAGCAGGGATCTTTTCATAGTCTTTTATATTTTATCACATGAAGAGACTTGGGGTTTTCCATTTCATGTAAGACACAGTGGTCAGTATATTCAGAGTGTCTATGTTATGGTTGAGAATCCTGGGAGATTTGCTTAATGAAAATAGGAGGTTATCCTACTATACGGCAGGGATCAGGCTTCTTCTCCTTATACTTGTTTTAAAGTGGAGTTATTCATTAGATGTAGAACAGGAAGAATTGCATTAGCTATGGAATGTTGGGCATTTACTTGCTCTGTGAGTTTCAGTTATCTCCTCTACTTATCAGCATCTACCTAGCAGGGTTCTTGTAAGGAGCAAGGTATAAGAGTTTCTGTAAAAGCCACACTCAGGCCTGTCTCTTTCTGTAACTTCAAATATTTGCTGTTGTTTCTCCCTTCAGACCTTTGCTGATCTGACCAAATGAGATCATGTATGCTGGCTGCATTGTTTTCAAACTATAAAAAAATAATGAATTACTATTACTGATGCCACACCATGCTGTAAGAGCTGGAAATTCTAGAAGCTTCCCTGAATCAGAAGTCCTTGGCTATGTTAGATTGCAGCCTTTACATCTAGTTTAGAACTTTGCTAAAATTTTGTGCTGTCTTATCCACACACTTCCCTGGACTGGTCATCACACAAGTGGGGCTATGCAAATGAAGTTAAGTTATAAAATATTAGGTAATGCAGTAAAACCATCTGCACAGATTATTAATTCAATAATGATACATTTAGATTATAGCATTTGGGTACATTCCACTTAGCACATCAGTGGGGTCCTAGACTTGGGCTTGATATAATCCCGTACTGACATTTCCTCCTTTTTAAAAATTTTCCACCTCTTTGAGAGAAGAATACTATTGCCAAAGGACTCTTAGATATCTGAAATGCATTATATGAGCACAAAATATTTTTTATTTATTTTTTGACACAAAAATTTTTATTTCCTTTGGTACCTTGATTTTTCTCCTTGGAAGTTCTATTTTTTAAATGTTTCAAGTAAACACCATGTTATGGTTTATATCTGGGTGTTCCCCCAAAGCCTCATGCGGCCATGGGGCAGGCTGTTAGAGTTTGATTATTATGGGTATGAGAGCTACATCTGCCCTGGGGTGGATAGTTTGCATATGTAAGGGAGATGAAAAGGGTGCTTGAGGGCATTCCTCCCCCATTCCGCCCTGGTGTGTGCTTGCTGCTTTTGCTGTGTTCTGCAGACATGAGCTGTAGCTCTCCGCCATGTGCCACTCTGCCTTATAATCTGCCAAGTACAGACTGAAACCTCCACAAACTGTAAGCGAAATAAACCTTTTCTTCCTTAATTTTGGGCGTCAGGTATTTTTGTCCCAGCAGCGAGAGAAAAATAACCGAGACACACCATCCTTTTTTTTGTGCTTTTCCAAGAGAGCTGTACGATTCTTTTTGACTACCCACTGAAATAGCACCCATTGGCTTCATTGATCTAAAAGGATTTGGGATTCCCAGGTGATCAGAGAGTATTTATACACTAACTATATTCATACACGTTCCTAGTGTTCCCTCAGTATCTGTATTTTTAAAGCACTGGATTGTGGAGGGCTAGCCAGGGTCATGAGCTCATCAGAAAATCAAAGACTAAGTCTGTACAGTCTGTGGTATTCAGAAATGATTCACTTCTAGAGGTGAAGTCATTAGAGCTCATAAAAAGGGAAGCTTTCGAATCAATGGAAATCAAGCCTATGTGATGATCCAAATCAGTCTTTGGGGATCTGAAGGATGAGAGCATGATGCGAGTGAGCACCTTATAGTCGGCCTTACTCTGAAAAGCACAGGTTACCTCCAAGTGGGGACAGTGAGATAGGGTCAAGGCTTTAATTATCATTATGAGTCAGAAACGATTCTAACAATTATTTTCTAAAGAGTATATATGTGTTTTTGTGGGAATAAAGAATCAACTGCAAGTAATGAGAGAGATTTGAGTATGAGACCCACCTGCCAAGGGGACCTCATAAAAGCAACCCTAGGGATGGAATTCTGCAGTGTTTTGGTTGCATTTTGATTAAGCAGTGTTTGATAGACTAAGGGAATAACAATTTTGGTGCCGTTACTGCAGTAGAAAAATATCACATGAGTTATAACGAATGATGAGTTATATGTGTCCCCCCTTTACCCTCATTACAGCTGAGAGCAGCTGTGAAGAGTGTCCCTGTGCCCTCCTAAAGCTGAAGGAACAGCTTTCCATGCAAGGTAAAGGATGGTTCTCCAGCCACTATATGTACTTAACACAAAAGGAGAGGAAGGATAAAAGAGGCAGGGAGGTAATTAGTTAGTTCTTTATGACTAATTTAGGAGGCTGGATGTCCAAATGGTCTGGCCCAGGCTCTCGTGTTACCCTTCTCCTCTTGGCTATCTTACATCATGGTTACTGTGTTTTTGGTTTTTGGTTTTGGTACCGGGAATCAAACTTACGACCTTGCACTTGCCAGGCAGGCACTGTGCCACTGAGCTGTATCCGGCCCTACCTTACATCATGGTAAGACCCCATGTGTACCTGTCTGTGCAGTCTTTCTTTCTCCTTAAAAAAAGCCCTGTTAGAATTCAATCATGTAATGACTTAGGGTCTAGTTTCATCATTTTTAAAAGCTTCTATCTCAAAACATCATAATCAGGATGAAGTTTCCACCTTCTTAATATCATTATGGATTAAACTGCTGCATGAATTTTGGGAAACAAACTGTATCCAAGTCATATGGAGGGATAAGAGGAAGAGGAGATAAGAAATAAAGGGGAGGGGTGGGGAGAAGAGAAATAGATGGGAAGGAGTTTGACACTGATAAATCTGGAAGGATTGATTCTAGACACAATGGCAGGTGTTTGAATTTGCCTTATCTCTAGTTCCCTGACCCTGGAGAAAGAATTGTGAGTGAAATAACCTCATTCAAGGCAGTATAAGTGGAAGGAACTACCTTCATGCTTCAGGAAGTAAATTCATTGAGAATTTCCAAGTTCTTATTGGAATATTTTAATAAATAATTCCATTTTTATGGTGAATTATCAATCAAATGGAAATGCAAGCTAAGTAATTGGAACTTTGAAAAGCCTGAGTCTGCACTGCATAATACTGGTAGTTCTCATTCTGCTCCAAAGGTGCCAGTAGTATCGACTTCCCAGGCCACTAAATCCCCAGGTCGGAAGTCAAGGTTAAGGCTAAAATTGCAAAAGTATTGGAAAGAATGTTTAGGCCTGAGTCCTGTCCAGAGCAGTTGTTCCAAATCCACCTTTCCGGTGCTGAAGCCTGAAGAAGATAGAAGCAGGGATCCTCCTTCCCTCCTATGTTGCCTCCTGGCCTTAACCAGGTTCCTCTTAATTGCTTTCTATTTCCTCTTCAGTGACATTTATCGTCATTGCCTGCCCTTTTCTTTGCTGGGGAACTATCAGCACCACCACTCCTCATCATCTCTGACCTTCAATAACCTTTTCTCCATTGAGGATCTCTGAAAATTCTCCCACAGGCAGGTGAGAGCTCAGTGCCTACCCGCTGAGAGATGTTTCCCAGCCTCCTTAAGGTAATGATCGTGTGATTTTTTTCTAAGCTGCCTTGTCTCTATCCTACTCCATGCAGAATTTTCACAGCAATTTTTATCTGAGAATAAAATATTACAGAGAATTTCCCTTATGGATATTTTTCTACTGGCTAGCCATGGTCTGGCTTCAATAAAGGTAGCATACCCAGTCTGTGATATTATTAGCCCTTACAGACAGTGCAATTATGGACAAAGAAGATGCAGAATGGCTGATGTGTACGTTGCCAATAGCATTTATCATACTATATCTCTCTTACTGCAAGTTTCATTATCAGTGTAGGTCTAAGGGCACAGAATAGCAACCAGGGTTTTATTGAAAATTGTTGATATCTGATGACATCTATATCTTAACCTATGCATCCATATAATAACTAGATACCTTGGTAGTTTTACCTCAGAGTCATTTATCTTTTCTTTCAGAGCATTCTTAGGTTGACGGTCATATTTGCTTCTGCTTTTTGAAAGAGAGTGGAAGTCCAGGAACCCAGTCATCAGTCCTCATTTGTCCCCTTATTTGGTGTCAAGGGACACACTGAGGACTCAAGCAGATTGATAAAATTCAGAAGAATCAAAACTCTTGGAGTGAATACAATTAGGGGTGCCTGGGTTATTTGTCAGAAACTCAAAGTCTAATGTGGAATTAAATGATGATTCTTCAAACATACTCTCATGAAGAGTATCAGTGACATTTCAACCAGTGCTGCTTATATGATAGTATATTGGCAGTGTGTGTGATTATAGTCAATGAAATGGGTATAAAACTTGCCTCACAGTAAGGGCAATAATATTTCACCTGCTTTGTTTTCCTTTCATAATTGTTAATCACTATAAAGATTCTCTTACTATTTCAATCTTTCTCCACTGTGAAATGGTTCTGGTTGCCTAGTATTGGCCCAGAATGCTCAGGAATGGTGTTCTAATCTTCAGGGCAGTTACAGGAAGAAGCACTGTAATTTCAGATCCCCTGCCCTCCCTAAACTGCCTGTAATCTGCATCTGCATGACTCCCCACAAAGGTAGGCAGAATGACCGCTTCCTGCCATATTTGAGCCTTAGAATATCTTTTCTGTGAATGGAACACTGGTTACTATGATTCTGCCTCCTCAGCGGCCCCTCAGAAACCTTCCCTGATGAAGTCCTGCCACCACCTAAAACTCTGCTAGCTTCTACCACATTATCCTTGCATTTTAAGATGATAGTCTTTAAATCATTTGGTGCTCTGGATGCTTCCACAAGCTCCATCAGGTACCTCCTTCTGTTCTGTTTCTTTCTGAATGAGATGATTCTCCATTGCCTTGAGGGCCTTAGAATACACTAGTTTGAATTCTGTTCTCCTTTTAACAATGCCTGTAGGGAAAGGGCATAAAAGTCATTAGCTGTTTTCTTACTCACTCATCCTATTGTAGATAGGATACATTCCTGTTGAGATGAACAAAATTAGATTCAAGACTGTCCTGCTGATCAAGTATCTACTTATGAAATCATCACATGCTGTTGAGCACCTCGCCATTGCATTTGGCTGATGTTTCCCTTTCACTTGCGTGTGCGCAGGCTGTTGTATACTGTGGAACATTCTCTTGTGAAACTCTTTTCTTGCTTTTCTTTTCCTTTGTACCGGTCAAATCCCATTCCTCTAGACCCAGGGCATACTCTATGTTCTTCAACTTCTCACCCTCTCCTTTCTCTTTTAGATGCTTCCTCAAAGCATTTTGCTCACATGAGGCATCGTGTGCATCCTTCTCTGCCCTTAGCTGCTAGCACACATGCAAACACTGTACTCATTGCATCAGTACATGAATCTTCTGAGAGCAGGGCCATGTGTTGTTTTTTGTTTCACCTCTGGTACTAGAAACTAAACTAACTAAAATGATGCAAATGAATTGTCTCCTGACCATGACTATCCTGAATAGTGCATAATGTCACACACACACACATATAATAGAGATAGATAGATAGATAGTGACACATAAGTAAATTAACAATATAGGCAATGAAAAGAAATGTCCTGGGACAGTCCAGGCAGGTACACATGTGTGCTAAGGAAAATGACTATTCTAACACCTTTAGGTGGGTGAGAGAGAGAGAATCATAGTGAGCTGAAGACACTGGGAAAGGTTTCTTAGGTTTCTTTGTAATTTAGCTGGACGTTATATCATCGCAAAAGTTTGAATAAGCACAGAGGAAAGCAAAGAAGGCCTGTGAACAGAAAATATGATAGGAGTAACTGTGGCACCTGTGGGTTGGTTTGGCTACAAGGGGGAAAAAAATCCAAACTAATGGCTTCTTATGGTTTTCTCAAATTTATACTTCTAAATGGTAACAACTCTATTATTTTATATCTTTTCATCTAGTGATGGTCATAGATTGAATTATACTCAGTGGCAAATAGCATTGTAAAGGAGATTCATTGTGTTAGTCAAAATATATTTCACTGGTAATAATTTACGTTTGGTACCAAATGTTAGGAAGACCATAAGAAGGAGGAGGAGGAGGAAGATGATGATTATGACACTGGTGACAATAATGGTACTTACTGAATACTCACTTTGTCCACACATGCATAAAATATTTAAAGTATACTAATGCTAATGTTCCCAATAACTTCAAGTTAAATATTGTGTGTGTGTGCATGTGTGTGTGTGTGTGTGTGTGTGTGTGTGTGTGTGTGTGTTACAGGTAATTGAACCCAGGGAACATTGAGCTACATCGTCAGCTCTTTAATTTTTTTTTCTTTTGTATTTACAAGGTCTTGCTAAGTTGCTCAGGCTGGCCTTGAATTTGTGATCCTCCTACCTCAGACTCCCAAGCATTCAGGGTTATAAGCATGTGCCTCTACATCTAGTGAAAGCAGGAAAATTGAGCTACCTTAAGACTAGTGGAGGTTGAGTTGTCTGTCCCATATCATACAGCAGCAGTACAGGGGAGCTGGGATTCAGAGGATAGGCCTATTACATTCCAAGGTCCAGGTTTTCATTCTGTAAAGCCCTAATGGCCAAGGACCAAGCAAATACAGGAAAGAAAGAGCACAGCTTTCATATGATAATATGTGCTTAACTTGCACCTCTGCTTAAGTGTAAATGTAGTTTTCACCAGCTCAAAGTTCAGTGCAGTGTAAAGCCAATACATTTACTCAGGGCTTCATCCCATGTGAGAACACAAATATGTAGGCTTAGGCAATTATTTTCTTAGTTAATGACTCAATTACCATCTTAAGATTTGATCCCGATTCCCGAAGCATCTCCCCCTGCAAACTAGTTCCGTGTTGGAAGCACAAAACCTCATTTCCAGGCCTTCCTCTGTAACCGCTGCTCTGTGTTTCCCTGTGACAGTGTCCCAAGAAAGGGACATTTACCTGAAGGTGAGACAAACACTTGAAACCTCATGACCCTCTTAGCACAGGGATTGAAAACCTCTTAGCTATCACCACAAATTTATATTTGCTGTTAGAAAATTGCTTTGGGAAATGATGTGGATCACAGAAGTAAATTTTCTGTCAAGATAAACTTTAGTAGTGAGCGGAGCAGAATTTGGCGGGGGTGAGGCGGGGAGATCCCTAGGTATTTTATCTCATTTTTATTAACATTCTTTAATATTTACCACAGTCGTACTTTGTGAGCCAAGCTGTTAGTGCAAGCACTGAACTACAGAGAAGATTCAAGAATTTCTCTGGAGAGGGTACCTTCAGTTTCGTTTTACAAACAGAAGCTGTTGGTAGCAGATGTGCTTCAAAGACCTGGCAGTAGTTAAAAGAATTAAGGTGACAAATAAAATCTCTAAAACCCCATCACCCAGATACCAGCAATCCACTGCCTCTGGACTGGCCCAAATTCTTCAGCTTGTTTCCAGAAATTGCTGTTATGCAGTCTGCACAGATGGTGGAGTTCTTGGACAAGAGAGAGAGGGAGGAAGCTCGGCAGGGCACCAGCTTGAAGCACGATTCTTCTTCTCCTTCTTCTGCTTTTTTTCCAAAAGGCTGGGCTTGGTAGAACATAAAAACAAAAGCAGATCCTTTCTTTCAATCGCATCACCCTTCATCCCACTGCTCTGGGTTTGGTGACCCTGGATAAACACGTGGAGCCCAGCAAGCTGCATGGTACTGGACGTGTGTGTGGATTTTGCTGGAATTGAGGGCTGTGTGTCTGTGGAGTCCAAGAATACTATCCCACAGTAACAGATACAAGACCAGAGTGGGAGCCAGTGGTTGGAGGCTCAAAGAGCAACACGTGCCCTCTTGATGATGATGATAGGAGGGAATAAGTGACGATCATTGCATTGAGTTAAAATTCTGTTTCTGTCTTCTTCCAGAAGTCTCTATTTAAGCTCTCAGAACATCAGAAAGGTATATGCTACTGGGGAGAGGTATGCTCAGAGAAAGCAGACAGGGTATGGAATCTGTTGACAGAAGAACCAGTATATTAATAATAATAGTAATAATAATAACAGTAAGACAGTCATTTGAAGCACATCTCAGAGTATCTGTTATGGTAGGTCCTGTGAGAGGGGTGTTTGTCACTTTCTTCTTAACTAAATGTTCTAGCTAACCCCAGTGATGGGGGAGACTGTTGGTCCTTCACTCCATTAACTCTATTGTTCTGTACTATGACTTCCTGTACTAATTGCAAAACCAATTCTTCCATCTGCAAAGATAATGCTAATGTGGCTGACCTAGGGTTCTCTTTAACTCACCTCCTAGAGCCTCTTCTTAGTTTCTACTCTTAGAAACCAAGTGCCCCTGGGACCATTCAGTCTCCTAAACACAGCATGTACCTATGTGCATGGAGGAATGGGAATGGAACTAGTGTTGATTGAGAATTTATTACTGGCCAGAAATTTCTACAGAGGTCATGAATATTACCTCTCATAATCTTCATAGAAGTCTGCAAGGAAGCCATGTGTATGGTCACTGTAGAGGTGTTGAACACGAGGTTCACAGAGCTGACATAAGGACCTGCCTAGGGACACTTGTCCCACTTGGGTAAGACTATATTACACAGTGGGGAAACAAGTCAAATGAAACTAGGGCTCTTCTGTCATGGGGCAAGCAGCCCTCTCTGTCTAGTCTTGCAGTCTCCCTATTACGTATTTGCCCAATGCTGCAGTCATGAGGCACTTAATTCAGAGCAATGACTCACAGCAGGAATTAAAGAAGTTGGAGCTTGTGGCCCTCACAAATCACACTGTGCATCGCCAACCACATAACTCATGTCCCCACTCTCCTTAGAGTTTCTACCATGTTAAATTTTTGCACAGAACCTCACAGCTTTTGAGATTCTTTCACTCATATTATCTCATTTGATCTTGACCATATTCTTGCGAGACAGGTTGTCCAGGGATTATCTTCTAAGTTTTGTACCTGAGGGCCCTGAGCTCCAGATAGGTAGGGATTTATCTAAGCCAGCAAATGGCAGTGGCAGGACCAGCATACTGTGTATTAATTCCACATCCCATTTGAAATACATCGTGAAGCCTCCAAATAAAGACAACTCTGGAAAATGATGCTTCAGGAAGAGCTGATAAGAGCAAATCTTCTGAATGAATCTCTAGCTGTCCAAATGCTCTCTGAATCCTAGTTTTCATGGTCAAAGTACCTGTAGTTCCCCTTTGACCCTCCCAAAGCCTTGAGTGGTGTGATGCTTTTGCTTTTCACAATTGTCGCTGCTTCATGTGTATCAGTATGCACCTTATTCTTTTCCAGCCTTTATTTCATTATTACCCTCCCCAAGAAAAAAAGACTTTAGAATTTTTTTCCTGATCCTTTATTCACACTGAAATTTTGACAGCTTACAGGGAGAGTATCTGTTTGTGTGCTACCAGTACACCTGAGCGGTATTAGATTTTTTTTTTTTTTTTGCACCCAGACAATTGCCCTTGGAGGAAGCTTGATAAATTCACCACTTTGCCTGTTAGCCCCATAGAGAAGAATGTGTTGGAGATTATTCTTACTTCCCTTCCCTTTAAACTCCACACCTTCCCTACTAAGTCAGCGAGACAGAAGAAAAGCCAGAATTCACCACCCCCAGTTTAAGAAAGAATGGTCTGCATGGGTACAATTGACTTGCCCAAGAGCCAGGAGCAAACTGGCAAAGGTAGAATAGAGGTTCTGCCCCTTAATACCCAACCTTCTTTCCCAGAAGAGGTCAGCCTTAGCTATGTACTTCGCTTTGTTACATTTGTGACAGCAGCATCAACCCATGGTTCTTTGTACCCAAAGAAAAAGCTTCTTAAAATTAACACCAGTAAATCTGTTACCACTGAAGATGTATACTTAGTGTCCTAGCTGCTAGTATGATTTAACATTATCAATATCAAAGAAGAGATTGGGAGTCGGATAACGACTGCAAGCTGTGATTTTCCACCTTCAGACACTGAATACAGGTAGCACCCAGAGTGGAAATGAGTTTACGCTGCCTTACCAGATACCCACATGGACAGTGCTGCCTCAAGCTGGTCGCTAGCTGTCAGTTTGTGTGAAAACAAAAAGATCATGCCATCCCACATGTGCCCATGATTATGTGCATGTTCACATACATGTTGTTCTGGTGGAGCAGATTTGGCAGGGCTGCCTGACCACAGTGGTCAAACCAAGCTTTTGAAGAACCAAATGAAAGTTGTATATAGGCTAAATAAAACTGGGCGAGTTGTAAAGCTTGAAGGAGTCCATTTGTGGCTGTCCTACCTCCAGCCTCAACTTTTAGTCTCTGTAACCTCCTTTCCAGCCCAACACTTTCAAGAAATGGTGGGATCATGGCTTTGGAGAACAGCACCCCTGGTTATAGTCTGCTTCAGTCCTTCCGTAGCTGTATGACTCATATTTTATCATTTAATGCACTGAAAAGACACCAATTTAGTTCATGCTGTGTGCCAGTCATTCTTCTCAATACTTTACAAAGAATAATTAATTTCATTTTTGTTTGTTTGTTTGTTTTTCTGGTACCAGGAATCAAACTCACAACCTTGCGCTTGCCAGGCAGGCACTGTGCTGCTGAGCTAAATCCCCAGCCCCAGAATAATTCATTTCAATCTCAGTCATAACTTATTTAGCTCTCACAACCCCAGAAAAGATGAAGAAACTTGCCAAAGTCACTCAACCAGAATTCAAAGTCAAGTTCCATGACTCCCATGACCCATCCTACTATAATGACCTTAGATAAATCATTGGACCTCAGTTTATCTATTTTTAATATGGACATAAAAAAATAAAATAAAATGGACATGATGCTACTACTCTTAACAAGGGGGGATGAAGGTTGATTGCAGGGTTTAAATTAGATAATGTTAAGGAGTTAAGAGGTTGCCAAGTACCTAGGAAGTGAAGTATATAACAAGCACTCCCAAGGGTCGGGGATTACCTTTCATAAAGGGATACGTAAGAAATGGTGGCACCTTCTGCACACTCTAGGATGAGTCTGGCAGAGCTAGGCTGGCCTGCTCCTCTGGCTAGGGTCTCACCTTCACTGATAAAGTCATTTACAAGTAAAATGGTTCTATTGTTCACTCAACAAATACTGTGCTTAATCCCTGGAAAGAAATGGTGAGCTACTTTGAATGACTGAAGCAATATAATTAGAACTTTAGAAGTCTGAGTGCTACGTTATCTTTAGTACCATTTCAGTTACAATGCATTGTCTCTTCTTCCCCACAGTGTGTTTATTTTTGTCTTTTTTGTACCTTTGTGATTTTTTTTTTAAATAATGTGCAAAAAAAGAATCAATATGAGAGAACTCAGATAAAAATGGCCTGGACAGAAAGTAAAGGAGTGAGGCTGAATTCCAAGAAAAACTATGATTTTTAAATTAAAAATTTTAAAAAAAAGAAAGCCCTGCAGACTCAGTTGTGGGGAAATATAGATTTCTCTGAAATGCAATCACCAAGGAACAGTGATACAAAATCACAGTGTGCGAGGTTGTGGTGCCGCTGAGGGGTAGTGACAGAGCTGCCTTGGCCAGGTGAAGACAGATTGTTGTATTGTTCCACTAATTGTGTGTAACTTGGCTTTTCCAGAACTTTGTGTGGCAAATTAATGCAGCTCCCAAATGCTTCTGAGCATTCTCACTTTCATTCAAGGCTTCCTACAGTATCTCTGAGAGGTCTCTGCCATATAGTTTATAATATTAAGAATTCTCAGGTGATGGTAAACACCTAAAAGTACATGTTTTTTTAAGAGAAAATTGGTTTAAGGAGGTAAAATGTGCTTCATGATTTGATTTCTATCCTGCCTTTAAAACCCATGAACAATGTAGTGAGTCTTCACTGGTACTTGAACCTTCACCTGTATCATTTCATTTAGAGGAACAAGGCAGGATTTCATGTCCAAATATACATCGCCCAGCTGTGTTAGTGCAGGAAATTCTAGCATTAGAGTGATTGCTCTAGGTTACCCTCCTCCCCACCAAAGTCCTGTGTAAGCTGCAAAAATCTCTAAGTAGAGCCATCACAAATCATCGATCAATATTCTACTAGGATTTAGTTTTCACACTCTTGGAAGAGACAGTCGCAAAGCTGTTGATGGCAGTGAGCAGAGAGGATGGAAACATCTTGTGCTGAAGTATTTGAGAAGTGTTGACATCTTTAAGGATATTTCTTTCTTAGCCATTGTGGAAGCTTCTGTAGCAAAGACAATAGCGTCGGGCATGGCGCATGTATGGGACCACAAAAAAGGGCAGAAGTGAGATAGTGGTGCCAAACTTGAGAGTTTCTGGAGTCCATTTGGAGGAAGATTCCCAGGAGCATATATGCAATGTGCTTCCATGACTGCTGGAAGGATTAGGGATGTGAATACTGGGAGCAGGACCACCTCGACCTCATAAGTGTGCAACCCTTCTGCGGAGAAAAGAAAACTCATAGAGGGGAAGGGACACCTAATGCAAAAGAAACATTTCTAGCTGCCCCATCCAGCAGTAGAAATGAATGATCTTAGGCAAGCTGCATGACATCATCAGACTGAAGTCTTCTTGTCATAAAACCGGACAAGTTTGTGTTTGCCTTGTAAGATGCATGGGAGAAGGAAAACAAGACAATAATCAGAAATATTGTGAACTACGCAGTGCTCAGAAGGAAATTCTAAGCACATCCGTACTTGGACATGTTTCTCCTACCTGTGCCACCAGGGGGAGTCACTGTGGTAGCAGCAGGAGGAAGAAGGCCCTCATTTAACCCTGAGCCCATCCAGCCCAGCCACCTGCCACCATGTGCTTTTTAAAGAGCTGCAGTCAGGTCGTGTATCTAATAAATCACTAAGCAGTGATGCTATGATTCTGAGACCTTGTAGTTCAGTGCTTCTCCACCTTGGCTGAAATTTGTAATCATCTGGAAGCCTTAAAAATATCCTCACCCCTCCCCAAGGCCCCACCCTAGCCATATTACATCAGAATCTCCTGGGGTAGGAGCAGGCGTGGCTCCCAAGAGGTTCAACTGTACCACTATCATTGAGAAAAATTGTTCCATCAGGGTGAACAACAGGCAAAGAGGAAGCAGCTGGAAAAAAATTTTTTTTCTCATAAAGCAGGGGGAAAATGGCTTTCCAATATTATATTGTAAGGAAGCAAATCTCCAACCTGGTAAATCATAATAAAGAAAGAACATAAAATATTGTAAAATAGCTATTTGTGGGCAATGTAAAGGACAAAAATTGAAATTCTCTCTTCTTGCTCTCTCTCTTTTTAAAATCTCATCCTCTCCTATCTCCCTTCCCCACCTCACCTTTCTCTTCCTCTTGCTCTCTCCTTCCTCTCTCTCTTCTCTTTCCCGCCTCCTATAACTAAAGAGGATTCAACTCCTAATATCAGTTGTAGCCACTTACAATGTGGTAAGTAATTTTAGGCATTGTAAACAAATATTTTCCTGTACTTCTTCCAAGCCTGCCCTATTCCTCAGTCACCTCTGTCAGCACTTTTTATTGGCCCCACTTTCTAGCCCTGTACCTTAGGTCTCACAGGTGGGTGAGTGTAAGATGTGGGCTCTGTCACTTTAACTCTTCCTGCCCTTTGTAAAAATCCCACCCCCCTAACATACACCACAAATCTAATCTTTCTTTCCTACTTCTAAAAAGCCTCTGTCTCCCTAAATTATTTTACGTATATACCTTTTCTCATTCATACACTGGAAAGTCTGATGATTTAGAGCGTCTTTGTTGTTTTTTTTTTTTTTTTTTTTTTTTTTTTTTTTTTCTCCGGTACCGGGAACCGAACTCACGACCTGCGCTTGCGAGGCAGGCACTTTTGCCACTGAGCTAAATCCCCAGCCCCTAGAGCGTCTTTGAAATGGGAATTCGGAAGATTTCAATTTTCTGGTTAAATGACACTAGCTTGAAAACCACTTTGGGTTCATGTTTTATGTTAGGGGGATGGTAAAATAAAAGCCCAGAAAAGAAAGCTTTCTCAAGGACTGGGTGAATTGTCCTAAAAACAGACAGACAGAGGCCCATTGAAATATGATTCTAGACTTTCACAAGGCATGTGGATATCAGCGTGTGGTTTAAAAACCAAGGCTAACTCTAGCCTCTGTTATTCTGGCAGCTTGCTTGACCTTCCGAACATAAGTGTTTTGAGTCACAGGACTGGTCCAACGTGCAGTGCGTTCTACTGAAAGTGAGCTATTTCCCTCACAATGCCATCCACCATGATTTTCAACCATTTCCTTGTCCACCTGGCTCCAGATGCATTGGTTTGAGATGCCAGCATCTCCAGCCAGTCCTGCTGCTAACATTTGAGATCATTTCCTTGACTAATAATGCCCACCCTACTCAGTAGACTGAGCACATTGATTTTTTTTTTTTAATGGAGGTTCAGTCTCACCTCAGACACATTCCCGTAATAGCTGGTAAGGAGGAAGCACAGGCAGGTGGGCTGGATTTGTTAAGACTCCAGAACACTTCTTGGAAGGAATAGCAAGCTTCTCATTGTGCTTTTTATTAACTTAATCTCCACTCTTGACTCTTTCTCTGATTCCTAAATAAGGTATCGCTAAAGAAAAAAGTGGGCCAATTGAGGGTTCTGACTAGTTTTGTCCTAGCTAATTTAAGTTTCGCCATATGGTCTTTGAAAAGCTTGTGCTAAGTACAGGTCTTTTGCTGATTAGCAAACAACCTGAGAGTTTTAAATTTAGATTTCCAGTTCTCTGACAAGAGAGAAGATGACCAAACGGGAATAGATCTCAGGAAATCAAAAGATAATTCAAAGAGACCGTTCTGCAAAGTTGGTACTATGTGCTGGGGATTCTCAGCCGCAGCCCTGTTGGTGTTGTGGGTTAAATAATCCCTTGATATTGACAATATTCTGTGTACCAGAGCACGTTTAGTATTATGACCTCTCCCCACCAGATACCATTAGCTTTCCCCACCATCCATGCCTAAAAATGAAAAATGTCTCCAGACATTAATAAAAACATTGTCCACTGGGTGGCAGGTTTTCCATTGGTTGGTAACCACTTGCATAGACATGGCTCACGCCATCAGGAAGAAAGAAATGTGATTAAATCCCTGACAGTAACATATGGGTGTCTGTACATTACTCTCTCTGAATTCAAAATCCTCTTGTAAGAACTGGATGATTACTGGCCATTTCTTCTCCTGAATACCTCTGAGAAGTCTTCTATTGGCAGAGTTATGCATTACTTCATTACCAGAAGCCAGAACAAATGAAGTCATGGCCAAAATTCCTGTCCTGGCACATTACACCCTTGGCATCTGACAGAAGCATGTTAAACATATACTCTGTGCCGGGGGCTGGGGGTTTAGCTCAGTGGCAAAGCGCCTGCCTGGCAAG
>NW_004955424.1:6321535-6329223 GCF_000276665.1 Chinchilla lanigera | reverse complement strand
AAAAAAAAAAAAAAAAAAAAAAAAAAAAAAAAAAAACAACAAAATAAAACATATACTCTGTGCCCAGTCCAGATTGTTTGTTGGTGTGGATATAATGAGGGCAACCATTTAAAGAAAAAAGAAACAGGGAGTAGTGAAAAGGCCAGTATTTTGAGTACCAGTGCTACAATCCACTAGCTGAGTGACTGCACCAGCTGTATAATGTCTCTGAGTCCCAGATTCCTCACAGAAAGATAAGATTGCTAGCACCTCATTCATATATCAGGATCTCATCAAAGGTACCTATTCCATGTAAATCCTCAGTAAATTTTATTTCTCCATCTCGTTTGAATTTCTGTGTAAACCTTAAGGATGTAACAACCAGGCCCCTTCACTTTCAGCAAAAATCAAAGGCCTTCAGAAATGTGTATAATTGAAGAAAACTAGGAAAAGGATCCCCGTCAGAAGAATTTTGCCTCTCAGATCCAGGTGGGAAAAATAAGAGTGAGCATTTTTTTTTTTTTTTTTTTTTTTTTAGTGGAGAAATATGTAGCTTACCCCAGAGGTGAGAAATACTCTGAAAAGAATGCATTGCCATTTGCTGGCTCTAACCGTTAGACGGTGGGTGTACAGTCTGTGCCACAACAGCAGCAGAGGGGACCCCCAGCTTGCACAGCCTGTCCCAATTTGTAACTGATCCCTGAAAGCACCGTCACCCATGTCAGTCCTTTATATTGTTATTGTGGCTGATTTTATCGGATCTTCTCCAGAGTAAAAGTTTGATAACAGAAGAAGGAAGGAAGGAATTAGAGCTAGAAGGTTGTTATGTAATGTGGTTGTGTGTATGTGAGAGCATGCTTGTGTATTTATATGTATGGCTATATATATAAAAGTGCATGCATATATGTATTCATATGCATGAATATATATATACACATTTGGTCATATATATATATATATATATAATCATATGTGGAAATGTTTCTGTGTGTGTTCTTAAGCCTTCCTCCATATGTATTTCAAGACTATGTTTACCAGTTATGTATAGCTAAATCCATATTACTTGACATTCCATCAATGGCCAACTCAAATCAACTAACACAACTGCCCATTTAATTGATGTTTATTTTGACTACCATGAAATACCAGGACATTCCTTCTCCAAAGCACATATAAATTCGGATCCCTCAACGATGTTCTCTGTGGAGAAGTGTCTGGTGGCTTTCATTTCACCAGAACACAGAATGCATTGGTGCCCACTGCCGCTTGGCCATGCCAGGAAGAACAGGCATCAAACTTGCTGACAAGTTGACCAGTACAAATCACAAACACAAGGGGCCCCTAAGCTTAGCCATGATGTGTGTGCAGCTGCTTGGGAAATTTGGGAGGATAACAAGCAGTGCTCTCCCCTCTAATTACTTATACATCCTTGTAAGTATGTTATTGATGCTAAGTCATACGAAGTATCTGTCCTCCTGGTAGGAGAGGAAAAAAAGGAAGGTGTTCTTATACTTTTTGGCTCTCGGGAGAATATAAAAAGTGGGTTTTTAAAAAAATATCCTAATACTGAAATAACCTTTCCTTTGTGAGGGTAGCTTTACAGTCTTAGAAACATAGGGTCCCTTTGGAGCTGGTGGTCTCCACTATCATAGAGAAAGTCTTAGTGCGAGGGGCTGCCTTTCCTCTGAAGACAGCTAAAAGATGGGTTTCATTTAACCTGGTCCTCTGGTGCACAACCTAAAAAAACTACCAGGGCTAAGACTGGGAAGAAAGTGTCATTTGTCATTTGGAAATCCTTTTTCTTTCTATATAAATATTCCCAAAACCTCAATAGCATTGCTGAACTTTAATCAGCTGGGAAGGGGCTACAAATGGAGGGTTAATCCATCACACTGCCCAGGAGGAGACGTGCATTGTGGCCTTAAGTTTCTAGGTAGCACTGGATAATGAGATTAGCACCCTCTGTGGGAGACTCTCAAAAAAGGTGCTACACCTTTAAAAATTGGCTTCCTTCTTAAATGCTCAGTAGCTTGCTTAGAAGGGTCAGAGCAAATTTCTCAAGGCTTAAGGATTAATTAATTTGAGAAAAAAAAAAGATTTCAAGTGTCACAAAACCTTAGTTAAAACCACCACTCTTCCTTATTCTTGGCTTCTCCCTCCTCTCCTTGCCCTTCCGCAAAACAAGAGGCACAAGACCATGAAATGATGTGAGCTAAATTCCTGTTTGTGTAGGCAACATATTTCCTCGCCTACAAAGATACACAATGCGGAAACATACAGACTCACACATGAAGTAAGAATACAGCTTTCCACAGCCATCCTTTACCCCTAAAGCTCCAAACTGCAGATTCCTTTTTCCAATGATCTTTCTTGAGATTTACATGGACTTCAGATTTTCTGAATACATGATGTTTAGTCATGGGCTGGGGGGTGGTGGAGCAGCAGAAAACAAAGTGTGATTATTCTCTCTCATGGTCACATTGAAAAAAACACATGAAAAAAGGTCTTGGAGACAGGAAATAAATGATCCTCTCCAGTGTTCATATTTCTAGGTGACTGGGGAAACCTGTACTTCTGAGGTTTGCCAGAAAAGATTTGCTTCTGGAAGCATTCCCTGTAAGCATTTCAACATAGCCTTTAATGCACCAAGCTTTTGGCACTGGGTTCCTGTAGCCTTCCTATGAAGGCTGAGGGAATGAAGCTTTCCTTCAATGGCTACGATTTAGGGACCTTCCCCCCCATAAAAAGGTATGCCTTTTTCCACAGGAGTTCTCTTTTGTGGGGTTTAGTTGTAGATGAGAGGCATATCCTATCTCTACTACACTTGCCCTCCAAATGGTGTGGTGTTTAGAATGGCAATGTCAAATGATCATGTTTAGGCTAAATCCCAAAGCCCCTCCTCAAAGTTGTCGGACAAAGCACCTCTCTTCTAGAACATTAATAGTCTAAATGGGTGTTATATACATGGAGTATGCCATAAAGCCAAGGTGTAATTACAGATACAGCAAGACCAAGTTTGCTATAGGAAGAATGAGCTGGGGAGAAGGGGAAGGAGAGAGAGAGGCTGCCTTAAAGATAATCACAAAATGTTCCTCTTGAAGGAGCCTCTTGGAAGCCCTACTTTTAGGCATGTTGGTTTCCCTATAGGTACAAGAGAATCCTACCACCAGTCCTTAGCATAAGTAAATCTTCTGCCGATAATGTCCATTTCAAAAAGCTGATTTTGTCTTTTAGGTTGGTGGCTGGAGGCATTTGCATTTTGTGGGATGGTGGTGTGTTTATTCCCCCTCTTACTTCCTGCTATTTCAGCTTATGGCTCAGAAAGAGGGGAAAAAGTAAAAGGAGAGATAGTAGGCTTTAGTATCTTTTAGGAGAGTGAGAAGAGTTCTGGACATGGCACTATTGGTTCAGTTTTCACCATCTGCCATCTATGACAGTTTATTTCAATTACACATCTAATTAAACTGTTATCTGGAGAAAGACCTCTCCAACAAGGTGTATCACCCTCCCCTTACCTTTCCCTGAACCCAGCACTTACCCCCCCACACACCAGCTCCTCACTCTTTAGTTCAATTTAGGGGGAAAAATCC
Organism: Chinchilla lanigera; assembly: GCF_000276665.1. Lineage (NCBI taxonomy): Eukaryota > Metazoa > Chordata > Mammalia > Rodentia > Chinchillidae > Chinchilla > Chinchilla lanigera. The sequence goes on along the minus strand of NW_004955424.1, from coordinate 6,325,654 downwards.
CTGAAATCTCAGTAATGAGCCCAGAGGCATGTGAGGGGGAAAAGGGGCCACAACCACCCCAACACACAAAAAGTGAAAAGCACAGGGAAAGCAGGCATGACCCAAAAAGTCTATCTGGGAAGAGGCAGCTTTCCTGTCCTGCATTAACAAATTACTCCCATCTCAGTAATATGCAAACACAGAATCAAATGATGGTTTTTCTCCCTCCCCCATCTGCATTCCTGCTGCATCAAGCCTGACCCTAAATTCTCTTGCTGCCATTCATTATCCTGTAGGCATTCACCCTAAGTCAGGATTTCCCCTTTGCCCTTAGTACCTCAGAATACGTATGTGAACACTGCTCAGAGCCTAAGCGTGCTGCAGTTTTAGCAATGTGCTCCGCGAGCACAGATTTCAGCTTTGCATGTTGGGATTCCGTCTCCTGCTCAGGGAAACCAGAGAGAGCTGAGCTGAGGGGTTTTAACCTCAGAAGGTATCAAACAGGGTGCGGATGCTACCAATTCTGGTGAATCAGATGCATGGGGGAATTATAATTAAGTAGCATGTAAGGGTGAAATTTTGAGTTCATTTGAAAGATGATTGCATTAAGTGCAAAAATATTTCTTACAGGAGAAACTGTCTGGCACTGCCTTTTAAAAGCCATTTGCAGTGATCTCTCTCTGCCCTAAAGGCTAAGCAGTGAGGCCGAAACTTCAACCCACCTTTCCCTTGCTTTAAAGTGCTTACATTGCACTGCCCACTCCCCAGGCAAGGCAGAACCCTGCTGACTTTTTCAGCCTCCCTCCTGTGGGGTACATTAACCTGACTCATTACACTGATAAGCTTTGTTTGCCCTTCTTAACATTTCAAACTGCATCTGACCACTTCTCTCTTTGATTTTTCAATCCTGCCACTGGCCAAGCTCCCCAAGCCCTAAGCCGCCCACCTCCACCCCCAGGGAATTGTAACTGTTGCTTCTCTTGTAACACAGGTAACAGCTCATTTAGGTTACACCAGTCTGTACAAACTGTAAATGCTATTTTATTTTAAACATTTTAGTTTACAAAAAAAAAAAAATCAATGATTGGTACCTTTTTTACACTCTCAGATTCCTGAATATGGGCAGATCTTCAAAGGGAGGAAGGATTTCTCATATGAAATTTTAACAGAGACTGTCCTGAAGGTTGTGGGGTGGGGTTTCGTTTGTTGTGTTTTATTTCGTTTTTGTTTTTAAGACACAATAAAGCTAAAATGTCAGGTCTCTGGGAGAGATCCCCGTACAGTTTCAGTCAAGGAGCATATCAGAGCACAGACCAGGGGACCCCAGCTTGGTGCCCGCCGGCCGGCCGCCCGGCTGCCCAGGCGTATTTGGTAGCGCATGGGTTGAGAGCCACTGGGACAATCACACCTCGCATTCCCTCGCGGGCTGCTGGTGGCAGGTGCAGGAGCCATACTCATTGATGATCACCAGGGCTCCCTCAATGTGGTTCGGTTTGTAATCAACATAGTATTCCTGGGCAGACATGGCAGCCATCTGATGCATGGTCTGTTTCTGCTTTTGCTTCCTGCGCTGCGTGACAAAGCACTGTCTGAGCTGCCTGAGACTGGCTGGGAAACACTTCCAGGACACGTAGAGCACCAGGACCACGATGAGGAAGGAGAAGATGAGGGCCATGGTGCCGGTGACCACTTTGTGGATCTGCACGGCGTTCTCCGCGTGCTCGCCGCCTGGGAGAGCCACGGTGACGGGCTCGGGCGTGCCGTCGTGCTGCCCCTCCCCGCCGTCCGCGAGCGTGGTGGCCGAGCTGTCAGGGGCTCCCAGGTCACTGCGGTTGGTGACGGCCGAGAGGAGGTGGCCGCTGGTGGGCTCGGCCCCATCCTCGCACAGGTGGAAGGCGTACACGGCGTCCAGCACGTCCTCGCCCTGGGCGTACTCGGGGCTGGCGCACTGCAAGCTGCCGTCGTAGCGCCCCTGGAAGTTGCTGAGCCAGGACGCCAGGGCACACACGTTGCGCCCACAGTCCCACAGGTTCCCGGCCAGGGTAATGCTCGTAAGCGACTTCCAGGAGTTGAGGATGCGGGGCTCGATGTAGGTGAGGCGGTTGGAGTCCAGCTGCAGGGACTGCAGGTGCGGCACGGTCTCAAACACATGAGGTTCCATGTACTCGATCTCGTTGCCTGACAGGTCCATTTTCTCCAGGTTCCAAACCCAGTCCAGCGAGCTGACCACAATGGCCACCTTGTTCCTCCTCAGGCAGAGCGAGTGCAGGGAGATGAGGCGCGGGAAGTGGGCGAAGTTCACCTTGACCAAGTCGTTGTGCTCCAGGTGCAGCTCGGTGAGCTTGAACAAGCCGGCGAAAGAGTTGCGCGCCAGACTCTTGAGCTGATTGTATCCTATGTCGAGAAACTTGAGGCTGCGGCAGTCCTGGAAGATGCGCACGGGCACGAACTGGATGGCGTTGGCCCGCATGTGCAGCGTGGTGAGCTTCCGCAGCCCATGGAAGAGGTCCGGCGCGAGCGCCTGCAGCTTGTTGTAGGAGAGGTCCACGCTGCGCAGGTTGGGCATGGACCGGAAGGTGGTGTTGGCCAGTTGGGTGATCTGGTTGGAACTCAGCGTGAGTTCCTTAACTCGGCGCAGTTTCTGAAAGGCGTCCCCCTGCACCGAGCAGATGTGATTGTGATCCAGATAGAGCCACGTGAGCTGCATTAACCCCGTGAACTGGCCGGCGCGCAGCTCCGAGAGGCTGTTGTAGCGCAGGGACAAGCCCAGCAGGCCGGACAGGTTGTGGGGCGCCTCGGTGAGGTTGAGCGCCTCGCAGTACAGCAGCCGCCCCTCGCACCGGCACAGCTGCGGGCACCCGCTGGGGGCGGCGGGCAGCATCTGAAAGCAGGCCCCCAGCAGACACAAGACCACCCCCGAGGGCCTCCTCAGCAGCCAGTATAGACAGAGACCGAGCAGCAGGAAATCCATTAGCGAGAATCTTTCCAGAGAGACTGGAGAATGTCCATTGGAAGCGCTCGGTCAGAAATCTACATCATATTTTATTCCGAGGGAGGGGGGGCGGGGGAGGGGGAGAAAAGGGCAAAAATCAAATAAATATATAGAAAGAAAGAAGGACCCCCCTCCCCAAACACCACACGTTCACCTCTAAGCATGCAGAAAGCTGGGCGGCATGGAAAGTTCACAGCCACGGAAAGATCAAAGAGATGGTGATTTGGTCCATGTTAGAAGCTGCAGCAGAGAAAGGGGAGGGGAAGAAATCTTCGGGAAAGAATTTAATTAAAAAGTGTCTTACCCACCCTTTTCCAGAGAGTGACAACCTCCATTCAGCTGCTCCCTTTGTGTGCAGGCTAATTATATGCAGGGCGAGAGAAGACCCCTCTGTGTTTCCGAGGCAGCCCGGGTCCGCGGCCCGCGGATCTGGCAGGCGCACAATGTCTCACTTTGCTGATCGGCTCGGGGCTGCAAGGGCGGCGGGCGAGGCGGGGAGGCGACGACTTCTAGGACCCGCAAGTTTCCCAACTACGAGCCGGAGGAGCCCGGGCTTCGCCTTGCTGCCGCCGTCCTTTTCCTCTGCAGTTCGGACTGTGACGTTGTGGGGGAAAAAAAAAAAAAAAACAACTCCAAACTCGGGGCTCGCGACTCCCCAGGATGCGCCGGTCTGGTGAATGTCCGTCATTGGAAATGCCCACTGCCCGGCGCCACCTTTGACTCCGCGGAGCCCGCCTGCCATCCGCGCCCCGGGCAGCTGCGGGGAGCGGGCTCGCTCATCCTCGCGGGCGGCGGCGTGGGGAGCGGCGAGGGCGCCCGGCTCCTTCCTCCGCCAGGCAGTGTGCGGCGCGAGCTGTACCGGCACCTACTGCTCACTGAGTGTCGTAAGCTGCTCACGATTGTGCGTCTTCCCCAGCACCTCAGACAGGGGCAGATTGAAAAGGGGTGGGCAGAAAACCAACATTTTACCGAACCGCTGAAGTAATAGATGTTCTCTGATGAAATGGAAAACACTTTCGGCTTTTTTGTCCATATTTCAGAAAAGAAGAGGGAGGGGGGTGGGCGAGGGAGGGGTAGCATCATCAGGGACAAGATAGTTCCAAGTGGGAAACTGAAATATTCTCTGCTCTCCCCCTTCCCTTTGGGGA
>NW_004955424.1:6224764-6321435 GCF_000276665.1 Chinchilla lanigera | reverse complement strand
TATATATATATATATATATATATATATATATATATATATATAATTTCTTTTTTTTTTCCTCCTTTAAAGCTGTCTACGTGTAAGAGATACGTAGGAATCTGTAGAGAAATCAACATTTAGTCCTTTGCTTTACTTACAAAAACAACTTGCGAAGACACAGGAAGGCAATGATTTGGGGCTTGGCTATCATTTTTTTTTCCTCCCCATGCAAGCACTGGAGTTCTGCAGTGAGCCAGCCCTTTTTTCGTGGTGGATGGGGGAATACTTTCAAAGCCACCCAGTTTGGGAAGCCATCCCAGTCCCCGTGATGTGAGATTCAGTGTGGCAGAGAAGGGTGTCTGTGTGCAGGGAGATTTTTGCCTGAGATCCCGTGGGGTTTCACTAGGAAATCTGTGGGGTTCATGCAGATGGATGAAGATGCTGTTGAATGATGTATGGAGGGCCAAGACTGTCCTACACATCACCCGAGGAGAAGGTGCTGGAGATGTGTGGGGAAAGGGTGCTTTAAACCGTAGTGAAGCCTTCTGTTCATCAGCTCACCTCATGGAGAGCTGAAGCCGTAGGAAGCTGTACTACTTCTAAGTATGAGGAGAAGCCTTTGCTTCATTCTTTCCCTCACAATCATTTATAGATAAGAGTCCTCACAGTGAATAATCTCTCTCTCTCTCTCTCTCTCTCTCTCTCTCTCTCTCTCTCTGTCTTTCTCTTTCCAACTAGTATGGTTGGGATACATTGTCAAGGACCTATTTGTTGGTCATCCTCAAAAATGGCTGAGTAAGCCTGAAGAAAGTGAACATGGACAGGCCTGCTTACTTGACAAGGATGCCCAAGGGAGTGGAAAGAAGAATCTCTGACTCCCCTCTTTGAATTCCTATCATAGCTTCCTCCAGGGAATTCAATAGAATGGGGCATTGTCAATGAGGGTACACACTTTGATACGAATGGGAGGGGCTTAGCAGAGCTCCTAGATTGAATATGTTGGTCAGATCACTGACTGGAGTCATCCATAACACCCAAGCTGTAGGAGCCAACCCATGGAATTAAAGTCACCAAAGACTAATGGTACTTTTCAGGAAAAGTCATCTGCACAGGGCATGAATCATTCCCATTTTGTATTCATCTGAGCTGTGCCCTGGTCAGTCATCTCTGAGATGCATCATTTAATTGAACACAAATATAAAATGTTCTAGACATCACATGCTGTCTTAAGAGTGAGAAGAGACATTAGAAAATCAACCCTTTTCATGCTGTATGTGATGAAGCTGAGACCCAGACACATCAGGGGATCATCTAAGGTCGTTTGCTACTGGCCCAAATGGTCCTTTGGTATTCCTCCTCATTGTGGTTGTTTCTCCTCATTCAGGCCTCCCTGCCAGCTCTGCACAGGACACTTGCAGGTTTTGTCCTGGCTCTTCTAAGATGCTGCAGAACACTTTAACAGGCAGAGAAACAATTTCTCCATCAAGTGGATTCACCTCTTGCCAAAACAATTATTCCTGACATCAGGCCAGCTGACTGAGCCATAAAGTCAAAGGCGTTGGAGCAGGGGGGCTGGGCAGGCACAGACAGGGGTGAACAGCCCCCAACCACTAAGCGAGCATTGTGAGTACCAGCCACCCAGTCCTCAGGACTGCTAGGAAGAAAATCCTCCTAATGCATGCAGCGTGGCACAGTGGTGACAGAGGCTGCCAAATGGCAAGAAGAGGTCCCACTTTGGATGTCACTTGATTTGTAGAGCTGGTACAGAGAGGCAGAAAAGAGTTCAGTGTTGGCAAGAAAGGAAGAGAATAAAATTAAATTCACTGCATTTCTGTGTGAGTTTTCCTCTAAGCGTGCTACTCAAACCTTAGGAGATGCTTCGAGGCTGTAATATATATATGATATTACTTTTCACATTATTATCCTGCAAATCATTTCATCTGCATGGTATCTTTAAACCTTTCTCACCTCTAATGTGGCAAGTTGCATCTTTTCTACAGTTTTAAACCCCTTGGCAGAACCGTATACATTAACAGATTGAAATGAGCTTTATTGAAATTTAGCTATTCTAAGTCATCTAAGTTGCAGAATCCCAATTTATTATGTATTTAAAGCATACCAGCACTGATTAAATCAATGCAAATTAGGTTAAATAAGAACAACATGAATCAAGTGTTTCAGCAGAGTCGAATCGAGAAACGACAACTTTTGAGTCACCATAGCAAGTTGATATGACTGTTTTTCACGAGTTTTAATTTCATTCCTCTAAGTGTCCAACATACTAAAAAGGCATAAAAGAGAGAGAAGGGCTCACCTAAATTTTTCTCTTTCCTCCTGCTTGTTCTCTCACGTCTCTTGACCTGTCTTGGGAGAATATCTGAACACCTGAATGTCAGGTTATATCATGGTTAACGTATACATTTGTTCAACCTCTTCCTCTAGTCTAACTGTACATTTATGTTGGCAGTCTTCACGTTCAGTGTTGGATATCTAGTGAGAAAATTCTACCTGCTTTGGAAACATCTTTGACCTTCTGTATGTTTTTATGGGGAAGGAGCTTGAGCCCATCTTCTTGAACTGCTCCAGCAGTAATTTTAAAAGTTGAGCATCAGAAATCTACTTCAGGGCCTGAGATATGGCTCAGTGGCACAAGTGCCTGCCTGGCAAGTATGTATACATATCAAACCGTCATGCCAATATGTGATTGGGAACTGAGGCCAGGTCTCCAGACTGGTGTGAGAGAGAATAAGAATCTTTAAAATTCAGTCAGTGAGAGGAAAGTCTGAGATGCACATGAGGTATGATACTGATTGCCAGGGCACAATCAGGAACTAAGGGAGGAGCTAGCTTGGTGTAATCGCAGAGGCTAGCAGTGAATCTTAGAGGGGGAGGGAGCATTAGAGCTTTCTCTCCTATACTTTATAAACTAACCTTTACTAGCAAATCCTCTTGTATTTTCTTGGTGCTCCATGTGTGATATGGGGGTGGGGAGGCAGGAAGATCACATCCAATTTTGAGGGGTATGTTGTTACTTCTACTATTTCAACTCAAATGAGCGGCACCCCTGGTTTACTCATTGTACTCAATATTGTGAATGGAGAGAAGTCAGTGCAAAAAATCTGAAATGAACCTGCATCCTGAAGGCTGGTCTCCACTGGTCGTCTTCGTCAGTGTTCAAGGAAAGAGAAACTTGAGTGGCAATTTTAATATTCTGTCATCGATAGCACCAGCATGAACTTGGAGTTTTGTGCTGTTGTCTGTAATTTTTACTAGCAGTGAACCATGGCTTTTCTTTAAAAGGAAACACTTAGAGGGATCGAGGAAGGGTGGGAGTCACAATTTCAAAAGGGGAGAATTAACCTCTTTGTTCCTGTGGGCATACACCCTATAGCTGGCATTTTATAGAGCATCTCCACAGATGCATGTGGGGCAGGAGGGCATGGGCACTAAGACTTCTTCCAGGAGGTCTGCCTAGAACAAGCACATTAGAAAGGGGAGGCCATTCTTATCAGACGTCATGCACCTCCTAAAATAAGGCGGTAATATAGATAATAAGAAAGTACGTGCTGTGCTTGATGAGGAATGTGAGTAATGGGATAAACCAAAGAAGTGCCAGATCCTGGAGCTTGGCCTGCTATCCTGGGCCTCTCTTCACAGTTCTTGTTTCTGCTGGCTTGTGCTCTGATCACAGTACAGTATGTTGGACATAACTGTTCGTTTATATTTTGCCCGTTTTGGCTTCTCTTCAGTCTGACTTCCCTGTAAGGCTGATATCATCTCTATGAAGCCTCAGTCTCCAGCCTCTTCTCTACGGACAGCAATTCCTCATCCTTCTGATCTTTATTAAAAGTTTATCTTCATCATACCAGTTTACTTTATACGAGTGTAGCAGTAATTTCTAAACAGAATATTTTAGAATGGAAAGGGACTATTTTGAAATAGTCACGAGTAAAAAGAACTCTGCTGGGGTTCCTGTTTTCCTACTTTTTATCAATGCAAAGGCATATAGGACACTTCTTTGTCAGTGAAATTGGGCTAAGGATGGCTACTGTAATGCTGCCTGGGGAGAATTAACAAGATCATGTATGGTAGAGTCTTGCGACCCAAAAGTAGATGCCACAGACCAGTCACATCAAAACACGGTATAAATGCAGAGTTTCAGGCTCTCCCTGGACCCACTGAATCAAATCTGCATTTAACCATTATTCCTAGAAAACTCATTAAATTTGGAGATACGGTCTATTGAAGCACTGACAAATGCTGACCTGTGGTAGAGACCAAGGCATCATTGATTCTGTAGTTTTGAAATTAAAGAATTGAAGAGACAGAAATGGGAAGCGATTGCTTATCCTTGGTGGTAGAATTAGGTCAAAATAAAGCAAGCTTTCTGAATCATGCCTTCTACCTCCTACTAGGCTTACAACAGAAAGAACATAAGCTCTGTGTAAGCTCTGCCAGAACTCTTTATAGAGTGTCCCCTACACCAACACATGAGATAGAAACCAGGACTACTTTGCACCGAGTTATAGCCCTAGCCCTTTGTTTTCTTTTTTTTTTTTTTAATCTTCAGACAGTGTCTGACTAAGTCACCAAGTTGCCTAGGATGGGGTCTAACTTGTGATCCTCCTACCTCGGACTTACTCTGTGCTGAGGCTACAGGCGTGTAATACCACTCTCGTGTTAAGGTGTGGTTTGATAATCAGCGCAGTAGGAGATATAGAGCATCATGGATGCTCACTTTGGGGATTTTCTTGTTGGCTTCTTTCCCTGTCATCTTTAGAAGATAACGGTATTCTAACATTTGGCGTAAGACTGATTTCAGGCTCACAAAGTAGGCAGAATCACAGGATGACTGATCTAATGGGCCAGCCCAACAAGTTGCTCTTTCACATTTATAATTCTGGAAGGGTTGGGACAGTAGGAATGAGTGACTGAAGTGGCTTTCAGGTGCCTTAGTGTTGCCTTTCTTGAAAATCTATAATTTATCAAAGTTTGCTTATACGATTCCTCAGTTTTCTTATCATTGCTCATCTGCTACTATGGCACATGGCTATTTCTCATGGACAATGTAATCATAAATAAATGCAAAATAAAGAAAAACAAATTGAAATATAAAATTTTAAAAGAAGAGTAAGTGAACTAAAATCCAACCAAACGAAGATAAACACTAAATTTTGGATATACATTTTCTTAGAATTTGTACCCTCTCGTTTAGTAACTAGTTACTGTTTTTTTAGTCACTATAAAGTAAGCTATGACAATATCCTCCTACATACACCTTTGCACATTTGGGCAATTACATCCTTAAATTTTAATTCTAGAAGTGAAATAGATATTTAGAAGGTGAGGACTTTTAAAAGACTTTCAATACATAATGCAAATTATCCTCCTGAAAGGTAGTACATGTTTCATCCTCAATAGCTCTTTTGCTGCTTTCTCTTCTCCTTGAGATGTCCCAGCACACCACACATTAAAATGCCCTTTGGTTCCCTCTCCTTTAACTGGCTGAGATGCTGCCTGAGATGTCTGCCTGCGTCTGTTCTCTGTACCTTGAAACCAATCTTCTTTCTGACACTAATTTTCTCACTCAATCCTGGGTAGGCAATTCCTACTTCAGAAAAGGTTTTGGGACTTGGGATCTTTAGGGTTCCTTTTCGTTACTTATGAGCATTTCATGAAGAAGCTACCCAGCCAGATTATTTTCACAAAGGAGGTAATGTTTGAAAATGGCTTAATCCAGTATTACTAAAAATGTTCTGTGGTGATGAGAGTTTTCACTTATGTTTATGAAGTGCATAAGACTCTGTTCCATTCTCGGAGATTCAAAGTTCATTATTTGTCTTGATCATGAGAAGCTGTATTTTTCATGGTTTCACCTACTCACTTGGGTTATGTATGAAACTAATGTGCCAGTACAGTTTTCAAAGTATTTATTTAATTGCCATCTATAGGTGCATTTGACATTAGATTTGGCTATTGCTATAAGTCTTAACTTTTTGTGACCATAACAAATACCTTAAATAAACCAGTTTAAGAACATAAAGGTTCATTTGGGCTCATGGTTTTGGTTTCAATTCATGTCAATTTTCCCCTTCACTTTTGGGCCTATGGCAAGGCAGCATTTCATGGCAATGTGGAATGGCGTTGAAGTGTGGAATGGCAAAGGCATTAACTTCACAGCCAGAAGTAGAAAAAAATGAAAGAATAGTGTGCAGTAATTTCCCTAAAGGCAGCCCCCCCATGACCAGAAGACCTCTCACTAAGATTCACCTATTAGTAAATCTCCTATCACCTCTCAAGGCAAATGCCTTGAACACATGGGCTTTTGGGGACCCTCAAGACCCAAGTAATGGCACCATATCAACAGTGTTTCCAAGGTTCAAATTTAAGCAACTCAAGCAGAACTACCATTGGGACAGGCAGTGGTAGTTTGACCGTGGAACTGACAATCTCATACATGATCCTGGTATAGAACCTGTTCTTTGTCGGGTCCCAAGCAATTATGGGGATAGTTGAATAACAATCATTCTTCTAATTGATATCAATTAATCTAACCTACTCATTCTAGCCACATAGAATGGTTATGTGTGGCCTCTTCTTGCACATCTATTTTGTTTGGGGAAACCCTGCATCAGCCATAAACAATGAGTGTTCTGTGGTAAATTAGTCTACCCAGAAGGATGCCTTTGTGTTTTCATTCAAACTCTCTCTCATTCTCAGGAACTACTTCTTAATCTCCCACAGGCACCTTCAGAATGGCTTTTAACTGTTTACCATACCTGTCTGTTGCTATATTTATGTGTTTTTGTAAGTTGTTTTTAAGTCAAATGGAGTTTCTGCTGATGAGACGCAGAGTTAAATGAAATACGCTCCTTGCCATCAGCGTTCTCAGATCTGGAGTGGAGGTGATGAGTCACAAAGCAATGTGATTCATGCTACACCAGAGCTATAAACAAGACCTGTGTCCCTAGAGATTTTTCCAGCTAAGTGAGCAAGGCAAGGCAGAGAAGCTGGGAGGAAAAGGAGAGGAACTGACCAGATGGGCAGAGAGAAAAGAGCACTGAAGTCAGTAGGCAAAGTCTGTTAAAAACTGTTCCATGCTCTGAGATGTGTAGAGTATGTAGAACACAGGTCTGAGGAAGAGGAGGGCAGTGAGACTGGAGTGTTAGTCTTGGAGCTCCATTGAGAAGACTCTTAACCTACATGCTGCTCTTCAATATAAAGGGCAAGGAAAAGAATATTAGAAGCAAAGAGAGCAGTTGGGAGTCAACACCATCTGTTGAAGTGAGATGTTGTGTGGGGATGAGTAGATCAACAGTAGAGATGAGTAGGATAGAGGGACAGGCAATGGTAGTTTGGCAGTGGGACTGACAATCTCATACATGCAACTTTTTCTGAGCAATAATTTAAGGTGATTTCAGTAAAATGAGTTCCTTGAGGATAGAAAAGGTGCAAGAAAGCATAAAATGTGAAAGCAAGTTCTGACATGTGGAGCTAAGAGTAAGCGGCTGAAGATCTTGACTGGCCAGATGTGACATCTGGACACGCAGATGGAGGATTCTCTGGGATGTGCTTGGTAGTGATAGTGGTGGTCGTAGATGCCAATTCATAGCAAGAAAGATTAGGAGACAGCTGATGCTCAATCAGAAGTCTTTACAGTTTAGTAAGGTAATGTGGCTGTGGGAAGCAACTGGATGATAAGGTGTAGTACAGCCTGTGTTACCTACGAATTACTTGTTTTGATTATAGGCATTCTAACTAAAATAAATCCTCATTCTCCTATTAAACATGCAGTACTATAGGCTGTGTTCAGTTTGTGGACTGCCACACACAAATGCAAATCCTTTTTCAAAGTGATGATTCTCAATCTGGAAGAACAGGAAGAGGCAGAGAAAGTAGAGTATTTCTGAAAGATGATCAGTTTAATAAAATTAGGAAACACTGACCCAGTCTATAGTACAGAGCCCCTGGCTTAAAGCATGGCCAGGAGACTGTTATTGCTATGCATTTCATGTGTGTTAAAAAGAGAAAAATATGCTTGAGATTGATCGATTTTGAAAGTGTACCCAAATGGACAGAGATTACCTATTTGGGGAGGGGCTGATGGTAATAACCCTGCAAAGGAAGTGTGCAGCAGTGAGACTATCTGCTTAAGGGCTCTATGTCAAAGGTTGGCTAGTGTTGAGTGTATCCTTCCCCCAAAAGGTTTGACATTGGCATTGCCTATCAGCATAATATTATTCCTTGGTGGATAGACCTTATGTTCCCTTCTCAGATGTGAAACAAGGTGATGGCTGGAGATCACGTCCTTCAGAAGGCAACTCTATGTTTATATTTCAACAGAAGCATATGAGACACCTAGTACCTTAGTGAAAAGAATTTTTGAAATGCCTGCCTCTATCTTAAAGACAAAAATGTTCTGCCATTTGCAACCTGGCTCAATTCACAAGTGATTTAACCTCTAAGCAGAACAGCATAGCAAGGTAAAAGGAAAATGAATTTAATTATGAGATTAGAAATAGTTCAAATGCTCTTGCAAGCTCTACTATGTAAGAACATAAATATACAATGTAGATTGACGACAAGAAGGGAAATCATAAGCACAAAGATCTTTTACCACTCTCTAAGCTCCTTCAACTTTAAACTCTACGTTGAAACAATAGCAACACCCAATGTGTAGTCATAAACACTGTTATCATTTTATTTAGTATCTGTTTGTGTGTGTTAGCTTGAGGGCATCTTCTGTATGGGGCAGGTTGACTGATATCTGCAGTGTTGCCTCAAATGTTTGTTATCAGCTGGAGAATTACCCAGGATGGAAAAATCCAAGATGGCCCCACTCATGGCAGTGTCAGCTGTGGACCAATGACTGAATTCACTGGCTGGCTGATTCACCATTGCCTGGGGCACCTCAGCGCTCTTCCCACAACATCTCATCCCCTAGAAGCCTATGGTCCTGGAGTGATGGCAGGGTCCCAAGAATAGCAAGACACAAGCCTCAGTAAACACGCATTTTAGGACCCATCCTCTAGCGCACTGCTGTTGTTTGTTAACCAAAGGTAGTCACAAGGTTTACCAGACTCAAGGAGTGAAGAAGCAAGCTCCATTATTGATGGAAGGAAAGAATTTATGGTCGGTTTTGTAGATTAATTATAGCAGTTGGGGCTGGGGATTTAGCTCAGTGGCAAAAGCGCCTGCCTGGCAAGCGCAAGGTCGTGAGTTCGGTTCCCGGTACCGGAGAAAAACAAAAAAACAAAAAAAAAAAAAAAAAAAAAAAAAAAAAAAAAAAAAAAAATTATAGCAGTTGTGTCTGTATGTCACTGCAACTGTAAATATTAAATGCTATCAAGTGATTTTTATTTCTCAAATATTCAACAGCGTAGCCTACAAACACCGAGATCCAGCCACACAGGTATTACCTAGAGCTTGTCAGAAACACTGAATCTCAGGTCCCACTCAATGCATATAGAAAGGAATCCACATTTTTGCAAGATCCTCAGGTGATTTTTAAACCTGTTATGATTTTAGAAGCACTGTAGCTTTTTGCTGTTCTTCATATTTTTCTTTCTGAGCACTGCTACGTTCTCCTGTTGAGTGATAGATCTTTGATTTTTAAAGGTGCCAAAACTGTTTCCTTCTGCACAATTGAAACAGAACAAACACAGGTTTAAACAGTAAAACAGGTTGCTTCACAGCATGAATAGCTGCAGAGAGAAGGGATAACATTTTTCTGCTCAATTGTCCTTTGCCTATAAAAATAGAAATTTAAAATTAAAATAATGGTACATAAATATTAAAAAAAATTGGACTTGAGTAGAAGGCAAAATTTAGATGTTAGAGCAATTTAAAGAAATAAAAGCAGGTAGTGCCTATTTAAACTGACCTTATACATTTCTCAACCATTGCTGAACTGGCCTTTGGCTTTCTGAAGGTTTAAAGATGGACTCCATAATTTAAATGTCATTAGAACATGTGCATGTCCCTGAATATACTTTAGGATTTTGTAGGCATAAAAGGACCAGCAGAATTTAGTAAGCATCTAGCACTTGTAAGGCCATGGTCTAAACTTGTAAGAAATACAAAATGTCCCATAGCTTGGTCAATTTTCTTCCTTTCCTACTCTAGAAGTAATCATGGAAAGCAGGAAAGGAAAGTACAAAGAAAAGCAGTAAGATTTCAATAATACAAAATTATTTCACTTAGGGGAGGCTGAGTACATGTATGTGGCAAGTAAAAGGCTTACAGCCTTTCTCAGCTTTTAACTTTCATTTAAGTGAAGGAAACTGGTTACAGAAGATCCAAAGTCTTCCTCCTGGTTTACCTTTCACCTGAAGGTTGAATAGAAAGGGAGAGAGAGAAGGAGGGAGGAAGGGAGGGAACAGAGGAGGGAGGGAAGGAGAGGGAGAGAGAGAGACCTTACATTAAATTGTAATGCTGTCCTTCTGTGTGAAGTTTGCTTCAGGTATTTTCTTCTTGACACATGACACTGTATGTGCTTTGGAGTCCTGGTCCTGCCAGTTAATTAGCTGGACAATTGATAGCTAACATGATCTATTGAGCACTGCGTATATTCAGGCTCAGGTAATTGTAGGTCTGGTAACACAGTAGTGAACAAGAGCAAGTACGCTTGTGAACTAACAAACTTATTTTGTGGTATGATAAATTTAGGAAGAATTAGAGCCATGGGGAAGAGAGAAACTAAGAGAAAGGACCTGTTTTATATAAAGTTAGGCAAGGCTTCCTTGAGAAGGTGTCAGTTGAGTTTACCTGAGTGATGAGTAATAGAAGCTATTTAGAGCTCCATGAGATGGGCAGTGCTTGTGGAGGGAAAGCACGGGCAAGGCCTTGTGGCCAAAATAAATCTATGTTCAGTACACTGTCAGGTGCCTAGAATATTGGAGTGCACGCAGTGGGGATGAAGAGATGGGAAGATGGACTTTGAACACAAGCTATGCTTCCTTAAAGAATCAACACACCTTCACATTCATCTTCATAAATACCAGCAGCCTCATCATCTCCAACAAAGTATTTTATAGAGTGATTATTTCAACCACTAACTTAAAGCAATTTAATATTTTCATCTTACTTATTTCTCAAAATCCTATGAGATCTTATTATTTTCCCAGGATACAAAGGGAAATGAAGGCACAGAAAACCTACTTGCCTTAATGCACCTGTAAGGAGTATATTTCACTAACTATACTAAGTTATAAGAGGTATAAAATATATGGGGTCTTAATTTCCTCTTTGAAGCGTTCACTCATGGATACCTAAAATCTCCTTGAGCTGTAACATTCATGTAAATTTATAAATACCAAATAAAGGTTGGAAGAGGAAGGGAACACTCAATACAAATATGCTGACGGCTGGTCCAAAGGCAGCTTTAGAACCTACTTAAGTAGTGGGAGGTTTCCTAATTTTGCCAGTGGCTTATGGACTGTAAGTAATTTTTTTTTTTAAAGATCTAAATCAAATTGGGCTTTATCCTGAAGTTGGGTCTTTAAATAGGGTTTTTGGATAGCCAAGTGTTCTTTCTTATCCTGTAGAGCAATGCAGACAAAAGATATAATCCCCACACTAAGGCAATTGTCTATCTACCTTTTCTTTTGGGGAGATGCTGCACTGGATACTAGATGTTCAATAGGGGTACTGTCAGAATATCCTACTAGATGTTATGGTTATGTTTGATTGAATAATATATAACTGATGATTAAAGGAAGACAGGATGTAAGGGTTCATCTTTATGCTTTAAGAACTGTTGTCAAAGTGAGAATTGCATCTTTTATCAAACACTGTCACATATGGGAGGCTGGCCTTGTTGAAGTTCTGTCTAGTCAAATGATAATCTTGAATTCCTTTCTATAGGCTAGCTATGCTTAGATAGTAATAACTCTCTATGGCTTATTTAGGGTTAGGGTTGTATATGGCTTGTTGTAGTAACAGAAAGTCATCCCAAAGAATTTAAATTCATCTACTCTACTGAATTTCAATGTGATAGATATTTGAAGAATGTCTCCCAATTTGAATGCTATTTCATGGGAATTAAGTGCTTGCTTTCAATATAAATGCTGAATGAGGGCTGATGTGTATCAACTTGCTTTTGAATTGTTATTTTTGGTTTTGTTGTAAACACGTAAATAATGGTTTGACAAAATGAGACTGGCACATTGCCAAACTGGCCCCTCTCTTCAGGCTTAAAAGGGTTTGTTTCCTTACATAATATGGTGAACTATAAATCCTCCTATTGTTGTGAACATTGCAAAGGTTTCTGAGCTCTTTTTGAGACCCAGATGTACCACTCAGGACATTATTCAACCAATGCAGAGAGAAAACTACTGTTTGCTTTGATGATTTTGCTTTTTCTAAAATCTCAAATAGGTGAAGAAGTAAAGGAATATCTTGTGATGTCAGTGATATGAATAAAGTGAGATTGTGCCTGCACCTCTCCAATTCCAGGTTTCATTCACAATCTATTACTGCCTAGCACATCATCCAAGCTTCAATAAGAATTCCTAGCCAAGCATGGTGGCATATACCTATAATCTCAGCTGCTCGGCAGGCTGAGCTAGCAGGCTCATTAGACTGAGGACTGGGAACTTCAGGAAGACCCTGTCTCAAAATTTTAAAAAAAAAAATTAGAAAGGCCTGGAAATACATCTCAGTGCTAGAGTGTTTGCCTAGCATTCATAAGTCCTGGATTTGATCCCCAGCACCAAAAGAGAAAGGAAAGGAGGGAGGGAGCAAGGGAGGGAAGGAGAAAGATGTTAGCTACCAATTATAAAGTAAACTAGATGGAATTTACCACCCCCCTAACTGCAGTGTGTCAGGAAGGTTAAAGTGACACATTCAAAAAAGTCCTCCAGAAATATATATTTTATGTTCTATGTAAAGATGTTAATAACTCAAGAATTGGACCCTTCTGCAGCAAAGAGTTTCTCTCTCTTTGGCCTGCTGGTAGGAAATGAAGCAAGGTTTTTCATTGGACTATTTTAGGAGATAAGAGAGGAATTACCTATTATAAAGTAATACTCAGAATCTCAGAGAATATTCTTCTGATTCTGACAATTAGTGAATGCTTTTATCTTGGACAATTTTTTTTATCCACTTAATATTTATAAACAACTCAATGATTTGTACTATCAGGACTAAAGTTTCTTCACCTGTAAAGTGAGATGAATGGTCTTGCCTTACAGCACAAATTTTAAGAAAATAAACATAAGATGATACATACAGAGTTATATTCAAAGATGCATTCTACCGTTATGAGTTTTTTCAATTATTTCTGTCATTTTCTAAGGCTATTAATGAATAGTAGACATACATGTAGCACTCCCCTCTCTTTGGTGAAATAACTATAGTTGTTAGCAAAGTGAAGATGTGTGAGGGTTCTTCCCACCCCTATCATTCTTTTCTGACTCTTTGAACCTAACTTTAGGATTGAACAATGGCTTATCTTTTCTAAAACGTGATGCAGTCAGCCCCTTGCCTCACAAAGTGGCTGAGTGAGGAACAAGCAGAGTATTTGAAATCATCTACAGATGTTTGTCATGGGAGGAGCAGCTCTCCATTTCATTTCATTCCTATCAAGTGCGATATGAAGAGACTTGACTTTATTAATATCTTGCTACCTTTTCATTACCATCTTTGATTGTTCTAAAGTAAATCACATATGTGATATCATATTCTTAAATATTTAGTGTGTACCTCTTAAAAAGCCTTTTTAAGAAAACCTAACTATAGTACTATTATCCCTTTTGTAAAATGAATAATACTACTTGCTTGATGTTACCTGATACATTGCCCATGTTCAGGTGCCTTATATTGTGCTTCTTGCTGTTTTATTTTTATTTTTATTTTTTTTTTTTGGTACCAGGAATCAAACTCATGACCTCAGACTTGCCAGGCAACCACTTTTGCCGCTGAGCTACTTCTTGCTTTTTTAAAAGCAACTTCTGGCAACTTCTTGCTTTTTTAAAAGCAAATTTATTTGAGTCTAGATCCAAAACATGTTTCCAATTTATTCATCAGGAAGGTGGTGCCTTTTAAGGATGGACACTGAAAAACAGACCAAGTTATTCCCCTTCACCAGCGACACCACCGGTATCCACCACCATACTATCAATATTCATCCACACATTCACTCATTCAAAGATTTATTGAGGTTGTCTTTTTAATGTGCTAGATGACACAGATATATCAATATAAATTTGACGTGGTAGTTTCTCTGACATGCCCACATATAAAATATGACTAAAACAATATAAGAAATGTTTATCACAGGCATAACATGGAAAAACTGGATAACATACCTCCCTATTTATTTGGTAGGTTATCAAGTTTTTCTATATTATCTTTGTGTATTCTAATATACCAGAAAGCTATATATTCTAAGTGCAGTTAATTGTGGCAAGGTTTAGTTTTTGCAAATGTGTGTATGTGTACACCCACAGACTCTGATGGATGATAAAAGGCTATATCAGCCGTGGTGGGAAATAAAAATGTAAGTTTAAGGGGCTGGAGATTTAGCTCAGCGACAAAAAGCGCCTGCCTGGCAAGCGCAAGGTCGTGAGTTCGGTTCCCGGTACTGGAGAAAAACCAAAAAAAAAAAAAAAAAAAAAAAAAAAAATAACTTTAGTCTTTACCGTGATTACATTTAATCAGTACCCTATTCCTGCTAACATGTTTTGCAAGCGTAGCTCTGGCATGGAAGGTAATCTATGCTCTATGGAAAGCTATATCACTTCTGCAGGTACTCTGAATTTTATTTTATTTTTTTTAAGTGTGTGGGCTGTTGGAAAGAGTATCCCTTATGTTGAGGAAGCAACAACAAAACAAACCATCATTCTACACGTACTTGCGTTTTTTAAGATGAGGTTTGAGATGGTCGTGGTCTATGCAAAATTTCACAGAACCATTTCAACATCTTTTTTTTTCTCTAGAGAGCAAATTACTTACCATCTGATAAGCATGCTTAATTCTCTTCTTGTCTACTGTAGGATTTTATTATTTGGAACACTAAATCAAACTTAGTACAGGTCACATCCGATAAAATGCCCAGCGATTAAAAAGAAGTAATATAGTGGCTTTTCTAAGCCCTTCTTTTTACGTGGCCTGAAAATAGATCCATGACTAAGTGTATGCGTCGTCTTGGAATTGGGAGATGATCCCTTACGCAACTCACGAGGCACACTGCCACTTCCCTGAAACTAGTGAACCTATGTACCATTGTCATAGTAACTCCCTCTTCCTTGGACTCCAGACTTCATCGCCAGAGCCTACTGTCCCCTTGGCTAGCTGGCTGCGCCCCCTGGCAGGGCCAGCACCCGCCCCCAGCACCCGCTGGGAGGGGCAGCGCGGTGGTGGGGACAGCGAGGCCCACGCGCCAGCCTGGCCAGGCGCAGACGCTGCCCCGCCCCCCTTGTGTTGCCGTGGCGATCGGAAACGGCGCATCAGGGGAGACGAGTGGGTGCCAGGGCTGCCTGGCGCGGGTTTTCAAAACCACTAGTTCCTCTGCGTGTGAGAGATTCCCTAATAGCTGCGTGCCAATCCGGGTCACCAACCAGAGCCACCTTGCAATCCTGGAGAGCGGAGCCTGGCCAGCCTATTTCTTGCCCAGTGCCGATGGAGAAAGAAGGCCCCCTTCTTCCCTTGTAGGCCACACATGGAGCTAGGAAGTAAACGATCTCCTAGATTCTTGAAGATGGCCGTCGAAGCGGGTGGCCTGCGATAGTAGCAGCCTTTTTCCTGCCTAGTGGGTCACATCATTCCTCTCGCAGGTAGCTCAAGAGTCCCCAAATCTGACTGCAGACTGAGTCACCTGGGGAGAGCTTGTGGTTTGGATTTTTGTTAGATTCCGGGCTAAGACCTCTTCATATCCCAAACTTGCGAAGTAAGAGGGCTGCAGGAGGGCCTGGGGGTCTGTATTTTGAAGCAAAGCCTCCAGGTGACCCTGATTTGCACCTACATCTGGGAACTTGTTCAGGAAACCACTTCCTGCCTTCCCCTTTATCTCTAGCCTTTCCTCTCAGCTCTCATTTTTGTTTGCTAATCTCTGGAGAATTCAACTCCTCTCTCCTCCCCCCTAAGGTGCTGCCTCCTGCTCCTCCTTTTCCTTCTCCTTGTACTGTTCTGATACTTTTCCTCCCTCTCTTTGAATCCACACCTACTGCTTAAGGCCACAGTTATCTAGCAGGCTTGCTGCAGTCCTGACACCTGTCTGAGTTTCCAGGGCACAGATTGCTCCTGTAGTACCTTAGTGAGAGGACCCCCCATACCACTAGCAGCAGGGTAGAAGGTGCACCCCACTTTGGGCAATTTCACGGGATTTGCCTTTTCTAGAGCACAGGGTGAGAAATCAGGTTATTCTCGCGAACATTAGAGACATCCCAGTTTTCATAGCACATAGCAACCTCTTCATCTACCATAGTGCCTCCTCTTCATTCTATAATTACAGATCACCCTCCAGGTGAAAGAAAAGCATGTAAAACTGGGGCTTAAAACCAAAGAAAAAGTACCAAAAACCTCTCCATATTAACCTCCCTCTCGTTATTGAGGCTGTTGTTTTATTCAAAGATACCCTTTTGAGCACGAAAACCACGAATCCTTAAAGATTTACCTGTTTCCAAGTTTCACTTAAAGCCATGTGACAAATGAGTGCAAAGACCAGGCAAACCTCTCTGTAAAGTTCGGTGACTGGCTTTTGGGTGAAGAAGTGGATCTAGGTGCTCCCTGCTTTGCTCAGGGGCTGCTCCTCTCTGCAGAAGGGTTGTCACTCCTCTCAGCAGGAGCCACAGGCTGTGTCTGAGGGCAGGCTACCTGCGCAGTGAGATCATTTCCTCTGCCTTCTTGTGGATTTGAGGTCAAGGACTCCAAGCATCAAAGTCCCTGCCAGAAGAGAGGGAACCTCTACTTAAAATATCAACTCACAGGAAACCAGCCTGCTAGGAATGCCTAACCTGAAGGTAAATGGAGATTAAAGACAAGACACAAAGATAATTTTCAAAGAGGGGCGAGGGGGCTCTTACCTCTAGCGGACAAAGAGCCCTGAACATTTAGTGCCCCTTGCTTTTATTTACTTAGATAGGGGAGGCAGGCAACTAGGGCAGCAGACGATGCAACTGCCTCCTGTTACCTATAGTATGCACCCACGTGAACAACCTCTCTCAGCTCCGCTGACTCTTCCCTGGTAATTGCAATGTGCCAGAAGCCTGCACGCTGCCATTGCCAAAGGAGCATAGCTCAGGCTGTTTTGTCCTTTATGCTCCCAGAGAAAGTCAATTAGGCCTTGATCCTCATTATTTACCAACTAGCTAATGATTTCAAATACTACCCAATCAGATGAGAAATCAGTAACTTTATTTTTAAGAAAAACCTTTATGTGTATAGGTTTGAGTGACCTAGGAATCGTGAGAACTTACAAATACATATTATAATATATAATGAAAATATACACTTTAATATATAAAATCTATTATAAAATATACCATAAGATATAAACCATAAAATATATCACATATATTATATATATATATAATATATGTATATAAAGATACTAAACCTTGCAGGTAGGAGAGACTGATTTACATGAAAAGAGAACTAAATTCTTTCCCTAAAGTGGTTTCCCACAAAGTTTTGAAGTAACTCCTTTCTCAGCATGATCTGGACTACCCTTCTCATCTGCATGTTGGGTACCTCCCTTCCTCATCTTGCCCCTGCGGACCCTTTATTAATCTTATTCCAGCCCACCCGTCCTTTCCTTTGATCTCCCCCTTCAGTTCCAGTCTGTTTTCTGAGCATTCTTCCCCTCACCTTCCCACAACCATCTCTCCCATGCTTCAGTTTCAGTGTAGAGGTCCCTTTTCCTCAATTCCAAAGCCACCAGATTATGATTTTACCACCTATTTTGATGTTCTGCCCTAGCATGTATTACCACTGGACGTCCTTTTTCAAAATGTGTATCTTTTTTCCTTTCTTCCTGTAAAATATAGGCTTCTTGAGGATGGGGTCTTAACTCTTCCATTCCACCCAGAAGATTACAAGACACTGAAAACATACTCATTAGACATTTGTTGAGTGAATAAATGAATGAAAGGATGTCTGTGTGACTTGCCAAGTGGGATTTTCCAACATTAAACACTAAGGTTTTCAGAGGAAAAGATTCACTGTAGGCTGACGGGGAGAAGAGCTCTTAGAGAGGAGGGGACACCCTGCTCTGTTGCTATGCAAGATTTAGAGCTACAGAAAGGAGCATGGATTGGTTTCACATAAGGAAGAATCTGCCAATTAAATGATCTCAACCATTTTGGCCACACACCAATTATTCAAGTATAATTGAATCCCTTTACCTCAGTTTCCACTTGTGTCAGAGGTTATTGGCTGTTCGAACACTGTGATTTTTAGAGCCGTTTCCTATCTTTCCTGACCTGGGAGTGTTGGCATGTCAGCTACTGCAGCAGAAACTGCATCAGAGAAATCTAGTTTAAAGTGCTGGCTCTTTCTCCACAATATGTGAAGGGGGAAAACAGTTTTTCTCTTCATTGGCGAAGAAGATGGTTATGGCTGATTAATCAGGCCATTAGATACAGTTTTGCTGCATTCAGTAGAAGCAGTGATGAGAATTTAGCCTGAATATTCATGTTATAAGTGCTACATAAGTTTGGAATGCTTATAGATTCACAGAATTCAAGAGCTGAAAAGGACCTTCGAGATCATTTGGGTTCTGCAGCCCATCCTCCATAGCATTTTTAATTTTACAGCTTAAAATACCAACACCCAAAGTAATAAAGTGACGGGCTTATGGTTACATGGCTAGCTGGTAGGCAAACAGATTATCCAGCTAACTCTCAGTCCAGTGCTCTTTATATTAAGCTTAAGTGAGCTTCGTGCATTTGGTCGTGTTACATAAGCAGAAAGCGAATCTGGACGCAATGACTAGGCATAGAAGAAACCTCATCATCATTTTCAAAGTTGTAGCGGTGAAAGTGAGAAATACATGTTGGAGGAAAGTGGCTGGTGTTTCAAAGGAGATAAAGCAATGCTCATCATCCTCCCCAAGAGTATCTGGGATGCAAGCAAGTGAGAGAGGATGCTATTGTTCTGCTTCCCCCATGCATTTTCTGCATTACTTAAACCGTCACGCAGAAATAATAACACACCTTTGCAATTTTTTTAATTCTTTAACTGGCAGTGCACAGCACAGGGAAATTCATTTTTGGCTAATGAGCTTAGCTTTTCTTTCGCAAATAGTGTCAAATGTCATTCTTCCCATCCTCCAGCAGATGGCAACTCTTGTCTTCTTGTCATTTTTATCTTTTCCTACACTCAAAAAAGCTTTGTCTCCCACCCCCTTATTCTTCAAAAGTCCATCTGTGTGCACCGCTAAGCCTTCCACGGACCTGCGGCTCCAGCCCTTTGCCTGGGGAATCACTGCCGCTAGCATTTGACTGTAAAGGTCAAGCTAAATGTTCTGGAAATTAAAAAAAAAAAAAAAATCACAAATTAGCCAACAGTTCTAATTTTTAAAAAGGGAAGGAAGAAAGAGGATAAAGTTAGGGATTCTAAAATAAGATGTAACATTGAAACTTTCCATTTAAGGAAACACAAAATATATTCTTCAAAAGAAATGGAAAAAAAAAAAAAACCCATCCTTTTCTTCAGGTCTAGTTTCTTAAGGAGGCAAGGTTCCATTACATTCTCTTGAGTTATTGGTGTTAAAGAGTCATAAATATTTCCAGAAATAATAAGGAGGAATGCAACTCCTGGGGCTTCCTATGATTGTGTTTTTTGTCTTTCTGCCTTCTCTTCTCTCATCCCCATTTTTATGTACCTTCTTTCTTTTAATAGTCAAAGCTACTATGCTTGTCCCCTTCCGTCTTTATGGAAACTAGGTTTCTACTTCCAAATGTGTTCCAAAGGAATTGCAAATAAATGCCTTTATTGATCTCTTTCCAGTTCTCCTTTCCACCCACTCTCACCCCAGCCCTACCAACTGATCCTGGTCGTTTTTACCCAAAAAGCATGGAAGTCAAAACACATGCTGCTGTCAAAGTGCAAGTCTGAAGGCAACTGTATGAAATAATAATAATTAAAAGGAGAAATAGACACTGCTCTTTGTTGGGGCAGACATTAATGCCCACAGGTATGGCAAAGGCGATTCCTCATCCATTCCTTGTTGCAAGGCTGTGTATAGATTTCCAAGCTGGGGCTCTTGCTTAGATATCTTGCTTTCATTGTGAGTGCCTCAGGAGGGGAACAGGAGGGGCACAGGTTGGGAGTCATTTTCAAAATGAATCTGATGGTCTAAAAACGTGCATGCAGGGCAATTCTACCTCATCCTCTTCCCATAACCTAGTCCTTGTGTCTTCTTCAAGATTGAAGAAGTATGAATTTGTATAACAAAAACTACAGGCTAAATTCTGAAGCAAGGAAACTGTAACAGTAACATGCTTCTTGTTAATAAAAAAGATAAAAGGCATTTTTAGCTTCAGCAACTGCATATTTCTTGATTATTACTATCGTCATGTGAAAATATGAGCTGATGTTGCAAATACAGTTCTTGGAAACAACCATAGATTCCTGCGGAAATCCGAGTGTGTTGTCCTTTACTGATAGCCACTAATGAAAACAGGAGCTCACTTTGAACCAACAAATAATTAGCACTAACAGTAGAAGTACAAATAGAGATCTAATTAATTACCCAATTGTTTTGTCCTGCTATACCATTTGCATCCCTGCTTCAACTTTAGCTACAATACAGGACCAGGTCTTGCTTCTTTTGATTTAGGGATAATACCTTATCTACATGCTCATTGTGGACAGCAGTCTGTGCTAGGCTACAAGTCTCTCCTTCCCTTTTATATGTGTGTAGGGCAGCGGTGGTGAACCTATGGAGTGCGTGCTACAGTGGGCCGTTAGTATCATTGAAAGTTCTGCTGTTGTATTATTCTTTTAATGTATAAGTTGTTTTGTTTAAACTGAAAACCTCATGCTGGGCATGGTGGCACATGCTTGTAATCCCAGCACTTGGGAGGCTGAAGCAGGAGGATCCTCATGAATTCAAGATCAGCTTGAGCTACAAAAGTGAGCTCAAGACCAGCCTGAACTGCATAGTGAGATCCTACCTCAAAAAGACAAAAAAATAAAATAAAATAAAATAAAATAAAAAAACTAAACTAAAAACCTCAGTATTCAGATTTAGTTGCAACAGTGGCACTTTGCCATAGATAAATGGGTTTGGGGTTGCAGTTTGGGCACTTGGTCTCTACATGCTTTGCCATCACTGATGCAGGGCTTTATGCTTTTGTTGCTGCCTATGTTCTCCACAGTTCTGATGCCTGGAAATGTTTACTTATTGGTATGGGTAGCTTATCTCACATTCACAGTTGGGTGCATTTCGCGGTGAATATGAAAGGGCAAATAATTAGTTGATAATTCTGAGTGATGAGGACAGCTCTCTGGATTCTCCATTTTGCTGTTTGTGGCAACAGACACTTAGCTTCTCCTGTCTCCTCTCATTCCAGCCCTATCAGTCAGAAAGCAGAGGATATTTTGTTTTGGGGGAGAGTTGTCATTATCCTTCTTCTTCAAAGAAAGATGATTAGTTCCTCTTGAAAGTACCAGTGACTTTTCCTTCTTTTGTCTGTCTTGAATGAGGAGGCAACATTGAACGCTTTTATGCGGTGACTTCTTGTGTGAGATTGAGGCAGAACAATAGGGTGACTGTTGAAATTGTTTTCTAAAAAATTAATACAGTAACAGCTATATTGTCATCAGTCCCTCTCAAAACTCTCCCCACACTTATTTCATTATTCTTGCCACTTCCTTCAGCAGTTCTGGAAGTCCTCCTTTTACATTTTTAGTTGTGCTGCTGTGGCCGCCTTGATGTCCTTAGTTGATCCAAACTATTATCTTTCGTGGTTGTTTTGACCTTGGGAAACATCCAGAAGCCACACGGTGCTAGGTCCAGTGAATAAGGAAGATGAAAACACGTGGTAATGTTTTCACCGCTTGATCGTCCATTGCATGGCACCCGACGGCAACATTCCCCATACCTTTGATCACACTTCATGAAGATACCAAAGGCTTCCAGAACTGACACAGAACGTGGCGAGAATGATGAGATAAGTTATTTGAGGCAATGGAAGCCTGGTGAGGGGGAATAGTGACAGTGGGTCTT
Organism: Chinchilla lanigera; assembly: GCF_000276665.1. Classification (NCBI taxonomy): domain Eukaryota; kingdom Metazoa; phylum Chordata; class Mammalia; order Rodentia; family Chinchillidae; genus Chinchilla; species Chinchilla lanigera. Next base: position 6,299,282 of record NW_004955424.1, on the reverse strand, counting down.
TTACTGCAATACTTTTTAAAATTTAATATCCCCCATGTATTTTGATTGCTTCTATATGTGTTGCAGGGACACGGTTACAGGTGGGGGAATGACTATGTGGCCAAGCCAGGCTGGAGACCCTCGGGCAGGAAGGACAAGCAAGAGAGGCATAAGTTGGAACAGTCACTTGGTGAGGCAGGTGGCCTCACTGCTTGGGAAGGGCCAGCCTTGATCCTGGCTGCTTTCCTAAAGGTTTTCCACATGTTGGATTTTTTTTTTAAGGTGTTGTTCATTGAACTCAGGGTGTTTGAATGGAGCTACATCCCAGCCCTTTATTTTGTAAAAATTATTTTTGTATGTTTTTCGGTGGAGACAGGACCTAAGGTACTAAATTGCCCAGCTTGGTTTTAAAATTGTAATCCTCCTGCCTCACCTCCCAAGAGTGCTGGGATTGTGGGTATGTCTCATCAAGCCTGGTATGTGTTGGGTCTCTTTAAAACAATCCCTGAAAGTAGATCCATTTCACATGTCTTTACTGAGCATCTACTATATGACAAATTATTTGGCAAGTATAGCAGCAAACTATAAGACATTCACCCTGACCACAGATAATGCATGTTCAGCTGAAAATGCTTCTACTGGAACTGATTGAGCCCCAAGGAGGTCATAAAATTTGTCCTAGATCTTAAACTTGAATCTGAGTCCTTCTGACCCCAAATTATCATTGTTTTAATTCTCCTATTAAACTTGACTATTTTTAAAAATTGAAATTAATGTATCACAAATTATACCCAGCAACTGTCTACTTAAAGACAAGCTGACAATTGGGCTGTTTAAACCAGAACATTTCTTAGATGACAAATTATCGTGCAAAGGAATGACATCTTTTTGGGATGTTGTGTTCTGTGGTGGATGGAGTGTTAAGTCCTTCAGCAGCTGCTTTCCTGGGTCTCCACAGGTCCAGGGGTCCATTGCCACCAAGTGGCTTGTCGCTCATTATTACGTTTAGTACTATAGCAACGGCTCCACCAGTGTCTTTATTAAAGCTTGCTCTAGGCTAGCGTTTTCCCCCAGGTCAGTAATGAGTTTAGAGGAATGGATGTGGAAATGAGATTTGTTCTCACCAGTGGAGTGAATTATGTTTCATTGGGACCCCCAGGCTAATATTTCAAATTTGCCATAAGGCACTTCATCAAAAATTCTATTTTAGCTCCAAAAGGACTATGCATGCCTATTAGCAAATACAGAGCATGCCTTTAAACTGTGTTTTTCCCCCTTCCCCCGGCTCCATGCACTGAAGGCTTTTAGAATTAGCAGTTTGTGAAAACAGTCCATTTCCATGGGCCAGTGAATGGTGCACAGAAGAAGTGCAGCCCTTTTATCTAACAAGGCCGGGTCTGCGACAACTGAAGTGAATCAAATGCAGAGCAGCCACGAGGCATCAGCATATTAGGAATGCATCGTCACACCAGGCGAGGGGTAGCGTGCCAGGCACATTCACGTGGATGGATTTGTGTTTGCTGTCTTTTCAATCTTCATACCTCGGCTTTGTTGCCAGGGCTCATTTCGATGCCACTGAGGCTGATGCAGTTAAATGCTCTCCCATTTGAGCCTGGGATTTTTAACATCTACTTTACTGAGCTACAACATTCTAAAGAAACTAATCACAGAGGTGGCTCAGTTGGGAGATAGGGCTGCACATCAAAGCGCTACTTCCACAGTAGCAGAGATACTCAGAAGTTCTGGGTGGTTGGGTAAGACCACAGTTATTCGTTATCTTATAGGCACTCCGTGCAGTGGGAAAGTGGAAGATCCCCACTATGCTTCTGTCCCTTCTCTGCTCACCTTACCACTTCTTTTGCCTCACAGAGAAAGGGTTGTATTCCGGGACAGTAGTCACCAGCAGCTTTTCGTTACCAAAAACTGAGAGGGCAGTGGCATCTTCACTCTATGCAGACTGCATAGGAATTGGTTTGAAAATAGAGTGCAGGTCCCCACTTTTCTTTAACAATCCTCATTACCTTCACAGCACTGATAATGGCTCCCCTCCAAAAATGTGTCCATTGTTGACATAGCTGTACTAATCTTGAAGGAAGAAGATACACTAGATCTGATTCTGCTGATGCTATTCTAATCCTTCAGATCCCTCTGTCTCTCTGTCTCTGTCTGTCTCTGTCTCTGTCTCTGTCTGTCTGTCTGTCTGTCTGTCTCTCTCTCTCTCTGCTGTAGTTTGGGCTGGCCTTGAACTTACTATGTATCCCAAGCTCGCCTCAGATTCATGGTGATCCTCCTGCCTCAGCCTCCAGAGTGCTAGTCTTATAGGTATACACCACCATGCCTGGCTTTCTTTCATTTTTTTCAGGTGAGCATTTGGGCAGATGCTATTCTTTTTGATTTTTGTTCTTAAACTTTATTGTAGTACAATGGCCTATAACAAATACACACATTTAAAGTGGAAAATGTGATATTTTGACACATATGTATATGCTTGTGAGGCAATGATCAAAAATTAAAACAGTGCACATCCATCCACTTGAAAAACTTCCTCCTGTCACTTGTAATCCCTCTTTTCAGTCTCTCCCTGTCTCTGCAGCCTAAATGACCACTGATCAAACAGATACTATTTTTGATTTGAGATGCTATTACATACAGGAGTAGGTTTCTGTTGGACATACATTTTTTTTTTTTTTGGCAAGCACACATTGAGTGAGGACCTCCAGCCTTGTCTGATTTTTCTGTAAGGAAGCACAGAAATGCAGTCACTTTCCTCAATTGCATGTTTTAGTTTAGTTGTGCAAATTATTGTGCACATAGTAGCATATTTATCTTTGAAAAGACAAACACTATTTATGGCCAAACAGACAAACATTATTTATGGCCAATGTGGGGTTTCAAATGCCACTGGACAGGAATTAATATACTAAGTCCTATGCACATCATTAGCACTTTAAGCTGGCCCTTACCTCCCAGGAAGCTGGCAGCCTCAGGATCTGTGAGCTGTCTGTTTTTACTAGCTGTTAATTGTTAATAGATTTCCAGGTGTGGGTCATGCTGTGTAAGCATCAATCCTTCATTTAGGAAGGTCTGAGGCTGTTCGTGATTGTGAAAAGGCAAGCAATAAACAAAAACTGGAGAAATCTCAGCATCCTCACTAAAAGTGTCACACCCGGTAATGCTGCTGGTAGTAAAAGCAAAATTTATTAGTGAGGGAACAAACCTGCACTGTAAAAAAGGAGAGTTAAGTGCAAAAGATGGAGAAAGAAGGCCCCAAAAGGAGGTTGAGAAAAAAGAAAAACATTGAAGAACTCAAAGCCATTTAAAAAGATAGCTGAAAAATCAGGCATGGTCGGATTTGACATGTTCTCCTTGTTCTAAGACAGAAAGGGAAGCCATTTAAGGTGAGCTTTTTAATAATTCTGCTTGAGAGTACGTACCATAGGAAGCTTTGCTGTCTTCTCTGTCGGGGGAGTGGATGTACTAGTCTAGGGTTCTGCAAGCTACAATCCTGAAGCCAAATTCGGCCACTGCCTATTTTCTTAGGGACTGCAAGTTAAGAATAATTCGATATTTCCAGTAGTTGGAAAAAAATCAAGAGAGAAAGAGTTTTATGGAGTGTGAAAACTAAGTGGAATTCAAATTTTGCTATGTGTAAATATATTTCATTAGAACATAAGTACATTCATTTGTTTATGTATTGTCTATGGCTGCTGATTCATTAAATCAGAGTAAATTAGTTGCAACAAGAGCTTTACACTGCAGAGCCGTATTTAATCTTGGCCCCTTACAGAATAGGACCATGAACCTCTACGTTCATCTACTGCATTAACTATCAATTTTTTAATAAAGGCAGTAACCTTCTACTGATATAGCTCTTCCGTGTCTAGTCTTCTCTTTGCAGAAGCTAAATCTTGTATGCATCTGCCTATTTACTCTCCCATTTCCAAGATTCCAAGGGTTAACTTATGACAGGTCCATGCTTGGCTCTGTAAGGTATAGGAGAAATGAATTCAACTTGATCTCTGTTCTAGAGTACTTACAATTTGGTTAGAAGCACCAGGAGTAGTAAGCAAGATAAAATATGCACATACAAATAAAGGAGAGAGTGATGGACATGTAAGAGAGTTTCTGGAATGACTTGAGATGCTCCTTCCCTTTTCTCTAAATAAAAATCCAACCTAGCAGTTGCTCCTATTGGAAATCTTGTCACCATCATTGACTATCCCTCTTGCATTGCCTCAACTTGCTTTGCAGTACCACCTGCTTGGTGTTCCATGCAAATGACACAGGACTGAGCTCAGTCCACTGATTAGTTACGAACACCCTGCCTGTCTAAGTCCTCTGACCTTTCCACTATCACAGTGAAGTCTGTCCTTTCTTCGCCTGGAATGCCTTTGAATTGTCAACTGAGCTCCATTTCAGGTCTTCTACCCTAATCTCAGTACTCATCTCTGACTTGGATCGTGGTGAAAGCTCTGGTACCTGGGTCTGTCATATTATTTTTTTGCATCTGATCTTTTCAGAATTTACATATGATCATGCTGCTTTTCTGTGTATGACTCTTCCTAGTGTTGCTATATTTCTTATGAAAATATTTCAAACCTTTGCTATCTCTCAAGATTCCTGAACGAGCAGTTTTCTGTCATTTTAGCAATCTCATTTACATGAATCTCCTCCTCAGTTCCTTTATTATAGCTACATGGACACCTTACAGCTTCTCTAGGTGAATATATAATTCATTTTCCTAACCAAGATGTGTCTGTGAAAAAGGACTCTATTAATAATTATGTCAGGACAATGGGCTACAGCCAGAATGGTGTCAGGCAAACCAAGACATAAGGTCACCCTAAACTTCTCAGATATACCACACTCTTTCCTACCTCAGATTATTTGAATGTGAGTTTTCTACAATTCCTTAATTATTTCCTTTCATAAATCTCAGGTCTTGTCTGACTTTACAGATGAAGCTGAATTCTCTGGTTATTCACAATCAGAGTATCTTTGCAATCCATCAAACAATTTTAATTCCATTACAGCTCATCAGACTAGCATGATTAATGCTCTCAGTCTGCTCAGGACTGATGGGGTGCAACTGCACCCTGCAAACCTAGAGGAGTTCTTAAGAAGTTACAGTGGCTAAAACAAAAAACTTTTGTTGGGTGGATGAATTAAGGAGGAAAAGAAATGGAAATGAAAGCAAGATGACTTCCAGTTGGGTTAACCCAGGTTCCTTGGGAGTGAGTTTCCCTTTCTACCTAATGGGTGAGTTTTGGTTGCATGTGAGGGTAGAGGAAGAGGCTGCCCATGGGGATAGAACTCCCATCAGGCCCTTCTCCTCTTTCCACTGTCAAGTGATCTCTGTAAAGGATGTGAAGGTCTTTAACAAAGTGTTTGGTGTAAATATCTATATAGCTGAATATGTTATCTACTGACATCTACTCTAGAAGTAGCTGCATGTTTAATAAGAAAGTAAGCCTTAATCGATAATATGAAAGGGAAAGAAACTGCTCAAAGGAAGGAATAACTGGGACGAGGGAAAGGAGAAAAAGAAAGAAAGAAGGAAAGGAAAAAAAATATATATATATGTATAAAGAAGGAGAGCTGGCATAACTGCTCTGCTGATATCTAATGGTTTATTTAAAGGAACAGTGAATGCCTATTTTTTTTTTTCCTTTTGACCAATTTTGCATGCTTATATCTGGTAATCTGAACAAATAAATTTTTTTTTTTTTTTTTTGGTTTTGATTTTTCTCTGGTACCAGGAATTGAACTCACAACCTTGCACTTGCCAGGCAAGCGCTGTGCCACTGAGCTAAATCCCCAGCCCCTGAACAAATAATTTGAAGACAGCAATGTGCAATATAACAGCCATTGGTGAATTCCCACCATCTTGCCTTGTGAAACTCTATCTTTTCTAATTTTTTTTGTTTTTATTTTTTATTTTCCTTAATGGTTTGATCAGTCTTGCATTCTTAAATCTGGTGATCTGAGCAACTTTGTTGAAGATAACAACGTATACTATAACAGCCACTATTAATTCCAATCATTTTGTTCTGAAACCCTGAATCATTTTTACTGTTTTTGCTTTGTTTTGTTTTTGTCTATGTTGTTGGTGTTTTGCTATTGTTCTTTTATAAGCCTTTGTCCAAATGGTTAAGACATAGTGGAGATATTTTGACCCAAGAATGGAAGTTATGCTTTGGAGTTGAGAAAAGAGAATGAAGAGGGAAGTCTATTTTTAGCATGGCCCCTAATTCCCATGCCTTAAGTGGCTGCCCACTCTCCCAGGGTGTCAGACTCCAAGACTGTGGGGTCTGAAAGGGCACTGAGGTATATATTCCCATCCAAAGAGTTTGGGTAGACCACATGGGACAACAGTCCAAATATTTTCTCTCAAATTCCCCCGACCAATCTATACCAGCCTTGGATATGGGGAACTTTTTTCCACCCTCTGTATTTCTGGCATCGGTGCGTGGCAGCAGATGACAAGTTTCCACTGGGAGAGACAAGATCATCAGAGAGGCACATTAGAACTTTTCCAGGGGTCAGGATCTTCAGTGTTTTCTTCAGAAAAAGTCAGTAAACAAGAGCCCCAAATTCCTATGAAATGAAGGTTTCTCACCATTTGATGTATGTTACAGAAAATAATAGATTATGAAATACAAAACACACACACATATACACATATTTGAGATGCATATTTTTTGGTGGGGGGAAACCCAGTGAAGTTAAGGCCTAAATTATGGTTTAAAGTTTAATGATGCCTCATCGGGACCAGGACTTAGATTTCCAAATTTCAAATTCTGTATCTTCCCTCTTTCATGTGATAATCAAAAGCTTTTAAACATACAGAAAAGGAAAAGAGACTGCACAGTAAAGATTTATGTATGCGTTTTTTAATTCACTTCAGTCTTTGCACCAAGCTACATCCTCAGACCTTTATTTTATTATTATGTTTTTAAATTTTGAGACAGGGTTATGCTAAGTCACTATGTTGTTCAGGCTTGGCTTGAACATACGCTCCTCCTGCCTCAGCCTCCCAGAATGCTAGGATCATGGATAAGCTCCGCCATGCCCAGCTTCATATAAATTTAAGAGGACCTAAATACTTAAATTGATGAATTTCATCCCTTTAATTTTATGCTTACTCTTTTCCCGTATTTGCCTGATCAAATTTCTGTCCTATGTTTGAACACTTGCAGAAGAAGTTGCAGATATCAGTATGCTACTCTCCATGAGTACTTCACTGAGTAGTTTCTTATTCAGAGTTTGGTATTTGTTTCCCTTTTTGAGGTAAAATGTATACCCAGAAAGATGAACAAGTTTTGACAAGTGCATGCATCCATGAATCTCAAACCTGTATAGTACTTTCCTTTTTCCATTTAAAATAGCTTCAAATGTGCTACATTTTACTTAAATAGTCATTTTAAAATCATTTCCTGTAGAAAATGGACTTGTTCCTTTAGAAAACATTTTCACAGGAAACAGATCTGTGTAACTTTAAGCCATACTTTTAACAACAGGCTTTACAAGGTGCTGCACTCAAGGAGCTACGAAGAAGTCACCCTGTGCATGTTTTAATTCATGATAGATGAAGATCCTGAGTCGGGGGGATGTACTTGAGTGGGACAAGAATGGAGATACTTCAAAGAAAATTCATGAGGGTCACAGAACCTTGTAGAAAATTTAGCACTGGTCCCAGCTCAGTACATGTTTGCGCTCCCACGCAGCCCTGATGCTACACTCTGTATTTCAGAAAGGCAGCTTACTTGGACTATCCACCAAGGTGGGGTGTGGGCACAAACAATAGGACCATGAAAGTCATGTGTTCTTTTACTTCTACTGTAGGAATGTTCAATCTGACTACCCTGTCCACTTTTGCTCCTATGGAAACAAATCATACAGGCTAGAGCAGCTTTGAGAGACAGATGCTCTGCACTCTCTCCCCTGGCTGTCTTCACACATATCCTGCAGGTTGCATGGGCTTATGTGCGTGCATTTGTATGTGCACACACACATATGCAAACACATACACATATGTACACATACACACACGCAAATATCCTTCTTGGTTTATCAAGGAGATGTTAACAAACAGCTGCGAAGCTTCTAGCTCCTGAAACTGTGGGAAGCTGATAGTGCAATGTAGGTTCAAGGCATGATGGACTCTCACTGGAAAATTTTGCCCAAAACCTGGGAAAAACTTGAAACAAATGAAACACGATGCCTCATTTCAAAAGGTGGAGCTAAACCGTAGGACAGCCAGTGCAGCCCTTTCCATTAGTTAAATTGACCTGATCATAGGATGTAGCCCGAGGTAGCTATAGACCTGCTCTCTTCCTGGTATCATCGAGCAGAGTATATGGGCAACTGTAAAACTAAAAAGGCAATGCCCCGCTTTTAAAACAGAGACAGGGAAGGGAGAAAGAATAGAAAGAGGTGCTATTCTGGAAATACTTCCATGGGAGTTCTAGAAAACCATTTTAGAGAAAACAGAATGTTTTAGAAACAGCTGGGCCTTCAGCCAAAGCAGATGGTCCAAAATGAGGAATGGGAGAGCAGTGCAAATAAAATCAAGTTGCTGGCTATGGAAACACCATGGGAGTGTGCTAGTGTCTGGGCTAGGTGCAAGTCCTTCTTGCTGACCCTGCATTTAAAAAGCACACATTTGGGCCTTTTTTCTTGGCATCTGTGGTTGGCCAATTCTGGAGCGCATCATCTACCACTGGCTGGTGTAGAAGCTGGCCTCTTCCTTTTGGCCAAGGCCCGTCCACATGCCCTAATAAAAACTTCCAAGTGATTAACATACAAAATAAAGTGAGTGGTGCCAACTTACTGCAGTCCTGATATTCTGCCTAATGATTTCAGAGAGCTAATCTTGTGGTTAGAATTCAAATCACCAGGCAAGATAGAGGGACTCTGTGGCTTGTGGATGGGCCAAAATCAAAAGACATAAGAATAACAAAGGAAAAAAAATTAAAATGAAACAGAACATTAGGATGAACGGTAATGCACATTCTCTATCTCTGATTACAATCAGACCTGGCTACTTTTAGTGTATTTCTAATGAGTCTACTTCATTGTACTTCATACCAGTGTGGTATACCGCATGGTATTTTCTCCCTATTGGTCAGCAGTTGAAGAAGTAAACCTCTGTACAAGTGTGTTTACAGGGAATGCTGAGGTTGACATATAGTAGATTTTTTTCATATTTACAAAAAGCAAACCATTTTCACTAATAATACACGTGTGTCCTACCTATCAATTGAGATTGAATAATCAACTTTATTTTCTAAGGGATGAAATATTTTATGGCTCAAACTATGCTTTAAAAACTCCATAGTGTCAGTAGGTGGGTACCGACCGAGAGTGAATATTATGAGATGTACGCCAAAGAAGGTGTAAAATACTTGCTTTTTATTGGACATGGGTTTGCATGAGAGTGAATAGGATAGGCTACCACCATGTGAAAAAGAAATCATAACCCAACTCTGCATAAGGTAGTATGGCTGTCTAAGCAAACCTAGCCCCACTCTGTAGAAAAAATTAGAAATACTTCTTTCAATATGGACTTAACTGCTCAATTTCCTTGAAACATAATTTGCATATTTTTCATTAATCCTGAAATAGAGATCCATGAGTTAGGTTTTTATCCTTTTGTTTTCTGGTAGTACTGGGATTTTTTATCCTTTTGTTTTCTGGTAGTACTGGTAGTACCCAGTTTCTTTAGGCTGATCTATATCTCCTGCCCCCACCACTTTTTTTCCTAAGTTTCCCAAGCTAGGCTTGAACTTGGAATATTTCTGCCTTAGCCTCCCAGAGTGCTGAGATTTCAGGCTTGTACCACAATGCTTAGCTTTATCTGATTTTTAAACTAATCCTCTTTTACTGATCAGATGCCTCCCACTGGCTGGGTTGCTTAGAGATGTAAAAGAGTAAGGCAAAAGGCGTCAAAGAGTTTACCGTCTTATTAGTGACATGACAGGGAAGCCATAAAGAGACAAGCCATTCTTTAACAACAAAGACCGGGTATAACCTCAGAATCAAATGAAGTATGAATTTGAGCTAAGCGACATTATTTGACTGGAAGCAGTCCAAAGATGTTTGATCTTGATCTTGTCTATAAGCATGATCTTCAGTGGTTTCTTTATTTCCTTGGAGAATTGATTGCAAAGCCATTATTAATTAAGAATAATAGTTTTACAGTGTGACTTCACCAAGTTACTGACACAGCTTCTTGAAAATGTTGACTTTTGTGCTTACAAAGTATGTGATTCTTTTTATCAATAGACATACAAATAATTGAAGGAAAAAGCAAGTAATATTTTTTTTTCTTCTTTTGACTGACAAGGCAATCTTTCCATGCAATTTTTATAAAGTCAGGCTACCCTCACTGTCAGTACTTGCTAGATTCTTAAAAGATGTAGATAATGACTATAATCCACAGAGAAGTCCCATGGTTAGGTCTGTACAACCACTGATTGCCAACCCCCTTTTTGGATCAGCATCTCCTAAGGAAAGAGCCTTAGCCTTGCCTTTTGTCTCGGCCCTGTTGAGAAGGATCAAGTAAGTGGTAACTTTCAGAGAGTTTTTTCTGCAGCCTTTGTCTTCTGCTGTTGCAAGGTTTTAAGGCAGCTCTTTGACAAAATTTGATTTTTATGAATATCCTCTGATAATAGTTCACTTCTCAAAAGTTTTCATTGTTGTAATTCTCTTTAACCTTCACAATTCTCTCCTGGAGCAGAGGTGGACTGAACATCTTCCTAATTTACCTCTGTGGAAAGAGAGCCAACAATGCTAGTTGAATGTACCTAGGTAACAGAGAGCCTTGTAGCACCACATGATGGTCACATCCCAGGCTCCCGACCTCAGCTTAGAGTCTCATCTCCTGAGTCTTCTGCTGGACATAGAACTGGTTTATTTGATCAATCTTATTGAAAAGTAGATATAGGATTTAGGAACAAATATACTAATATTTTTACTAATATACTATACAAATATACTAATATTTTATTTTTTGTTTAGCAATGATTTAGAAGTAAAATGGAATATTTTAAAATGATCAATAGATCTTTTTCTGAAACCACACACAATATTAACTCAAAATGGGCTACAGATCTAAGAATAGAGTTCAAAGTATAAAAATAATATGAAAACAAGGGTAATCCTGGTAACTTTGGGGTTAGTAGTTTCTTAGACATAACACCAAAAGCACATGGGTCAAAAGAAAAAAATTAATAAATTGGACTTTGTCAATATCAAAATCTTCTAAACTTACCTAATCCCAGTAAAACAATGAAAAGATGACTCACACCATGAAAAAAAACTTTGCAATAAAATACTTATATCTGAAACACGAAAAGAATTCTTACAAACTCAATCATGAAAAGACAAAAACCTGAATTATAAAATGGGCAAAGATTTTGTGGAGTATTTTTTTAACATCAACAACTCGTTTTCAGCTCTCTGACATCAAGTTAGAGAGCTTATATTAAATGGTATAATATTAAATGGTATAATATTGGCATCTTATATTAAATGGTATAATATTTGCATGCTATGTGTGTCTAGCTTCCACATACTCTAAATCTTCTCTAGATTTCTGGTAGCATCTAACACGATGTATGCAAGATAAATAGTTAAATAGTGTTCAACTATTTAACTGTCTTCTGATAATCAGAGTTAGCATCAGATCTACAACTCAGAGGGCTCGGTCCTAGAAGACTGCCCTTCCTTCAAACTCCAATTCCATACTTATAACCACCTCATTATAAAAGAGGGATTCCCACAACCATGCCCTCAGATTGTGTAGCTTTTTAGAATGGCTCACAAAACTTAGAAAGGCTCTATATGTATATTTAGTGGCTTATTATAAAGGGTACATGAAAATCCTGATAAAGAACACAGGACAAGTTTTGGAAGGGTCTTGAATGTTGGAGCTTCTGTTCCTATAAAGCTGGAGTCATCCGTCTTTCTAGCACATAGATATGTTCAGAATGGTTACTTAAAAATCCTTTGTTAAGGGTTGTCTAGGGTGATTTTATTATATAGTCATGATAACTTACTCTGCAGCCTTTCAGGCCTCCCCAGAGGGCAGGAGAGGGACTGATGTTCCAACTCTGTAATCATAGCTTGGTCACTTTACTGAGTGGACCCCTTCTTATAGCTATCTAGAGGATAAGCCCCCAGCCACAAGTACTTTCCTTAACATATAAAGACACACCTATCACTCTAGAAAGTCCAAGCATGTGGCAAGAAATGGGGGCCAAAAATCAAATAGTTGTATCTTTTATATCACATGTTTAAGTAGACATTTGTCCAAGAAAACATGTGAATTGCCAATAAGTATAGGAAAATATGTTCAAAATCATTTGTCATCAAGGAAACACAAATCATAATCTTACCTATTAGAGTGATCATAATTGGAAAATGGACAATAACACATGTTGGAGCCAACATGGAGGAACTAGAACTCTCATTTATTGCTAATAGGAAGGCACAATGGTGTAGCTACTTTGCAAAATCATTTGGTATTCCTGCAAATTGTTAAATATAGAGTTAGTATATGACTCATCAATTTAATTCCCACTCCTAGGTATAATATAAATGAAAACATATGACCTCACAAATGGTTATTTACTGATGCTGATGAAAGCATTCATCAAAATAGCCAAATATTGTAAGGAATACAAATATTCATCAGCTAGTAAACAACTGTGGCATATCCAGGCCATGGAATATTATTCAACAATAAAAAAGAATGAACTAATGACCTATGCTATTACACAGATGAACCTTAAAAATATGTGGCTAAGTGGAAAAAGCTAGTCACAAAAACCATATAGTGGGTTACTATACAAGAGGAAAATCTGAAATATCCTGAGGAGGCAAACCTACAGTAAAAGAGGAAATGTGGAGTAATTGCTAATGAGTAACTGCTAATGTGTTTTAAGAGTCAAGAAAAAATTCTGAACTTAGATTGTGCTAATGGTAGCACAACTCCTTTAACTCATTGAATTGTTCATGTTAAAGGAATTTTACAGTGTGTGAATTACATCTCCATGAGGATGTTAAAAAAAATTTAAAAAATGGTACCACCTAGAGTTGGGCCAGCCAGACAATACGTAGGTACATCTAAAGTTAATTTCCAAGTATTGTGATTTTCTTATGTTCTCTAATGAATTTGGTGAACTGGAATGTGAAGCCAGTTTTCCTTGTAAACAAAAGGTTAGTCCTGTAAGAGCTGACAGTGTTGTCAAATTGGTTTTACCAGGGAAAAAACTGTTGTGGTGATCAGACAACAGTCTGTCTTCTATTTTGTTAACAGAGAAAATATGATAAAAATTTGAAGAGACTTTTCCCTTCCTGATTATATAAATAATTCATTTCTAGGGACATAAAATGTTTAATGCACCTGGAATAATCAGCTGCTACCTTAAATACATTTAATTTTTCCTTTCAAGAAGAATTTCCAATTAAGACCAAAAAAAAAACCAAGAGAAAAAACCCAACCCCACCAACAACAAAAAGAATAAAAATTTATGTGTGGGATTTTTTTGTTTACTTGTTTAATGTCTACAAATATGCATATAGTAAGTGCTACCTAGTAAATTTACTAATTCTGTTGACTGTCTAGGGCTTGCATAAAAACCTGCCACAAAGCAGGTGGTTCAAACAATGCCAGTTTATTTTATCAGAGATGTTGAGATGAGCAGTCTGAGATCAAGGTGATAGCAATGTTGGTTCCTTCTGAGAACTGTGAAGGAAAGTCTGTATTATTCTTCTTTCCTAGATTCTGCTCACCTCAAACATTCCTTTGCAGGATAGGTGGTGGACTATGTCGTCACATATTTTCTCTCTGCATGTCTGTCTATGTACAAATCCTCTTATTTGAAAAACAGGACATAGCACACTGGATTATTATCTATGTGCTCACCTCATCTTAACTTGATCATCTGCGGGTTGTATTTCCAAGTTGTCACTTTTCCAGGTAGTATGTGTCAGGACTTCAACATTTTCTGGGGTGATACAATTAATCTATAACACTAAATTGAATCCTGGCATTCATAATTGTTAAATAGTCTCTACATGTACTTTAATGTACAGTTTTCATTAAAGTTGTCCTTTGAAATGGGGCAAAAATAGATGTTAAGGTCATCCATGTATTAATTAAGGTGCACATATGTTCCTTTGGTAGACATTTTTCATCAGATGGCTTTTAATAAAGACCCCCCCTGCCAATGTTTTATGCAGGCACTTGTGCCACTGAGCTATATCCCCTACCCTGTCAATGTTTTAAGACAGCAGGATTAGGAGTAAAAATAATTTTGGCTGGGCATGGTGGCATATGCCTGTAATCCCGGCACTTGGGAGGCTGAAGGAGGAGGAGTGACAGAAATTCAAGGCCAGCCTGGGTTACATAGTGAGTTCAAGGCAAGTACGGACTACATGGCAAGACTGTATCTCAAAGAAAAGAATGACAATAATTTTACAATTTGGAAATTTTATCATCACCGATTTTGTGTCACTTGTCTCCAGATTGTGATTTTTATGGCTTTCCAAGAAATATATGTGTATTACTATATATTAGATCATCTTGGCCTGCAGGTTGAAGATAAACACCATAGGATAAAACAGATTTACTGCATACATACAACATATATAAGAAAAAAATAACTGGAGTGACTATGGACCATAATACTTCTGAGCCAATGAAGTGAATTATAGTTGTCTTGGTATCAGAGGAATATTTTTTTCTAGGAACTCCATGGATATAAAAATATGTAGATGCTCAAATTTCTTATATTAAATGGTATAATATTTGCATGCTATGTGTGTCTAGCTTCCACATACTCTAAATCTTCTCTAGATTTCTGGTAGCATCTAACACGATGTATGCAAGATAAATAGTTATTATACTAAATTGTTTGGGAGTAATCACAGGAAGTAAAAACATGTTCAGTACAGACCTAATTTTCTTTTCTAAATATTTTTACTCTAAGGTTAGTTGAATCCACAGATGTGGAATCTGTGGACACAAAGGGCCAGTTGTACTAAAAATGAAAAAAGGGATGTTTTCCTTTAGCAATTTGTTTTTTGGCTAAAAATAAATTAATCAGAAATTAGAATGGAAGAAAAGCTATATAAGGTCTGTTAAGAAAACTGAACAATACTCTGTGAAACCACTGCTACAGTATACAGTGCGTTCTAAATTCATATTCTTTTATGTATGCATCCACGCACACATTTGTACATGCATGGGTATGTATATGTATACATGTATATATATTGGACTTCTGTTTCCTTCCAGCTATTTTCCCATTTCTCCGTCCCTGTGCTTTTTTTTCCTCCCCTATTCTCTTTCTAAGTTTCTTCAAGCTGGCTTCTACATCTGCACTCTGCCCTAACTAACTCTTGTCAAGTTCACTGGAGCCATTTCTCTAAATCTCATGGACAACTCTCAGTCTACCCACAACCTGGGCACAATGAGCTTTCTCTTTATGGCAGTTTCTTCACTTGGTTTTCAGAAACCCACAAGTTCTAATTTTTCTCTCTCTTTGACTTCGTTCCTTCCTCCCTCCCTCCGTCTGTCCCTCCCTCCTTCCTTCCTTTCCTCTGTCCCTTCTTCCCTCCCTCCTTCCTTCCTTCCTTCCTTCCCTCCTTCCTTCCATTCCTTCCTTTTTCAGTATTGACCAATAAACCCGGGGATTTTCATATGCTCTATATGGAGCTGTGTACCCAACCTTTTTTGTACATTTTATTTTATGTTTCCAAGGCTGACTTTGAATTTGAGAGCATTCTGTCTCAGCCTCCTGAGTAGCTGGGATTATAGACATGTGCCACTGTATCTGCTTCTGGTCTTTTCTTTTCACTCATGCTTGTTGGGCCTCTCTTATCACCCTGATCTCATAATTTAGGAGTGCCACAGACCCTGTCCTTGACACTTTCCTTATACCTACACTCACTAAGTGTCCCTATCAAGAGCCACCTCTTAAATATTATTTTTTTGCTGCTGACACCCAAATTCCTATCTTTAGCTCACAGGTTCCTGCTGAACTCTGGGTCTTCCATCTGACTACTTACTGAAGGTCCACTTGTAGATAGCATACCTCAAGCTTAGCAAATCCCGACCTGAACTCCCACCTAGCCCACTCTGCTAGCAGTCCCTTACAGCAGAGGAGCTCCAAGAAGGTTGACACCAAGATGGTGTCATCTATTCTATGGGCCCACCCTACCCATAGAATTAAGTTGCAGGCTTCTGGGCTCTGATAGCAGAAAAAAGAATTTTCAGGATGTGTCAAGAAGGAGCAGACAGGGATCTATTGGACAGAAATTTAAATTTAAATATATACACTCAAGGAAATAGAGTCTGAGCCCTCGAGGGAGGGAGGCTTCTTATGATCTGGAGTTGGTATATTTATGGGGTCTCAGAAGCATTGTTTTTTTGCGGGGGGAGTTGTTTTTTTGTTTTGTTTTGTTTTCCAGTACTGGGAATCAAACTCATGACTTCACGCTTGCCAGGCAAGCACTGTGCCACTGAGCTAAATCCCCAGCCCCTCAGAAGCATTGTTATCATGAGTGATCTAGGATGTGTATTCCTTTTGTCTGTCCTTTACCCATCTGATGGGATATGTTAGAAAATAAACCATTTACATGTGTTTCAAGTTGAGATCTGATCTGTTGAGGGAAGCACAATTTACAAGTGAAAAGAGACAATCTAAGCACAGGCGGGAAAGGCCAATTTGCAGGTGAAAGTAAATTGCCTAGGTTTAATGTGTCTTGGCAGAAAAAAGAAGAAGAAAAAATTAACTGGAATCAAGTAAATTTTGTGTCCTGAAGCTGCAGTTTTTCTTGAAATCACAATTTAAAAGTTCTGATATCCCTTGTCTCCTTTCTAAGTATCTTTATTTCTTCTATCTTACCTCCTTCTCATGGCTATCTGAGGCAACCCTCCCCTAGCATTTCCTTCTGAACATCTGGGCATCCTTCTTTCTCTCACATCCCATACCTACTCTAGCAGCAAGTCCTGTGGTCTGTACACTGTGTCCAGGAACTACCTACCTCCTACCACCTCGCATCGCTACCAAATTATCATTTCCTACCTAAATATTTTTTTAAAAGCTTGTCATTGCTCTCCTGATGTATGCCTGTTCCAATCTTCCTCCAAGTCTATTCTCAACACAACAGCTAAAGTGATACTTAGAAATGCTAAGTCAGAGTGACCTCTCCTCTTCTCAAAACCTGCCAGAGGAGTGACAGAATCATCCCACAACCTCTCGCTGTGGTCACTTCCTGTCATCTCACTATGTTATCTTCTACCAACTACTTCTTCCGGGGCCGGGGGCACACAGGTCTCCTTTTCTGTGTTTGAACAAGCCAGAGAGGCTCTGGCTTTGGGGCTTTTTACATCTGCCCTCCCCTCTGTCTGGGCGGCTCTGGCCCTGCTCCTGTCCATATTGTTTTCCTCACTCTGCCTAACTTTGCTCAAATGCGTCTTCAGTAAGTCCCTCTTTGCTCTTGATCTCGGATCTTACTCCGCTTCTTCTTTGCTTTACTTTCACTTTCTGGCATCCCTTGTGACTTTCTGGTATGCTGTCTATTTTACTTATTTCATTAATAGTTTGCATCTTCCCAGAAGAACATCACCTTTTGAAATATAGCAACACACATCCATTTTGTCTACCGCTATCTTGTCAGTGCCAGAATAGTGCCTATTATCTAGAACAAACTAAGTAAAAATATTTTTTTTCAAATGAGTAATTGGCTAGTTTTGTATGTTTCCTAATGTATAGACCTCTGAAGTATTTTAAAATTTAGTGAAATCTATGGAAACTTCTCCCTAGGGGGAAAAATGCTATACCAGCATAACTTGTTAATATATTCTAAGGTTAATATTTCTCTGTGGATTCACTGGAGGATATGCCCCAAAACTCCTGGTTGTTCGATTCTGTCTAGAAGAGGGGGAAGTATAAAATCAGTGCTGCTATTGTCTTTTGATGATTGCTACTCCACATACATGGGTTAAGATCTGTTTATTCCTTATGCTTGTGAGCCTTAATTTTGCTAGATTGTTTTAGAAAGATGAAAATGACTCTCTGAGAACTCTGTGCCTTTCTACACATACTTTTCTGCCCACACTCCCCAAGTTCACTTATTTCCCTTTACTTGTTCTTTCTTCTGAAGGTATTTCTCTAAATTTACAAACCTTAAAGCAGGAATGACTGCAATCATATTTGGCCGGAAGTATATGCAAAGGGCCAGGATGAAATCATTTCGGTTCCTTCTTTTCCCATTGAAAGTTCTGCATTCATCCTTTAAGTAGGTATCTTCACTACATGGGACAAAATGGTGCATTTGTTGCTGAGAAGTTCTAAGATAGCAGAATTTTGCCTTCAGCACTTTCTAAGGAAAACAGACATTGTGAATTAAGGATTTATAGGTGACCAGCTTTCTGCTAGCCGAGTTGGAAGATCTGGACTTAACATGCTGGGATCCCGGCTTGATTAAAGGCTGCAGAGAAGCTGATACAGTAAATAGTCTTGCTATCGGTGGACTCATATTTCCTGCTAGAGATAAACCAAGCTTTGTGCTATAAAGCAATCAGTGAGCACCGCAGTGGCTGATTCAGCACTCGGCACTTGATTGTGCCGGTGCCTTGCATTGGAAATGGTCTCAAAACCATAAATGTGCACTTCTGAGGTACAAGTCCAGAGATGAGTTGAATATAAGTGAGATTAGTCCTTCCTGCAAAGCTCTGTCACTCTCCCCACATTCTACTATAGAACAAACTTCTGCGCTTTTATTCTGAGTCCTCACTGATGCCCTTTCTCTGGAGTCCAGCTAATGCCCTGTGAGAAGTGTGCAGAATTCTCAGAGTAACTGCCCTGGGCTGCCCTAGTACAAGCAGTACTTGAGCTCCATAGACTGTCCCACAAGTGTCAACCCTGAGGGAAAAGGACAGTTGCATGAATAATCTGACCTAATTCATTTATGTTTGGCTTTGGACTGCATGATATGCCTCATAGTCTTACTAAATTTTCTAGGGGAGCCTAGAAAGTTAATAGCATAATTGTGTGTTCTTTGAGTTTACATTGCATAATGGAAATAAGCCGCAAACTGCCTGATAATCCATGTGAATACTGAGCTGTTAACACTGAATTCAGAGCTTGCCACCAGAAGTGTAGTCCCCCACCTACCTTCCCAAGAAGCTTTTTGGAAGGTAGGCATGGAAGCCAATGCTGTACACCTATTGAATCCGAATCTACATTTTAATCTGCTCCTCAGGTGACTCATTTGCACATTAACACCTTTTTTTCAGAAGAGTTGGTTGAAACCCCTCTTCTCCAACTTAGCTCTGCTTTGTGATCATCTGGGGAGTTTTTAAAATACTGACTGACATCTGGGTCCTATGGTCAGAGAGCCTGATTTTAATGCAGTGGGACGCAGTTCCCTAGCAATGTGTTTGCAGAACTCCCTGGGTGATTGTAATGCACAAAGAACCCCTGGTCTAAAGCAGATACAGAAAGCATCTCAGGTGCACGTGGATAATTAAGGACTGATGATTTCAAAGACAGACTTGCCATTAGTTACCTGACATTCTACCAGCCACAAATTTCCGCTTGTGTTCTATCTATTTTTATATTAGCTGTCTTCTGAATCACCAAAGAAAAGTAAGTTATACTCTATTTAGTGTACTGCTTTTTCTACTTTATCTGCTTATTTGAAAATTGACAGTTGGGTTAGGCTTATATGGTTAGTCTAAAGGAGTCTAAAGATTTGCTTAGCTGAATCTCCTTTTCTAATATACATTTAAAGGGAAGGATATGGCCTAAAGATTGTCATTTAAGACTCCCACTTGTGCTTTGTAGCTGTTGTTCCTGTCCCTCTTACAGAACAGAGAGCTGAAATTTCAAAAGTTAAGTAACTACTTAAGTTGCACAGCTGGTCACTAGAAAAGCAAAGGTGTGAATCTCGCATTTAAATAGGCTTTATCTGATTCTTGATATCCTTTTCTTTTCACTGTGCTGCTTCCACCCCCCAAAAAATACTTACCTATGTGTGATTAACAGCAACTCAAAAAATGTGATTTATTTTATTTTCATCTATCTTTGTACATTGGATACAGAAATGTATAGCTTTTGGAAATTTCTCATAAGTCCTTCCAGTAACTACTGAATAAAGACAGCGTATTCCCTGAGGTTCAGGTTTAAAATAGTATCAAATGAATAAACAAAGAAGTTAAAGGAAGTGACAGGGGTTGGAGTATTTGTTAGGTGTCCTGATTGAGTAGTTTGTAAGAATTTGCAAGAGGCAGATGCTTCACTAAAAGATGCTGCCCTAGATAGAAGAAAGACAGGCTCTAAAAGAAGGAAAAGAGAGGGCGCTCAGAAATACTGCAAAGATTCTTTCAGATTACAGGTAGCAGCAGATGGCAGAATGTAAAGGCAAAACGGATTAACTTGCTGGGATTTCTGGTGTCCACTTCACAGCCAACCATAAAAGGCACTTGGATCAATTGGAAAGCAGCGACTTTGTTCACTGATAGATTCCAGAACATGCCATCTGTGGTCCCTGCTTGTTCGCGTTGCCTGATGAAAACTGGAATTGCGCTGTCTAAAGAAGCGTATTCTTTCATCTGGTTGTTTCTCTAGTTCTTTTGAATTCCTTTTGGAGATTGAATTTGTGTATATCTGAGAGGGACCTTCGCTCGAAAATACGTTTGCTGCCAGAGGTTTCATTATGTCTCTATGGGATCGCATAGAGGTCGTTAGCAAGAGGCAGCTTTATTGGTTTGTTGATTCGCTTCTTTTTCGGGGACGGATGACTTTGGTGTCATGTAGGATTCTACACTTCACACTGACAGGCCAGAAAGCAAAAAAGAAATCTGGGTAGGTGAGTTCTTGCCCATCATCTAATGACTATTTTTTTTTTTTTGGTCTTGCAATCACCATGGTTACCAAAATCTATAGAAGTAGAGATCTTCCCACTTCCTCCTACTTCTCCTGTCCCTCTTCAATATTCCTTCATTTTTTTTAGCTACCACTGCCTCCCACCTTATCTTCACTAGTCACCTTAATATAATCTCTGGATTCTATCTTCTCTGTGGACTTTTACTTCTTCTATCCCCTGCCCCTTGGAATTGTCACCTTGCTCGGTTATTTTTCTTAATGAAGATGTTTTCAAACCAATGTATTGGCATAGGTTTGTAATCCCAGCACTCAGTAGGTTGTGGTAATAGCATCACTACCAGTTCCAGGCCTGCCTGGGCCATATACTGAATTCAAGGCCAGCCTGAGCTACATAGCAAGGCCCTGTCTCAAAGCAAACAAACAAATAAGAAGATATTTTTATTCAACTTTACTTATTTGAGACTGTGATGACAATTACAGAAGTTAGAGTATTTTTTATATAGTCTATATTTGTGAAAGATGTTCTAAAATAATTAACAATAATAGCAAATTCTAGGAGAACATGTTAAGTACAGTGAGATCGGAAAAGGTCTGAAAGAGGCCAGGTCCCCTCAGAGAAGAGGAGGCATGGATTTTCGGGGCTTAAACCATGACTTCTTACCCACAAAAATAGCAAAACCTTTTTTCCCCTCTGGCAGCTCATGCTAACAGTGTATGAAATGCTCAGGTCTTTATCCATTATTGTAAACAGGAGGTACATTTCAGCAGCAGTGGGGAAACCTAGCTATCTCTGTAGGTGTGAATCCATATCCTAGAGGGAAGAAATCTCCTAAAACACGAGGCCATACTCATGACACAGTGGAAAAATACTGGCTCCTAGCCTACCCCAACAAGCCCATGAAAGCTAATCACATTCCTTTCTTTATGTCCCAGTCTCACCGTCAGAGCCGTGCCCCCTTTAGCTCCCCAAGCTAAAGCACTTTCCCTATTGTTCTTACTTTCTATCTCTAATAAATCTGTCTGACTGTGCCACTCACTGAAGTGTCTAAATTATTTCGTTATGATGAAAGTCAGAGACTCTACTCTGTTGGGGGTGAGGGGAAGATGTAGTCCCTTTTTCCTCTTTAGGAGACCTTTTCAGACCCCACCTTGTAACATGGGAATTTGGGGATTTTTATTTGAATTGAGCAAAAGAATCCCTGGCCGATTTGTAGCAAGTGTGTCATTTAGATCTAAATGCAACTGCATTGTAGAGGAGCGTCCTCCTTCAACTGGCTATGCTTGGGGAGTGGGGGATGTGGTCCTGGCATTTTCACTATGAGAGAATCCTGGGATTTTGCAGAATGTTTGGAATCCTTGGTCCTGCCCACTAAATGCCACTAGTGCCAACTGAGTCATTTGGCAATGAAGAGCATTCACACAGATTTTCAAATGAAATGGTGAGGCTTATTATATTGTAGCACTCTTATTCATTATATTAAAATGAAAAATGTTCCTTTACAACTGTGCCATCATTTAGATAAGTTCTTCCTCATAATTCGCTCAGATTTCTTATTGTTACTGTAAAATACTTGTGGAGATGACACAAAAGTGTTGGTGTTCAGGACCAAGCGCCAGGCAGTGGCAACAAGATATGATACCTATAGGCTAGGGCTGTAGCTCATTAGTAGAGGAAGTGTTTAGCGTACCCTCGGCCCTTGGTTCAGTCCTCACCACTGCAAAAACAAACCAAGACAAAACACAAAACAGTGACACATGGATTATTCATTATTCTATTTAAAAGGAGAACTTGTTCTGATCACATACATGCTATCTACCCATTCCCTTATTAAACTCTTCCCAGCAAACCTGAAAGTACATACTGTTCAGTAATTTCTAATGTGGAGAATATTTTTCACCATAGAGTTTTGGAGGAAATTAAGAAAGTCAGTGCGCTAAAGGACTTGGAGTCAATTTCAACAGTTGGCACTGTGTCAGTGGTATCTGGAAAGTAACTGCCTGCCCCATTTGCGGTGATCTGAGTCCAATGGCTATATTCTGTGAATGGAGGAATTTGAGACCCTGTTCCATGTTAACAGGGACTCCAAGCAGGACAAAGGTGTGCTAGATGTTAAAATGTAACACCTGTGAATTTCAAACTTGGCTGTAAGTTTAGTCAGAACTCCTGCTTGGCAATGCTTCTGGAAATAACTCCACATAAGCAAAATGTGAGGGTAAACTAACACTTTGAAGACCTAACACCTACACTGAAGAAAACAAGTGATTTTTATCCGTTTCATTTTTGTCATCGGCTCCACCATTATTTATGTGCAATTTGTTAGAACATTCATACAACCCTTGAGAGTAAGTTAAAAGGAAGTTGACCCCTGTGTAATACATAGGACTTGGGTTAGAAATAAAACATGGAGATTCAAGGTCAGCAAAGCCTAAATGTACTGCCTGCTTAGAGCCAGAGGGATAGCTTCACCAGGTCAGATTTTCTTCCCTAATGTGTCGGGGCTGCAGATAGGAATCAAACCCCTCACTCCCATGGGATGACTCAACCAACAGCTCTGCAGGGGTCACATTCTTAGGAAGAGAATATGTCAGGAGAAATGATTAAAGAAGATCATATTTGACTTCATTGCTGCCCAATTGGTGAATTATACTTTTAGAGCAATCAGTTTAAATCCCGCAGACTGAAAATGTGCTGCTGTGAACGGCCTGGATGATTTGGCATGAATTTAGTTTGCTTTAACATGCATGGGGGGTGAGCAAAGGGACATTAATTTCCCATTTGAGCATTGATGCATTACTTTGGAAAGAACTAAAATCTTGGTGTAAGACTTTGCCTTCATTTTCCTTCTCCAAAACAGGCATGATGCTCTAGCTACACTCAGTATTTTAGTCTACCTGTGACGGCTAATTATAACTTTTCTCTTACCTTCAGCCTTCCTCACCTCAATATTACTATTAACTGAGCACTTACCATGTATTAGGCATTTACTTAATTGATCATTTAATTGACAGTGACTTCAGAATCCCCGCTGTATATTTTAGGCAAGTTTAGAACTCTTGACCTTTCCTATTTTTGCAGAAACACAGGAAAGGTCCTCTCTCAGGGTTCTGTTATTCTTTTGCGTCTGCCTACCTAGATTGGCTCCACATTTAATGCATCTAGTTGCAAGGCAGAATTTGAAAGATTGCTTTTAATTCTTTTGCTAGTTCCCTTATCTAAACTGGTCTAAAAAAAATTGCAGACGAATAAGAATAGCGGTAGTATACCAACAATAGTAACGCTAATAAAAACATTAATAATAATAAATATTGCCAGTGAATCAAGGTCTAGAAACCTACCTAGAGAGAGGTCTAAGAATGAACCATTTTATATGCCCAAAGTTAGTGAAATGTAATAACTATTAAAAATACCTTAGCCCGGGGTCTCCTCTGCTGTGTAATCTACATAGCTCAGTTTATTTTCCACTAGTCAGGATTCTCATCTAAATACCCACTGGACTGCTAGCTAGTTCATGCTGTGGGGTCCATGTTTGGTCATTCCCTGACACTGTGAACTTGAATTTAGCCCTAACTATGTTTCAAAGGAGCTGTTTCAATGACCACTCCTTCAGTAAGCTTTCCTTTGCTGGGTTCTTTCAGTAAAAGTTTTCTTCCAGCAATTGTAAAGGGATGGTTACTTGGTTTCCAAAAGACCTCTTCTTAATTTATCTCTTTACATATTGAGTGGATGCTGCTGGCATTTGTTATTTAATAGGTAACGGAAATATGTCATTTCTTGAAGTGATTGTCAGTAAGTACTCTAGAAGATCTCATGAGAAGTGAAATTCACATAAACGTTTTTTTGAGTTTTTTATTAAGACAAATGTGACTTTTGTTGAAGTTATTGCATTGGAATACCAATGGACATATATTTAACTTCTCCCTAACTGTATATATATGTTCCTCCCACTGTAATTTCTTATAAATAATATGAAATCTAGAGGTGACATTTTGTCTTGCTCTTTGGTGAAGGTACTGGGGTAGAACCCACAGGTTTTGCACTGAGCTACATTACATGGTTTTTTAGTTTTTTAGTCTTAAGGTCTTGTTAAGCCACTAAGTTCCTCAGGAGAAGCTCAAACTTGCAGTCTTCCTGCCTCAGTATCTCAGACTGTTGAGGTTACATTCCCCACTTTCTCTCCCCTCCTTTCTTAAGATTTCAATAAATGTGTCCCTGTGGGGAAACTAGACCCATTATTTCTATTAGAACAGTACATGTTCCAGACTTGTGAAATAAAATCTACTAAATGAGTGTTCAAGCGGTTTAAATGTAAGCATGCCTTCCCCTAAGGAATCTGGGTAAACTTCTACCAAAGTGTCAGATCCCGAGCATCTTTGTCATGGCTATAGTTACTTTGCTTATCTGTCTCCCCTCATTCTCCATTTATGCTTTCAAAAGCCTGATAAACAAAGTTCTTTAGGGGCTTAATTTTCTAAGAATAAGGGATACATTTGTGCCATGACAAATAGGATTGCACTCAACAACTAATTCTTTTTTTTTTATCTTAATTGTTTTATGTGGCAGTTTGACATGGGTATGATGAAAGTACAATTGTACTCTTTTGTCAAATATTGGACATACGTGCCATTCAAGTGGTCAACTGTGCTTTCTCTAGAACTATGATGTGTTGGGTGACTTTATGTCCAGTTGCATTGAAAACATTAGAAGATTAAAAATGTATACAACACAAGTAAAGATTATATGACCCTTCACTGATATTCTCTATTTTTTCATGCCACTGTGGAAAGAATTCTGAACAGTCAGAAGACAGATGTTCCAGAATTATCTCTGTGCCGATCATATTTACCGTCTAAGCTCATCACAGGGGCATCCATACCATTACAAAATAGTAATTATGCACCAGAGCTACCTTCTGTACTGGACAGTTGCCAAGACTAAAGGAGAGGACCTAGGTGAAAGTGCTCTATGAACTTTAATGACACTATGCTTGGAACAAGTGACATTATTTTGTGCCCTGGAGCACCACAGTAGTAAATAATATCTCAGTGGCTTGAATTAATATGGATGCCTAAGAGCTTAATTTAGGAAATGACTTAAACATGAAAGAGTCTCATCACACAAGCAGTCCCTAGGTGCTCTGATTTTCAGCAGTTACCTTGATACCAAGCAAGAAATGGGGAGCATGTTACAGGGAAAATGGGGCTAAATAAAGAAGCCAGAGTTTCTGTGAGGATCAGACCCTGGGAAGTTGGATAGAGCTTCTAATGCCTTCCAGAGGTTCCTCTTCTTAACCTTCCACAAGAGAATCCTTCACTCATTTTCACTTGTGGCAACTCAGCTTCAGGAGTGTTCCTGTCTGAACAGTTTATTGAAAGAAGCAGAAAGGAAAATGTTATGATGGAGGACATCAGGGAATGGAATTCTAGAAGACAGTGTATATGTAGGAGAGGGGACGGAGGGGATACATTACAGAGGAGAAGAATGGGGAGGATGCAATCATGGGGTTTGATTTGAAAAGCCTTTTGTCCAAGGTTATCACGACCAAACCACCCATGCACTGGGAGCATACCCAGATTCACATGGCCTCTTGTTCACTAAGAGTTGTGTGGATTTATGGGGGCAAAGTTTTAAGACAGCAAAAACACAAACACAACTGCTGTGAGGACTGTGAAAGCAAGTAGGATAAGGAATATTTGGGGAGGTTTAGGAAAGAATGTCTTAGGAGAGCATTTCTATAATTCAAATATTTGAACACAACTTGAACCTAGGTAAAAATACAGGGAAATGTAATTCCAAGGCAGAGTGTTCAAGATCTTTTCTAACAAGCGCAGATGTTCCCCGGAAGTGGTAAAATCTAGATAGGTGTTTCTCAAACTCAGGCACTGCTACTGCTGCTCATGGATGATATTCTAGATGGGAAAAGGAACAAAGAAGTCTACTGGTTTTTTTGTTTGTTTGTTTGTTTGTTTTTTTAATTCAAAACCTGTCTATACTATCTCAATTGTCATCAAGTCTTACTTGGTGGAAGTCCTACTCTGCTCAGTACACAGGGAGTACAATAGCGGTAGAATTGATGTTTACTTGTGTGTATTCTAATGTCTAAGGCACTAATGTGACAGTGTAAAGCCTCATTTGACATATGTGAAAGGCCGTGTGCTATTTGGTTTGAGACAGTCCAGTTTCTGGATTAGTTAGGAGCCATTTGGCAGTGAGCCTTTCTAATGGTGGCAGAAACTCCCTATTGTTTACCACAAATCCATTCTCCCCTGTCTGTATTAATAGCACTGTCCAGATCCGCCATATGCCCTGTTAAAGACCAACAAAGGTTTCTGCTAGAAGTAGCCACATGATATAGTCTGATCAATCAGTTGTACACAGAAGTCTTCTAAGAAAACAGATCGTTTTTCTGATAAGAAGTCATCATGCTCATTTTGTTCTTCTCTTCTCCCCATCTTGTTGGAAGATGGACAATGTGATGGTGAGGACATGGGTGGTAGAGATAATGTCTTCCTTGAGCCACTATACTACGCCTGATCAGTCTTCTGAACAAATCCTTGCTAGTAGAGAAAAATAAGCTGTATTTGTTGGGTTTCAGCTATATAGAGCCAAAAGCAATTGGTACAGCTATTCCACTGATCACTGTTCCACAGGGAAGTAAGCTATTGCCATGTGAGTTTTAGCAACTCGGCATCCTTTGTTATTAGTATAGTTGATCCTTTACATGCACATGGTATATCTGCTTTCTTTTTTTTACATTGGACATATTTTACCTTCTTCTTTGAACTCTTATGTTTAAAGCCACTTTCCCTCATGAACATTAAACTGGAAATTCTACTTAATAATTTCTACTGTCTAAACATTAAAATAAATGGCACTCAAGAAAAATGACTATTTGCCTTCCATGTTCTAGAATACTGAGTAAATAGTTCAGTCACATTGTTTACTGTTTATTCCATAAAAGATTCCATTTTTTAGCTCTTCTATTTTATTCTTGAGAATAATTACTGTTCTCTACCAGAGTCCTCTTTATCCTTCATAACTCGGTTATGTCAATTATGTAATAGTTTGGTCCTTTTTGGCTTTTGTTTCACTTCAGCTCTTTTCTCTCTCTCTCTGCAAAGAATCCTGCAGAGCAATAAGACAGGAATATGCCTGCTGGACCTGATTTTCTTTTCTAAAATAGCTTTGGCTACTGGTTTAATGATAAAAGGAGTTGGGTTATTATAGGAGCCAAAAGCCAGGTAAGTGAATTTAGTCTCCTATTGGTACAAAGATGACTGCTGGACAGAAAACGAAATCTGTGTTTAGTTTGAACATAAGCAGAGGGCAAAAAGAGATGGTGAAAACATTGTTCGTTATACTTGGAATCAGGTCACCAGGGACTTCAGCCTGTGGATTCCAATTGCTAATCCTACAGATGTTGTGATCATGGGCCGATCTCTCAGCCCATCTGGATCTCAGTATAAAATGTGTGGCCTCCAAGATTTTCTCCAACTCAAGTATCACAAACACTTTTCATGCAAATATTGCTTATTGTATACCCAGAGTGGGTCAGACATTGTCCTGGAGGTGCAGGACTGAACCAAGCAGAAGAGAGGTTATACAATGTTTGAATTCAGAGAGTGGCAGAGAGCAGAAGTCAGAGACTATCATGGAAGAAACAGATGATCAGAGAGAGAGGAAACAGAAATGTTGACTAAAGTGTACCTGCTAAATTCCACATCTTCAAGGCAAGCTTCTTGGATCATTACACCTATCCCTTTCACAGAATCTCGAAGCATTTTCGTCATCAGCATTCTTCTATATTAGGAAATCTTGGGGTCTTCTTGTGGTCTTCCCAGCTAGACTGAGAATCTTTGGAAGATAAGTGCTTCTGCACAGGATATACTTCTTGGTTCTAAGTCTTAATAAATTAGCAAATGGTTTGGATCTTCTCAGAAAGGTAGAGGCATAGCAGAAAGTCATGAAAGGCACTAGGCATTTATGGCCTGAACCGAGATCACTGCATGGTAGGAATGATGGACATTAGCTAGGACTGTTAACTTCATGCAGGCTGACTACCTGTAACCTAGCATAAGCCAGAAGTAATGTGCATCCCCTGCGGAGTGCTCAAATATGGCAAAGTGAATGGCTGGGTATGTGAGAGCAAAGACATTTTTATTTGCTTACTACATAATATTCTTTCATCCTTCCACATCCATTAAGGTTTAGTTTAAAGTTGTCTTGCCAGGAGGCATCTAAAACCATTAATTTTTGGTAAGAAAGGAAGGAAAATACTGAACAAGGAGAAGGACAGGATGGAAGATGATAAGATGGTGCTCTGTAAGTATATTTCAGTCATCTGCTGGTCCATTTCTGTTTGGTTTATGTTCATATTGCTCCTTGTCTTTGTGCATTCTTGGAGGGTAGGAGGTTTTACTTATATCCTTATTTCTCACAGTACATATAATTGAGTGGCTCAAAGAGTAGATCTATAAATAGGACTCAAGTAGTGGACGAATAGTGGTAATTCTTCTTCCCTGACTCCAAGTGGAGCCAGAAGCTATGGTAGCAGAATATTAAAAAGAAGAGAGAGAGACAGAAAAGGAAAATGGGCATAGGGATACATACCTGTAATCCTAGCACTTGAGAGGCTGAGGCAGGAAGATCATTGAGAGCTTGAGACCAGACTGGACTACAAAGTGAGCTCAAGGCCAGCCTGAACTGCATAGTGAGACCCTGTCTCAAAAAAGACAAGTAATAATAATAATAATAAAGGATCTGAGAGTCTTCTTAGTTTTGATGCCTACAAAGTGAAAACATAAAAGTCAGTCTGATTCCTCAGTCAAATCTGCCCATTTGACACTCAGGCTTCCTGGCTCAATGTCTTACACAAATTCATAATCCACTTAATTCATACAGGAGATGCCATGCAACAGTTGCTCTGATGGACTGTCAATGGCTGCTGCTTGATCCAGGACTCTACTAGCAGATGGTTTTACTAAGCTGATTTTCCTCTTGATATTTAGTACTATGCAATATTCTTAAATTATGGAAGAACAGAGGTGAAACTTAGTTTTGCACATGACACCCAAAGACAAACAGAGCTGCCTAACCCCTAACATTTATGAATGTGGTTTCTGTGGGAGCAGAAACTGGTTTTGTTTATTCCTTAGCTTTGTAAACTACAACATCCTCAATCTTTGGGACCTTCATTTTATCATCAGTGAAGTAGGGATAGTTTAAGTTCCTGTTTAATGGGAGTGATGTGGTAAGGAATTCAGTTTATGCTTACAAAGTGCGTAGTACAGTGCCTGGATAATCAATAGGTTTTGCTTCCTATTATTTCAGGTGCACACAGAGTTTGTATAGCATAATAGACACTAAAAAGATTTTTGTTCAAAGCAAGTATTCATGAATCCTGTAGTAACTGTTCTCTGTTTTTAGTTTAGCTTTGCATCCCTTAAAATGTTTTTGAAGAACTGTGTATTTCCTTAAACACCTTTTAAGTAAATTCCTAAAATATTTTATTCTAAATGTAACTAATTATAAAATATACAACTACTAGTATGTGGTATATGTTTACGTTATAAGATAAAGCTCTTATATCACTGTTTTAAAAACTGCATGTCTAATCAAAAAAGTATTAGCATAATCTATTTAAGAAGTATGAATAAGTTCTTTTATATAACCCTCAAACATTGCTTCATTCCTCATCCCCTTTGCACTGTTTCCATTCCTTCCTATCAGAGAAATTGATACTAAAGCACTTGAAAATTTTCATTGATTTTGAACCTGCAGTTACTCCAGTGTCACTAATTTGAGAAATCTTTCTGTATTGAATTGTATTGATGTCATTATTAAAAATAAAATGACCATGTGTGTGTAAGTCAATTTCTGAACTCTGCTTGCTTCTGTTGGCCTTCTTATATATAGTTGTGTCAATAAAATCCTATCCTAATTACTACAGCTTTGTAGTAAGTTATGAAATCTGATAGAGTAAGTCTGCCAACTTTATTATTCTTCAAGATACTTTTGACTCTCCTATTTCCTTGTATTTCCATATAAATTTAGAATTAGATTGTCAATTTCTACCAAAAAAGCAAGCTGCTGTGATTTTGCTTGGGATTGCTTCCAATCTGTAGATCAATTTGGGCACGTCTGACATTGTAATAAGATTGAATCTTTTTATCCACGACTATGACATATATTATTTACCTTCTCAATTCCTCCTGGTAATCTTTTATAAGTTTTGATCTAGTAGACTTAAAAATTTTTCATTACATTTATCCCTATATATCTGATGTTGTTGAAGCTAAGGTTATAAACACTCACAAGCTCATCCTGGGCTGAACTATAATTACACTAATTACTAATATACAATTGTTCAGTACAACAAATAACTTTTGAAAATAATTATAAAATATATATTTCTTGAAAGTTTATGACAGACAGATGGAAGTGATAATGATCCTTTGCTCCATTGATCATTTAATTGTCCCTTTTAATAGCACCCAGGCTGTCTTATACCTTAGAACAAAATACTTCAGTAGGATGCTGAAGGGAGGAGAACTGTGATTTCTCTTGGTAAAGGAGGGGATGGCAAGTGTGAAAGTAGAAGATAAAAAGAACTTCAAACCACAAGGCAAACCATCTTTACCTTGTATCTTAATACCTACAGAGTTTGAGGATCTGGAAATTCTTGCTTAAAACTATCCTGTAAGTATACTCCAGGCCTGGCCTTTGCATATGCTTAGGGGTATACATATCCATCTCTGCTTGAAAGCTACTCCTTTGGAGCAGAAATCTAAGGGAATTAGAGAGGAGACGCCTGCAGACTTTTCACCTTGAAAGATGAAGGAATGATCATTGCATTGTTACTTATTTGATTCCTGATGTTATTTCTCCTTTCCTTAGGATCTATGTCACCTGCAGTCTGAGTCACTAATTTGAGTATGTTACTGGTACTTATTAACATTGTATTGATACTTGCTATTGACAATTATAATCAAAATTTACTACTTATGAGTTATTCAGCTTAGTGTAGTGACTTTTTATATAGCTGATTTACCAAAAATTGATGATGTTCTAGGAATGGATGGTTCACTTGAATATCCCTTCTGTGCCCCAGCTGGCCTTCACTGAATCAGAACCCATTATTTTGTTCCCCCATTAAGAAACATGAAATGCCAATTTGTAGAGGCTCCAAATTGATTTTCTAGCAGATGGAACATCAACCTGAAGAGGTAATGAGTCTTAACTATCCAAAATGGGACAAATATTCAGGCCTGCTCTGTAAATCATAAAAAATTATTTGAGAGTACCTGTAAGAGATATAAAGTCATTTCATAATAGTAATAGTAATGAGTAGTTAAAATATAATAATGACACCTGTCACTCTACTAATTCCTAACTTGAGCTGCCCCATTCTGTTGACACTGACTGATTAGATACACAAGCGCTGTCGTTCTCACTTTATAACTCAAAAGTGATGCTATAGGGTATAACTGAAGCTAACATTCATAAATCAGATACAATTTCTGAAATGGTTGATTTTTATTTTTCAGACTGCACCTTAATAATTTGACTTTCATTTGACTTCCGTTTAGGTCCAGTTCTCAGAGAATGTTTTTAAAGTTATAAAATGATAACATAGACACAAATAGAATGGGTATTAATGCCAGGATTAGTAGCTGTGACATATTGGGTGGTACATCCTGAATCTCATCTCTTGTTTATTATATGTGTCGCCTGTTTGTGAAGTATAATTAAAACAAAACTTCTCACCCTCTAAACCTCACAAACATATAAGGAAGGAAAATATCATTGAATGGGCATTTAATCAGAATACAATGTGCCCTGAATGGATAATCCAGTAAGAGGTTGTAAAGACAAAAAAAGAATTCATATCCGTGTGTTGGTTTGGTTGGTTGGTTGCTGAGGGTGGAGTCCAGACCTTTGCACATGCTGAGTACACCTTTTTTATGTAACTAAGTGCATACAACCTACCACATCCACACTTTCAAGATAATAACTAGTCTTCAAGGAAGAACTTCAAGGGAGAATTTTTCACCAATAGTTGATTTTGAATTCGCTTGATAATTAGAGTGAGTCACTGTACTAGATACTTGGCTTTATCCCAAGGAAAAATAAACACTTTGCCTTATGAGATGAGGTAGTTTGCAACTTGGAGAGAGGAACAGCCTGAAGATAGTATCCTATCCTCCCCAGGAACTGGGTGATAAGGATGGCCTCTTCCTGAATGATTGCATTTCAAAGGGATGGTCCTCAGGCTCCCTGGAAAGATACTCCTGGGGTATAAAGCTGGCAAGAGGCTTGCTCTAACTTTTTACAAGATTTATAACCATTTCAAAGAGTCAGAAAAGAATTTACAAATACAATTTTCTAAAGTACATGTCCTAAGGAAAATGGGAGGGATATTCTCTGTCCTTCTCAACAGATACTAATTTTTTGTCTTTTTAAAATTTGTATTTACCCTTACATACCAAAGGAAGTTACTGAGCATTCCTGAATCAATTTCCACATCTGTAAAAGGGGGAGGAAACAGCACCCATAACAATTACTTTACTTCACACAGTGCTTAAATAAAAGAACCATAAATCTTGTCATTTTAGGTGTTGACATGACTAGAAATTACATATCTTCACTGGTTAGTACAGTACATGAAAGCAGTTAGTTTAATATATAACTAGAATTTTAGGTTTTTAAAAGAATCTCTCCTTGTAAGGCCAAGAATTCTCTTGCAACAAAAATATATCAGCTCCACATTTATCTGACAACATTGAGCATTTAATCTCTCTGTATGTTTCTTACCCATAAAGCCAGTTTTTATAAATTTTGTCTACCAGTGCTTTTGTTATCAGTATATGCTAGTTCCTCTTCATTGTTATAAATAAATGTCACTGTAAATTCCAAACTGGTTTCACCCTCATTAAATAATTCATCAAGATTCACATATTTTTCAGAAACTATTTTTTCCAAAGATATATCTATAGTAATTATTTTGATTAAAAATTACTGCAGGATTCATTTAAGTGCAAAAGCATGAATAGAAGAAAAGAGTTTAGATACGATGAAAATAAGCAAGCAATGCTTTATTTCTCGGTAACTACTTTTTCAAAAGATTTAAATAGGAAAAAATCTGATGCCATTGCATAAATCCAGAGTTGCTTCAATTTGACATATTTGACATATCATGGGATAAAGTATGAGCAAAGGAAAAATAGCTAAGAATAGCTCCATGATAATACAAAGTATAAAAATTAAATTGAGTAGTCAGAAACACTCAAGAATCTCATGCATGGTGCATGCTTTTATCAGCACTCTTACTAAAATCAGGCTCAGTACATGGCTGAAATAGAACACCCAGTCTTCAGACAACAAATTCATCATCTTGTCATTGACTCATTGATGAAACTCAAACTATATGACCAATACATCAAATCAAAATTATCTTTCCCTTGTGTGTGTGTGGTTCTCTCCATAGAGTGGAGTTTGCCACATTCTTGAGAAGGTGCATACAAATATGTAATAGGTACAAATACCAATACATTATGCAGCTATTACATTTTGGGAAATTATGATGAAAGGTAGTTATTCCGAATGAAATAAAATATTGAAAAACACTGTTATACATCTTCGCCAGGAAATAAATTTTCATGAGACCAGTGATTAACCCAATAGCAAAATTGAATTTATATCAACCATTCATTAATCCCGTTTCCCTTCTCCCAGCACCATTAATTAAGTGTCTGCTCAATTCCCATTCGTGTGCTACACTTATGTCTCGTAACCAATTACGGCTAATTTTCTTGCACACAACGGGAGTGGTAACAGCCTCTAACAGTTGTTGAAATGTGGCTCCTAGCATTCGCTGCGGTGTGTCACCCTTAAATATTCCATAACATGTTTGCTCGTTCTGTTTCTAAAACCAAGATTGTGTGGGAAGGACTGAGTTGCATCCCGTGAGTGGGTGGTTTCTTTCATTTCACGTCCTCTGAGACCCTTAATCTGATTTTAAGTTTTGCCTCTGGAGAAAGCTGAACCTCCAAGACTGCCAAAAATAACTGTTCTTCTGTCTTGCTGTTTTACCTATGACTTTGGGAAAAAAGGATTTGGAAAATGAACTTCAGATGATGTGTTTCATAAACTGTATCTTCCTGATCACTTCTTCAGAGTTCAATAAAAAGGGTCATTTTTAAAATTACAGCTTCTGGGACATAATTCTCTCTCTCTCTTTTACTGTCTCTCTCTCTGACTCTGACTCTCACATTCCTTTTTAAAAGTTTACTTAAAAAAGGGATTATAAAGCCTGAAAATATTAATCATTAACTCTTTGTCTTATTTCAGTTCTTTCTAAAAATATGGGAATAAATTCAGTTTTCATTCTAGAAGTTTCCCATAGGCTTCTGTATTATTATTGTTCAAGAGAAAGGAAACCAATACTTTTTTTTATCAGATGCTGATGCTAATGGCTCCTAATAATTTACTTGGTTTGAGTACCTTCTCCCTGACATTCTGCACCATCCCCTCCATACACTGCATATAGTTGATGATCTGCAGGTAAACACTTAGAGTCATTAGAGGACCTCACTATTTAAAATAAGCCTGCGGAGAACCCTTTCATTAGGCAAATAAGCCTTTTATAATCACCTCTGGTTCATCTGCACAGATTTTGTTCTATCATCTTTTTCCGAAAGCACAATGTGTTTTATATTTTAAATAGCTTAAGATTAGTGATGGGGTTAAGTACCCTTGTAAGGGTTCTTTGTAGCAGCGTGGCCTGAACAAGATCTAACACTGTAATCCAGATCCTTTGTGGGCTTAGCCTCAGCGCATTACTTCTTTCTTTTGATCTGTAAATGTGGCCTTTTGCCTCTTCCTATATTCCTTTAATTGGAAATGACATCTATATTGAGTTGTCATTTCCATCTTTTACATTTCTATTTAACTATGAATACTCTGTTCTACCTACCTACATGAAAGAGCTCAGGGAAACCTATGTAGATACACATAAGCTTGTTATGTTTTCCCATATCAGCAAAAGTAATTCTTTGTGCTTTCGTCTGCATCCTGATAGTGTGTATATCTAAATCTCTATTGTCTTTATAATGTTTCTGATTTCTAAAATCATTCTGGCCTTCGGAGAAAAGAGATACTCTTTACCTATAATGAAAGATTGTATAATTTTTCATAAGTGAGAAACTTACACTTACCATTGTGATCGAAAGGAAATGATGTTTTAATTAGTTTTTAGATGAAAAGATTTCTGCATTTGGATGGTTTGTACTGGCACTGATAAAACAGTTTTCCTCTATCGTAGTATTGTAATTAAGACTTTCATTGCCATTGTCAGAGGACGGAGGGCATTTTCCCCCCTGGCATCTACTGTCAGGCCTCCTCTGGGTCCACTGCTGTCTTCACCAACTTTGCACTAATGTTTTAAAATTGTATTTCATTTCCTCTAATTAAGCTGGCAAAGAACTGGAAATTCTACCACTTTGACCTCACTGATGACGGAACAGGGTTAGACTGTGACATTTCTTGCACAGAGTACTTAACATCACATACAAATACCCCATTACCAGCAGGGCCTCTGACTGGGGCAAAGAAGGCCCAGAGATTTCTGTAGTCCTGGCTCCACCTCTTGGGCAATGTCTTGTGTGAGTTAGGTAGGTCACTGAGAGCAACTTGTTCATGAGTAGACTCCTAGTATGTTCCTCTGAACATCAGTTCTGGAAAAGTCCAATAAATACTATGGGAGTATGTGTGTGTTGTGGGGGGTGTTTGTACCACCTCGTAGACATTGGGAAAGTTGAGTGAAATCAAGATGGCTGTATTTGTTTTATCTGAAACTGTCAGTGCATTCATACATGGATTTCCAAAGAGGTGAAGTGGGGTATATGTGTTGTATAAGAGACTTTACACACATATTTGAGAGTCTACTTTTAGAGGTAAATTCAAAGATTATTATTCTACAGGTCTTTTTACTTGAGACTTGCAGACTTAGCTGAGGAAGACCATCTTATGATGTTTGGTGGCAGTGGTGATAGTATTATAGGCAGTTGAGTAAGATAAAAATTCATATACATTCAAAGAATAATTGGGCCTTCAAGGAAGTAAGTGCAAAAATATAGACATCGGAATTGTAACTACAGCAAATCTAAAGAGAGCCAGACCTCAAGATGGAGATTTAATAGCCAGGCCTACAAGATAAATAGCAACTTGAGATAATATAGTAATTACCACCACCTAGCCCAGTGGGTCAGATAGATACCAGTCACATAGGTAGGAGAACAGAACATCCAGACTCGTACTCCCCTCTCTTCCCCAAGAGTACCTTTGGTACATGACTTGTTTCCCTAATGGATCAATGTTAGCTACACTTATAATCTTTTATTGGCTGTAGTCTGACCCATGTTGTACCCCAGCTGTAATTTTGCTGTACAAATTTCCTCAGAGAAAGGGCCTCAGTGGCCACCCAATCAGGACCCCTCCTGGAAATTCAGGAGCTCTTTTTCTCCCCCTTCTTTCCCACTTTTCTAACTTGCTCCTTTGCTTCGCAACTTTATTACTCAATATTACGAGACCACAAGCTCAGCCCATTTGACATTAGGCAGGTCGGGAGTTACATTGTTCCTATATCAGTAGCTGTGGTGGTTGCAGTGATGGTGGTGGGTCCATGGGATGGGGGATGAGTCTTCCTAACTTG
The DNA here is from genome assembly GCF_000276665.1 of Chinchilla lanigera. Taxonomy (NCBI): domain Eukaryota; kingdom Metazoa; phylum Chordata; class Mammalia; order Rodentia; family Chinchillidae; genus Chinchilla; species Chinchilla lanigera. The sequence goes on along the minus strand of NW_004955424.1, from coordinate 6,261,688 downwards.
CCTCTTCAAGTGTCTTTCACTGTCTCTTCAGTCCTGCTGCATGACTTCTGGAGAAGTGTGTCAAATCCCTCAGGTCTATCGCCTGGAGAGACAGATATGGTGGAGAACCAGTTCCTTGTGACGATCTCTTCCCTCCCTTTCTATTTCCTGCTGCCCTGGAATATCCAGTGTGGCATAATAAAGAATGCACAGGTTTAAAACCTGCAACTGGCTAGTCTTAGGAATGCTGGAAAATTTCTTAAGATATCTGTAATCCTCTTTATGCATTAGTAAAAAGGAGCTAAATGTTCCGTGGTTCCGAGTTATGGTGGAGTTGGGAGAAAAGCTATGTAACTTACCTGGACCATAGCAGACACTCATTTAATGGTAACAGTTGTTATTATCTTAAATTTTTACAAACTTTATTAGATTTTCTTTGCCAGCAGCTACATTATGACCAGTATGAAGATGCAAATTGAAAAGTTGGTTGAGCATTCAGCTAGTTACAAATAGCTTTTATGCTTGGTAAGAACCACTGTCATGATTAGCTGAATTTTTAAACTTTTATATCTCACTTGGAATAGTGTGCAAAAGTGTTTTAAAATACTGAGATGATACAGGTTTTTAAAAAGGGTAAAAATATTCAATATCAGGCAGCTCTTTCAACAAATAGAAATCATACTCTCTTCTTTCCTGTGTGGCTTTCCATCATTCACCTGAGTATGATACTGGAAATAATAGCTTCTACTCCATAGGTTTAGTAAGAATTCAATAATTTGATGTAGGACTATATTTAGGTGTGACTTTTAGCAGTTAAATTCCAAGATATTTATCAATTTGCATAAACTGTTTTCATCAAAGCTTGGGATACATTACTAATAAATGTATAAAAATTGACATCAGATTTGACACATTCACAGGAAGTCATATTTCTGTGGCAAATATTAAACAATATCAACTTACAGTTTGCTTTGACTTCAGTAACCATATCATCTTCATAAGTTGTTTTGCATATATTTGCATTTAAATTCTAAATCTCCTCAATCCTGTCATTGTTATCTTTCACGTTTTCTTTGACTTTTAGCATCTGATATATAAGGTTATAAAATACTTTTTTTTAGGATTATTCTGAAACTAGGAATTAAAAATTACTTCATAGACTGTGAAACATTGTATATATTTTATTTTATTTTTATTTTTTTTTTTGGTACCGGGGATTGAACTCAGGACCTTGCCCTTGGCAGGCAGGCACTTGTGCCCCTGAACTATTTCCCTGGCCCTGTGTATATTTTAGTTCAATGGATTTTGAATTATTGGTTAAAATGGTGCTCATAGAGGACAGGAATTATCCCACATTGTAAAGCTAATTGTGAGCATTTAATCTTCTATAACTTTTCACAAGAATGTGCTGTATCTTGTGGAGGATTTACAACATTTACGCACAGATCCTATTGTATTAAAACATTTTCAGTTTGATTTCAAAGCAGGTAGGTGTAGGTATAAGAAGGACAATTAATTGGCCATTGGAAAATATTTATTTAGCCTGATTGATCTATTTTATGTATGGGTTTGCTCTGAAGGCTCAGGAGATGTCAGAGTTCCCTTTTATAACATCAAATTCCAAATTTAAGGGTATATTCTAATATTTCTAGCTCTTTACTGGTAGATTTTAAATTCACCAATTTGACAGGTTTGCCTAGTTTAGCAGAGAGAAAGAGAGAGAGAGAGAGAGAGAGAGAGAGAGAGAGAGAGAGAGAGAGAGAGAGAGAGAGAGAGAAGGGAAGACAGAGGGAGAGAACATTTTTATATATCTGGTAACACTATAATAATTGGAATGAGGGGTGATAGTAGAAGAAACAGTAAAGTTTTAAGGTTGCCTGGTCAGCAAGGTGATTATCCTCTGGGGAAATGTAATGTAATTTTCTTGAACTTAGGTCTATAGCTGTAGGTTTTACTCAGCTCAAAGAAATACTTTGAAGAACAGGTTGATGACATGTATTTCACCATATAAAGTATTTTATTTTTCCTACAATTCCTTTTATCAAGTTTCCAAGGAAAGATAAAAGGGTCCATGGTAGATAATCCCACTCTACTTTTATCCTTTCACAGCTGTACAAACTATCCTTGAGCTATGATTATACACCTTTCTAGATTATTTTGCCACAAGCTATATCCCCCCTGCACCATTTCCCAATGTTTATAAATTTAGGAAAAATGTTTTAAACAAGGCAGGTACTTTTTAAAGAGAGAAATTTCTCAGTATTTTTTACAGCTGGAGAATGTGCGTATTTTTTGACACAGTGATCTATTAGGAATTGGCTCCATGGATACACTGCATCCCATGTGCAAGAACGCACATAGCAGTACAAACACTGCCTTATTAGTGATAAAACTGAATATTGAATATACAGTAGGTAGAAAGATGACCTCCTTCAGTGCTCATGTTCTAATCTGCATGTAACCACTTCTGCATATGCACACATTGTATGGCTAGAGGAATTTAATGTATGAGACTATGGTTAGAGACCTCAAGAGAGAAAAATTTGCATTATTCAGCAAAATCTAACATAATCACACAAGATCTTAAAAGTGGAGAATCTTTCCTGGCCAGAGTTAGAGTGAAGCAGAAACAGGGTTAGGCAAGAAGTAAATTGCTAACTTTTAGATGGGAGAAGGAGGTATAAGGCAAGGAAGTAGACTGCTTTTTTTTTTTTAGTTTTTCTCCGGTACTGGGAACTGAACTCACGACCTTGCGCTTGCCAGGCAGGTGCTTTTGCCGCTGAGCTAAATCTCCAGCCCCCATAGACTGCTTTTGAAAGTGAACAAGATAAGGAAACAAATTATCTTCTAGACCCTCCAGAAAGGGGTCTAGCCCTGGAAAATCTTGATTTCAGTCTTTTAAGACTCATGTGAGGCTTCTGAAATATGTAACAAATTTATGTTAACCTAAGCCACTAAGTCTGTGGTAATTCGTTACAACAGGAAAAGAAAATGGATTTGACAGCACACACGGCAAAATATAGGGAGGTATTTAAATAAATGATATTTAAATACATGATCATTTACTAAAAATGGAGAATATCATGAAATCAAAGAAAAAGCTGAGGGGCTGGGGATTTAGCTCACGGGAAAAGCGCCTGCCTGGCAAGCGCAAGGTCGTGAGTTCGGTTCCCGGTACCGGAGAAAAACCAAAAAAAAAAAAAAAAAAAAAAAAAAAAGAAAAAGCTGAGCATTTATGTTGCACTGCCTCTGTCCAGGGAGTAATATGGATGAGCTGCTGAATAAAAGAAGAAGTATGAGACTACAGTGCTGAAATTCCTATTTTGCTGAAAAAATATTATATATTAATGTGCTTGATCTTGTGCTACATGTGTATATAAAAAGGGGTCTGTACAGCTATCTGACATATTACTACCAATATTTTCAGCACTGGAAGGTGTGTGAGTGTGTGTGTGTATAATGGGGAGACTTTCTCTTTTCCTTTATTCACATGAGTGTTGTTCAAAATATTTAACATGCTGTTTTGTGAGCTTTAAAAACTTTTTAAAAATATTAAGTTAAAAGTGTACCCATGACAAGATCAAGTCAATGCTGATTCATTGACCATTAGCTAGAAAACTTGATCCACCTTTGGGTGGATGACTTACAGTTGAGAGGAAAAAAACTTAGAAATTCTTTATTTTATTATACCACTTTGCATTAGAAAGCTGAGATCTACTAGTGTTCAGCATGTTATCTGACTTCACCAACAGACTAAAAGCAAAATGGGAAATAATTGCAGGTATTTGGGCCTATTACTACAGCAAATAGCCCTTATTTGTGTGTGTTGCTATAAGGGAAAAGAAACATCTTTTCTCACCGATTGCTATTCATGGATGAGTTCGCTATAACAAAAGGCAGGTTAACAAGAGAAAAACATGTATTTTATTTAATATAAGTTTTTTATATCATATAAGGGAATGAGGATCTAATGAAAAAGGTAAATCTATTTATTTTTAATGCTACATTTGGTGAAGAAATGGTGACTGTGGAAAAGTATGATGGTATGAAGGGATTGATCAATGGTAATTAACTAGAAAACTCAGCAAGGCCTGTTGGGTCAGGTTCTTCTTGGTGTCTATGTCTGCAGAGATGCCTTTTCCTGTGAATATAGGGAGAGCATCACCTTAATGAGGGTGTTATGTCCTGCTTCTAGCGAGAAGGGTGAGGGAAAGGTGAGGGTGACCTAGCAGCTTCTGCTGTTTTCTCAAATGACAAGGTGACACATCATGGAGTTCCACCTCCATCATTACTGACAGAAAACCATGTGTCAACCACATAGTTGGCACTCAGTAAATTCCTTCCTATTGATTGTCCCAAATGTGGCCAATACCTGTCTTAGTAGACATACATGATGTAATCAATCAACAAATATCTGTCAGGTATTAACTGAGTACCAGGTATTGAAAGCATTAATGACAAAAAGATAACACTGATTTAATAATTACACAAATAGTGCCAAGGAAACTGGAATTATAGGTTGAGAAGAACCATGACAGAAGGATTCATGGAGTGTAGTACATATACATACAAAATGACGAGGAATGCCTAGGGAAATCTGGAATTTTTTTTACAGAGATGATGACTTTTGAAGAGATCTTCATAAAGCAGGTGAGAAGAGAACAGGACATTTCAGGTTATGACACAGGAGTCAGTGTTACTGAGAGGAGAGGAGAGATCTGTCAGTGGGATTGCCGTGTGGGAGAAGATAGAGTCTGGAAAGCAGATTCTGCGTAAGAAAAGTGGGAAAGGGGGCTGAAGAGCCAGACTGAGATCAAACTGGCTATGACCTTTCCAGAGATTACGTTGTGACCTTGGAGGATTTTAGGCAGAGAAGTGAAGTCACATGTGCGCGTATTACAGATAATGGATAGGATTTTTACAGGGTGAACCTGATGACCTAAAATGACAAAATAGCTTATCTAACCATTTGTTTTCAGCTCATGACTTAATTGAACTAATAATAAAGTGATTAGAAAACTTATCATCCAAATTGGGGCACTTTTGAGAATGAAAAGAAGCATTATTATTAATTAAATGAGACAATGGGAGCAGATTGGAAGATAATATCATCCTATCATGAAGAGAACTCTTGCAAATGCAAAATGATTGGATCTGTGGTTAATAATCAATTGGTAGAAGGATATTTGCAGTCTCCTAAACACCAGGAAAATATTGGTGCCTATTGCTGTTCTCCAGGGAAACAGAAGCAATAAAATACACATGCATATTCTGCTTCTGGCCCCTTCTGTAATATATTCAGGGAAGAGAGAGAGACAGAGACAGAGAGAGACAGAGAGAAAGAAGAGAAGGAGACAGAAAGACACACCCACAGAGAAAGAGGAAAGAGAGAGAAAGAGAGAGTAAAAAGACAATAAAATGAACTGGAGGAGGAAGAAGGGGAGGATACTAGGTATTTATTTTTATTATAGGAATTGGTTCATGTGTTCATGGAGGGTGAGCCGTCCCATAATGGCCATCTGCAAGATGAAGACCTTGTGATGCTGGTAGCATGGCACAATTCAAAGACCTGAGATACATGGGAGCCAAGAGTGTAACCTTCAATCTAAGATAAAAAGCCTGAGAACCCCAGGAGTCTCTGGTTTGAATACTGCATTCCCAAGGTCAGAGAGAGCAGGAGATTATATCTCAACTCCAAGGGAGGAAGATTTCTTTTTATTCCTCTATCTGGCTCCAGCCACTTGGATGGTGGCATTCATATTATGGGCCAGTCTTTCCCACTCACACACCAGTCTGCTCTGGAAACAGCCTCACAGATACATCTAGTAGCAATGATTTACCAGTTCTCTAAGTATTCCTTAGCCTAGTCTGGTTCATACCTCAAATTAACCATTACATATGGACTACACATCTATAGGTCAGATGCTACAGAATCCCAGAGGCTTTCTAGGAGAACCTCCAGTCATTGTGTACATGGGTCTCTAATTTCAATTTTCTCAGTGATGCTTTCACTGAGTTTCACAACTCCTCCGTCCAAGCTCTATATTTACAGAAGTGTTTTTAAAACTGTAAGACATGTTAGTTCTTTCATGTACCAAAGGTTTTTCACCATCATTCCTGAAGAATTGGCTGGACTTGGGCTTAGAGCTCAGGTTAGATCCTGGGTTCTCTCAGCTGTGAACAAGCAGGGTGTGTCTTTGAGCCTACCTGTCGAGTGTCCAACTCATGAATACATATTTTGTTAGAATCCAAAAAGCAATCGAAATCAAGAGTTGTGCACACTATAGCCACGAACAATGAGCTGTCACTTGTTTCAGTTTATATCCTCACTGGTGTAATAGCTTTTTTCTTTTTCTCTTTTATTTTGCACCACCATTTCCTCTCAGGTAATGAGCTTTGCATATATATCATAACACTTTTCTTATTGAATTACAACCACTTTTTAAATTATCTGTCTCCCTCATTACCACAATCACCCTAGAGTGGGACATTCTGCCTCCTCTTCCTCTGGGACATTTAACAATGCCCCTAGATATTTTTGGTTGTCGTAATGGGTGGGGGAGGTGATGTTACATGTGTCTAGTTGCTAGAGGTCATAGATGTTGACAAATACCCTACAATGCCGACAGTCACCTTCTGCAGAAAAGAATGATTTGCTCCAAAATATCAATAATGCTGAGGTTTAAAAATCATACTTCAGACTCTACCTCTATGTAGGTAATGAGTGTGACTGCCATGCTGTGTCACCAGAGCTTAACACCAATCATTATATGGATCTCAATTTTAATTAGTGGAGTAAAGAAAGTAGGACCAGTAGCTGGCCATGATCCAGCTTTGCCTTGATTTCTTCACTTCTTTTTAGACAACCTGTGGGCTTTTCAAGGTGTTGCAATTTCCCAGCTATCAGCTAAATGGTGGAAGTACCAGTATATTAAATCAATTCCAGAACTTTTAACAACAGTTACCAATAAGAGAATAGGCATGACATAGCTAGTTGTTGCTATGAAACATGATATATAAACTTCCTTGGATTAAGAAACACCTAGCAGATTAGTAAAGCATGCTCGGGGTGTGTCTGGGTAGATCAAGGGGACAGTTTTGAGTACAGTGTCTATGCAGCCCTTGCCCCTTCCCCTCTGAACTGTTCCCCATCCTGCTTCCTGGCTGCCGGGAACCAAGCATCATTACTCAGCCATGCACTTCTACCATGACGTTTCTGCTTGGAGCCATCTGACCACGGATTAAATCTCCTGAACTAAATTAAACTTTTCCTCATTTAATTTGTGGGTGTCAGGTACTATGTCTCAACAATGTGAAAGCTGACTAATACACTCCCTAAAATACCTCATTGAGATTTCTTGATAAATAACACCTGCAAGCTTCAGTACAGAGTCCGGAAGTCACATTTGTACCTGAATTAAATGGTGAGAGAACATGAGGTAAATTTGCACTTGACTGTTTCGTGAAATGAGAAATGTGTGAAGGCCAAATTAGGAAGGTGGCTGTGAGTTGGATTTGCTTATTTATTTATTTAGCATCCAGGAGCTGTTTGTTTTTAATAAGAAATGGAAGGTTATTTGGGGCATGTGAGAAAGGCCAAAGCAGTCATCCTTGTATTCAGAGCAAGAAATGTACTCAGACAGTTGGGAAATCCATCTTTCAGTTGTTTGAGATGGGGCTCCATCCTTGTTAAAAGAAACTGATAGAAGTTTTGTGCCGTGAAATGCTGCAGAACTTTCTGAGAAATCACGTAGGACACCTGGAGGCAGTCACATCTCCACACCTGCCCTCATCTCAGCTGTCCTGGATTCCTATGTTTAAACAAGCAGCCAAAGCTGGACTGATCCTTACCCTGGTACCCTCTTGTCAAAATTCTCCCTCCATCCTCGCAGTGCCTTTCCTCTGTTTACATCCGTGTCCTGATCTCTTCCTTAAGGACACAAGTCATGTCAGACTAGCATTTAGCCTGATGACCTCATTTTAACTTAATATCCCTTCAAAAACCTCAATGTGTCAACACATTCTAAGTAGTTGGTGGCAGAACTTCAACTTAAGAGAGGTACAGTTCAGCACACAATGGTTCTGCATTATGTAGGTGCTCAGTAGATACTTACTGTTGGACAGATGAGTGTTGTTTACCATAGAATGTGGTGGTATATCCCAGGGTACTACGTGATAAGAGTCAACCTGAGGTGTGTAATTTGCAGCCTGTGGCTAACACACAAGGATACCGGCACCCATGCTTTAAGGTCTTACTCTTGCAATTTCTGTGTACAAAAAATACAAAGTCCTACTACTCTGCCTGTATGTATCATATTTATTAGTTTGGAAAAAAGTAATTTTTTGGTACTGGGGATTGAACTCAGGGCTCTCACAATGAGCTATATCCAGTGTGAGTTTTGCTAAATTGCTAAGTTGCCAAGGCTTGGCTCAAACTTATGATTTTCCTGACTCAGCCTCCTAGGCTGCTGGGATTACAGACTTGCATCAACATATCCAGTTGAGCTTGGAAGTTCATTGTTTTCCATTTTATGGATTTTGTTTAATCATAAGACACCGGAGGCAGTTTGGGTATCTCTGGAAAGGGAGCTCAGTGGAAGGGCCATTTAAATTAGAAAGGTCTCCCCTTCTGGTGGGAACGCCTCTGGATTTTTGAGTGGTGAGGTAGATGGGGAGGAACGGGAATAGCTGAGTGGTCTAAGCCTGGCCTGGTGCTTGTTGTCACATAGGTGAAGACAGAGGTGAACTGCCAGGCAATCCTGAGCTCTGCCCCTCAGGATTATACACAGGGAATGAAAGTACTGGAGCCCACACTTGGGAATCCACTCACAAGTCTGACTTACAGCTGACTTTACTCAGGAATTGAGCTTTCTTCTGATATCTGACTTCTAATGACTTGTTTATTGACCACCTATTAGTACCTTCTATTTCAGTAATAGTGCCTGGATCCCTCACCTTTATTCTTTACTTCTAGTAGTTCCTGCTTTGGGTGCACCTGACTACTCAAGCTCCAGGGAAAGGAGTCAAGCACCTTTCACCTTAAACTATAGAAAGGAACTGCAGTTTGCCTTAAGCTATGCAAATACATCTTTTCCTTTATCTTTGGCTCTCCCATATTTCTATTATTTGATTTTCCCCATCATCTCATGGATTTGTCTAACATCTAGATCCTACATTTCTTCATTCACAGGCTTCTCATGGTGTCAGAGGATTCACCTCTTTCGAACTTCCTTCTCCCACCTCCCGCACAGAGGTTTCAATCCTCCCTTCTATGCTGCTTAGGGGACAACTATGTATTTCTCTACACGACAACATCTGTGTCACTGATTTCTGTGCCGGCTCTTGGATTTAGTCACTCACATACACACATATGAGTAAAGTAGATAGGTAAAGTCAATAATGCTATGAGGTTTGCAGTCTAATTGTTGAAATAGATGAGAACCAGTAACTGTATCAGACTTATGGCCTTCCGCAATCATACTTGTATTGTAGTAGGGACATTCTAGGGTCATACAAACCAAATACAGTGATTCTCTAATGCTAGATCCCCAAACAGTGCATCTTAGTGGAAGGATACTTATAAGATTTTGTGGCTGGCAGACCCACCTTTGGAGACCTCTTGCTGCTGAAGTGTGCTAGCTCCCCATTTGTATACTGTGCAGTGTGAAGCAACCTTGGCAGTCCTGTTGCATCTGGCTTCCTGGACCTGCCAATGAGGGAGACCAAAATAGAATCCACTCTAGCTGCTTGGGGGAATCTCCCTCTTCTTGGCAGTTACAGGTGTTCCATTTGATTAAAGTCATCAGTGAGGTGTGTTCACGACTGATTTCATTACCCATGCATAGGCCTGAAAAGGAGGAATCAATCCCTAGCATTTGCTCCCCACCTTTCCTTAGTATAAGAAACCACAGTTGTCAAAGTTTGAATTCCTCACGGCATTATTGGTAAAATGCCAAGTTCCATGCCTAGTTCTCCCTTTGCATTTGCTGCATATTTGAATTGTATCATGAGTAGACTTTAAATTGGTGAACATTCCATGAGTATTAAATATCACACAGGTAAGTGAAGATTTGTAAATGGCAAGTCTTGAGAAACTCAGACTCAGACTGTCCAATGATATATTCTTGTTATACATTCAGTCCACTATCAGTAGCTCAGTGATAGCATCCCTAGCAATGTCTACCATGTCCGAGGTGCTGGGTTTCGTCCTCATTGTTCCCCTCAGAAAGATTCTTTCAAGGGCAGAAAGGCATGGAAAAGGGCCAAAGGCGGAGCAAATAGGGAAAACAGACTAGCAATTGCATTTGCATTGTCATTTCTCTTAATAATGCATGATTGAATAATAACGATTTCTTTATCAAAGCATTCATTTGCCATTCCCCTAAGTCTTATTGTCAAAGCCCTCCCTCCAGGAGACACTAAGATAACTCTTGGAGCTTGCACTGTAGCTTTTTGTGCCTTGGCATGGCCAGCTAGTGTGAATATAAAGAAGCTGGCTGATATCAGATTCAGGATGAACTGAAATTTGGGGATGCATTTACCTCATTGTCCCCAGCCTGAGAATCTTAGCAATAACATTACATTGATTTCCTCATTTGTTATACCACTGATTACAAGACTTTATTGAGAATTGTTAAATAAAAATGACAGGAGGCCATTGTCCAGACCAAGCTTTTACAGTGGGGCGTAATAGACCAGGCTAAACATCAAAATGGAGTTACTCATGCTAAAGTTCCCCGGCACTAAGCTGAAACTAAGCTGTTTGTCTGAACTTTTGATTTAATCAGGGTTAGACAGACAGCAGCCAAGTTTCCAGAAGAGGCTTGTTTCCATTAGCGTGATGATGAAGTTTCTCCGCATTAATTCTCACATGCAGAAGGTAACCAGAGGTAACTTGCTAGCTTATTAATTACTTGCTTGTTATGCTGTCTCTCTGTCTGCACTGAGAAGGAAAGTAACTTTGAAATAACCAATCCACTGGTGATTTTCTTTTTGCCTACTTCAAGCTCTTTCTATCTACAAAATCAAACTCCTCTGCTTGGTTTATCTGAAAATTCATACTTTCTTATGGAATGAAGTATTGCTGATTCTAGAATTACAAAACAATTCTAGAATTACAAAACAAATTATGATCTTTAAACTAAATTGTTATAATTTTGTCTTTTTTTTTTGGTTTTTCTCCGGTACCAGGAACTGAACTCACGACCTTGCGCTTGCCAGGCAGGCGCTTTGCCACTGAGCTAAATCCCCAGCCCCCAATTTTGTCTTTTGATAGTACAAAAGAAAGTCCTTTTGGTCACAGAGAAATGTGTTTTTCCCCTCATACTTTATACTTTATCTACTCATGGAAAGGATACACAGAGGTAATTGATAAAAACAGATGAACTTTTCATTTTCTCTCCTTCTCTATCTCTGCCTCCATCTCTGTCTCTGTCTCCATCTCTGTCTCTGTTTCTCTCTCCCCTGCCCTCTCTCTCATATAAATGCAAACTAATGATTACAGCACTTTCATTTCACTCTACTGTTATATGTGCAATTGTCAAACACATTATGAAACAACTTAGCAGTTATTGTCAACCTTTTCCAGTTCCGTAGGTCTGATGACATAATTGCAAACTACGAGATGATTGCAAACAATTTCAGTAAACTTAGTCAACGCAGATAATTCCAAGTGAAGAGAGAAACTTCACTCAGAAACCTTTAGCCCTCCTTTTGGACTTCTTTTTCTTTTTTTCTTAGTCAGGGCTTGGGAGACATAGAGCAGCTACAAGCAGATGTCTAACTCAGACATCGTGGAGGAGACCATTCTGTCCACTTGCGCAAAGCCTGCTCTTTCAGGATTTGTCTGAGGAAAATGTCATTGCCTGATATCAGACAGCCTCCACTGTAGGTGAGAGAAGAGGGAATTCTGTACAGTCTGCAGAGTCCGGGACAGACAAGTTTTGACCTGGGCTCTAGAGGATGCTTTAGTATAAGATATACGATGTAAGAAAAAGGCGGCAGAGTGGGCACCTAGGGAGTATATAGAGTGCTCAGGGAAGCTCTTCTCTTAGAGGACGTAGCAAGGGAGAAAAGAGGTCAGGATCACAGGAAGAGAGAAAAATTGGGAGAAAATTTTCAGGAAGGGCTAGGAAATCAGCAGAGCACAGTTAAGTTTATCAACATCTATAAAATACTACTTAATTCAACAGCCTGGTTTTTTTATTTTTGGTTTATATATTTGAGATGCTACAAAATTTTCTTATGCTCTCTATTCCCTAGTAAAGTCAGAAATCTCTTTTAATTCTTCTTCTGTTATACCCACTTAGTCTTTTATTTTATTTTATTTTATTTTTTATTTTTTTTTATTTTTTTGGTTTTTCTCTGGTACCGGGAACCGAACTCACGACCTTGCGCTTGCCAGGCAGGCGCTTTGCCGCTGAGCTAAATCCCCAGCCCCTAGTCTTTTATTTTAAAGAGAATAGAAAAAAATAAAAAGGATACAGAATTTCAAAACAAGATGATAGGAAATTAACAATGGTTGTTATATTGCATGTTGTTATCTTCAAAGTAGTTGTTCAGGTTACCAAATATAGGCATGCAAAATTGATCAAACAATTAGGCATTAACTGTTTACTTGATATCTACATGTAAGTAGATACAGCAGTGACAAGCAAAGGATTCAGAAAGCTGCTACAACTTTCTTTCTCTTTATGCAGGGACTTTTTTGAAATGTGGCAGGATGTATTTACCCTGCATTGCTTTAATTTCTCAGGCACCAAAGCTTTTCTTTTCTAATTAAGTGGTTTGGTTTAGACTCATGTTTTTGAAATAATGACTAATTCATTAGGAATTAAGCAGAATTATCTTAATTGTGGATTCATGGTCCTATTTTGAGCTTACTACCAACAATTGATTGCAAAACTCATAATTAGGTTGGTCAACAGGATTTCAGAGAAATATTACAATGCAGATCCCTGGGTCAAAGTTGGATAGAGTTTGATTAATCAAATGATTAGTTGGGTTAAAACTCACTGAAATATTTCCCTCTTTCTATAACTTATCTATAATTTTTAAAAAATGCTTATTAAAAATGCAAGCTCACTGAAGGAGAAGGCAAATGCTAGAGCATTTGCCCTGTACATTTGAGACTCTGACTTTGATCCCTAGCACTCTAAAAAGAGAGAAGTGAATAAAAATAAGTAAAAATATCCTGTTCCTATTCTAGACCTACTTAAACATAAATGATCCTTTAAGAGAAGGATCAGAAATCTGCATTTGTTTCCAGCCTAAGGATTACTGAGCCTAAGACTCTTCATTTTACTTTCTTGTTTTGTGTATTTGTTTTGAAACAAGATCTCACTATGTAGTTCAAGCTGGCCTTGAGCTCACTATGTTGCCCAGGCTGACTTCCAGTCCTCCTGCCTCAGCCTCCTAAGTACTGGAATTACAGGTGTGCACCATCATGCCTGGCTGTCTCTTCTTATATTTAACCACTATTTACCATCTTTTAAAACCAGCAACACCATTTCTGGGAGCTCAGCTCATCTAAAAGTTTACATTTGCAGACTATTAGCAAAGCCATGCATTATTAGAGGAGAACTTTGGGAGTGAGACGCTCTCTCCTGGCTCCTCAGCTACCACTGAGGGAGTTGGGGAGTAGACCACGGAGGTCACAAACTACCAGTGGAGAAGGAAACCTTTCCTAAGGAATTCCCCCTCTGGCCCTTCTGACTCTTTGAAGACTCAGTACAGTGGGGGATGTATCCAGAGTTAAAAAATATGTCGGGTCCTCAGCATATACTCCAAGCACAGGTTTTGTTCTGGGCACCTTTCTTCCTTCTTGCCACATGTGCAGCTGGAGCGGACAGAAAAGCATGCTGTTCTTAAGATTCCTTGCATTCTCAGCAAACTTTCAGAAAGAGTCCAGCCTAGGAAGGAAAAGACCTCAGCATCTGACTGGATGTGATGTGCCTTCTCAAGTTTCCCTCTTAATAGACACAGTGTATGCTACAGAGAGCAAAGTGTAATTTAAAGAACCTTGTAATTCTTTACAAATTAACACAGCAGATGGTGTTTATGGGAGCCACATAGTGAGGAATATTTGGGACGATGTGAGACATGTGTTCTAGGGTTTCGGCCTGTTTTCTACTTAGCTTGGATTTTTTAGCTATCATGCTGCAAAAATGCTATTTGCCTCATAAAGTTTTCGTTTGGTTCAAGGGTGAGGAAATGCCCTAAGAGAGAGTTGTCTTATAGTGCAGACCCTAAGCATTCTCAGAAATGCCTTCTGTTACTGAAACTGAAGCACCATCCTGGGGCTGCTCTTGGTCATTAGTGGTGGCCTCCTGGGTGTTGGGAAGCAGTGTGGACTTTGCTTCTGATGTAGGCATAGGTTTCAGAAGTAAAGGAAGAACCCAGATCTTAGGCAACCAGAGACAAAGCACAGTGTCAGGAGAAAGATCAGCACCTCTAAGTACTGACTTGTTAGTGTGTAAATAGCTAGTGTATCTTTAGTCATCTTAACTGTCCATGTAATGGAGAATATATCTATTCTCTTAGTTCTCTCACAGTGATGCTAGGTGTTTAGAGACTAGGTTCTGTGAATTTGCTTTCTAGGCAGAGGTGGCCCTTTGGAAGGGAGCAGGGGAAGAAGGAAAAGGCTCTCAGATAGAGATGGACTGATGAGGCCTATGGGTGGGCAGAGAGGACAGGATAGGGCGGGCCTCACAGGCTTTGGCAATGACCAAGACAGGTCAGAGTTGATTTAGGCAGTGGCCCTGGCTTTGGCACATGAGCAGAGATATTTTTGGGGTCTTCTGGCCATATGGGAAGCGTGTGATACTGCAAAACCCTATATTTCCTCTGCCCACTGTCACCTAAAACCCTTCCTCACTTCTTCTACTTAGGGTGGACAAGAAGAAGGGCCCAAGTGTTCTTTAGTGCCACTGCCCCCATCCCATGCAGGGTCTTCCCATTGCTCAGGAGGTGCCCTGCATCCATTTGGTCCCTGGTGTTCTCAACCTTCTCTCGCAGGATAAAAGTCATGTACTCTTTCTGTTTATCCCTCTCAAGGAATGTACACTTGTGTGTGCAGTCCAGATTTCATCTTTCAGGAATTTGCTTCTTACTGTGTCAGCCAGGTTTTGAGCAAAGAGAAGGGAATGAGGATAGGGAAGGAAGGAAAGGCATGCAAAGTGTAGATAGGGAATGAGAGTTGGCAACAATATTATTCTACCTTAGAGGAGACGGCCTTTCTTCAACTCTAGCTCTGCACAACTTGCCTTGTCTCCAGTATTTACATGAAGAGTCCATTTAAACAACTAAAACACTAATTACTTCACTTATACACAGTACACATTTATAAGTACATATCTGTATCTATATATCTACTTTCTTCTTTTTTTCTTTTTCTTTCTCTACTTTTATTTTTTAAGGCAAAGTCTATGCTCCAGACTAGCTTCAACCTTGCTATGTAACTCAGGCTGACCTTGAACTCACAATCTCATGATCCTCCTGTCTCTGCCTCCCCAGGAGGATACCTATAGATATTTCTGATTTACTTAGAACCTATTTTCTGCAAGATATTGTTCCAGACACTTCAAAGTTTTGAAGAAATACAGTTACCCTTTGCTTGCCTGATGTTGAAACCTTGTGGTTCTCACTGGAAAAAAGGGGCATATCTTCACGACAAGTTTCTGTGAAGAGCAGGATCATCATGACGCAGTTCCTGTATTTGTGTAGTGTGACATCTGTCGATGAGACACAGAGGGGCCAAGGCTTGAGGTTTCCACCTAAACATACTTTTTAAAAAATTGAGGCAACCCTCTGCCTGAATATGTTTTCATTTCTGTGAACTGTCAGACATGTGGTCCCAGGTATCCACCTCTTTTTGGTTGTTAAATCCCAATCTCTAGTGATACTTCAGGTATTGATAGCTTTAACTGAATGGTTTGGGGAATATACCCTCCAAAATGAAAGGGAACTTTAAGTTTCATTGAAATCTTAGTCATGTATTCAGGATGTGTGTGTGTGTGTATGTGTGTGTGTGCATGCAGGTATGATATCAGTGGGAATTTGCACTTTGCCTTGACTACTTTCATCTCAGCTGTGGCATTTTTTAGCAGTTTGCTCAGTTCTCTTACTGGCTTAGAAAGGATATGTGGTTATTTAACCCTGGCTTTTAGCAGTCACTCAAGGTTAGGGTGTGGTAGTATGAAAAATACCTTCTATGCAAAGTTGCCCACCAAGGGCTATGCCTGTATTGATAAAATACATCAAGGAACAAGAATCGTAATGCACACAAGTGTCAACCAACCATTTCCTAGAGCTAAGACCAGCTCATTGTGACATGTGAGAAATTTACTTTTAGGACCCATATTTTCCAAATCATCCATTCCTTTCCTGCCTACTTTCTATCCCCAGGTGCCTACCTGAACTATCTATCTTTCTATCTGTGCACAAGTATTTCCTGAGCACTTCTGACAAGTTTCATGCAGAGTCCTCTTGTATTCCTGACTGGCAAAAAGTTTGGGTTCTGTTCTACAACCACAAACAGAATTGTTAAATAATGCAAGATATTATATTGTTCACATCTGCTTTATGCTGTGCAGTACCTAATTGGAGTGTATGTTCATAGGAGGAGATCTCCAAGGGCTGGATAGGTCTAGGAAGATGCCCTGAGTGGATGGAGGGTGTGAGCTGCTCCTTGAAGAATGAATAGAATTTTCTAGATGAATTGTGGGTTGAGGAGAGGTGGCCCTTTCCAGATAGTCATCGGTGGGCCTGAAAAGATCCAGAAAAGTTGTGAGTTATTGAGTTAAAGATGTGGGCTACTACAAGAAGGGAGATCTTAAGTGTAGGTCCAAGAATTTAGTAGAAAATAGGGCTGTGGTTAGAACGAACCATTGGAGAAGTGAAAAATTCACTGTAGCTGTCCATGCTGAAGATGATGAGAGAGGTAGCCAAGAAACTGTACATTGGGGCCAGAAAATATACTAGGCTGGCTAGGTATATGGTAGGAAAGATGAGGAACAGTGTGAGTCCTGGAGCCATACTGATGGGCAGATTCTCAGTTACTAACTGGGTTAAAGGGAACAATATGATAATACAATATTAACATTTTCCTGCCTGGTCAGTGATCAGGGGTGGGGAAAACCCTATATGTGTACTTGGATGTCCTGTCAAGGACTCCAGGTGTGTTCCACGCTATCCATTGGGAGTGTTGCCCGAGATCTTCCCTCAGTTATCATGTTTTCAAATTATTTTGGCCTACTGTGTTAATAGCTTTAATTTAGTCAAGCCTTTTTTTTTTTTTTCGATGTGACAGAAATCCAGCAGTCACAAACATGGGGGAATGTATTAAGTTAAGTTAACAGGTCATCTACTAAAATATACTTATGTATTTCCATGTACCTGAACTCAGGAGGCCAAATATTTTATTCACTGATTTAGGAGAATTTATTGAATATTTATTATTTGTGAAGTCCAACTCTAAGCTTTAAGGATATAAAGATAAGACAATTCCTTTACAAGTTAGAATATTGAAGGTTTATATCCTCTCAGAATGGATACATCAAAATATAATTCCCAATGTGCTGATAGCTGGAAGTAGAGGCCATTGAAAAGTAAGTATGCCTGGAGGTAGAGTCCGCTTGACTGGGATTTGTGCCCTCAGGAAAAGCACTCTGGAGAGCTTTGCCCGTTTGGCCATGCTCAAGCACAGGAAGAAGAGGTCTCTGTATGAACCAGGAAGTGGGCCCTCCCCACTTTATGCTGTGCAGTACCTAATTGGAGTGTATGTTCATTTTTTATTTGATTTAGGATTTCCCAGCCTCCATTACTTCAAGATATAAATTTCTGTTATGATGAGCACCCAGTCTATGGTAGTTTTGTTATATCATCTCAAATGGACTATTAGAATATATGCACCAACTTGATTTAACTGTAAAGTACACTTATCTGCCTTGCTTTTCCCTTCCCTTTCCTTTATTTCCTCTCCCCCGCCCCATCTCCTTCTCAACTCCCTTCCTTCCTCTTCCCTTTATATTAGTCAGGGTTTACTAGAGAAACAGGTAAAACATAAAATCTACAAATGTATAAGGAATTACAAGACTGATTTATGGTGGTCAGCCACAGACTTGCGCTCTGGAGGCTGAAGGGTCCAGTCCAAGGTCTGGAGCTCACTGCAGTGTCCGTGCAAGTCTGTATCAGGAAGCTGATGGGTCAGCCATGGAGCACCGAAGAATCTATGCTGGAAGGCTGAAGAGTCCCAGGCAGAAGCTGAGCAGTCTGTGCCAGAAGCTGGGAGATGATGTCCAATCTGAACGTGAAGACTAGAGCTCCTCAGAAGAAGCAGAAATCAGTCCTTCCTCATTTCCCTTTTATTGTATACAGCTGTCCCACCCTCTGAGGAGAGGGTCCTTTACACCCACACCATCTCAGTGCCCTCCTCTTGCACAGGCTCAGGATATTTACAAAGTGAGAATCTTGGGCCCCTGCAGAGTCACTTCTAAATAAAGAAACTTTTAAATTTCTCAAATTGGTGCAATGAACAACATCGTAGAGTGGTAAGGGCATGTCCTCTACACACTAGGATGTAGAACTGCTGAGTTATTTAGTTAAGGTTCTAGATTTCTCAAGTTGACACAATGTATCAACCATCACACCCTTCCACCCACTTCTCATCCCTTCCCTGCCCTGATTTCTCTCCCAAACTCTCCTCCCATCCTTCCTCCCTCTCTCTCTTTTTCTACCTCTCCATCTATCTCTCAGCTATGTTTTTTTATGCATGGGATCTGTTTTCAGAGATTCTCTAAGTAGCTCAAAGTTTATCTGACACTGGTTTATAAATGCTAGTAATAAAAAAAAGTCCTCTTCCCAATGGTTCTACCCACAGCCTACTGAGACAATCCTGATTCTCAGTTTGGATGTTATCATAAGTTTAACCCTCTGGCCAGGGGGACTTGGTTAAGTGTTACAAGGAAAGGTTGGAGGACTACTACGGAGAGAACATGATGGGAGGATGCATGCAGTAATGATGCGCTGTGATCTCACTGAGCTGTACTGAGGGCACTGTCCAATGTATACATACATGATCCTGCTCTACAGATGGATCACAATTTACAATAGTTTAACTCATATTTTTTTTAACTTTACCGTGGCATGAAAGTGACACAGATTTGGTAGAAGTACTGTGAATTTTGATTTTTTTTTAACATAATCTCACTATGTATCCCAGTCTACCCTCAGACCCATGATCCTCCTGAATGCTGGGATTACTGGCATGTACTAGCATGCCTGGTTCTGAATTTCAATCTTTTGATAGTCCAGGAAGCAGCATGGAGCCATAGCCCTCAGTCAGCCAGGTGAACATGGGGATAAATTACCCCTTCAGTGTACTGTGCTTCTAAGCTCTATGTTGCTTGGCAGATCAGGTGTATTTAGCACATTATTACTTACAATACTTTCAACTTACAATGGCTTTATGAAGACATATTCACATCATAATTTGAGGAGCATCTTCACTAATACACAGGGCCTGGAAATCTTGCCAATAATACACCTTGATGGTTTCTTGCATTATATATTGACAGCTCTTTCCTTGAACATTGACAAAGTGTGGTATAGAAGGTCAGAGACATGTTATCTTTTCCTCTTTCATCTCCTCCCTCTCCCTACTATTACGCTAGGTTGAGCAAGGCTAGGTGTGATGTGGTTAGAATATTCTGGTCATGGAATCATTTTGAGGCCACTGCATTATTATCTTCCATTCCAAAGAGATATTACCTCTTTCTCTTGCAAGACAAATGTCCTTAGCTAGTGAAAAGGAAATATTTAGAAAGGTCCACCTGTTCAGACTGTGATTTACACATATTATAGAGGTATTATGAAATGTTCAAGGTTCTATAAATAATGGTGCTATTTGTAATAGGGATATGATTTCTATATGCGAGGTTTGAGGGTAGGCGGGCAATCTTCCAAGTATGAAAGGGGTGACTGCTGGATCAATAGATAATTTTTTTCTCCTCCCTCCTGTTGTCTAAATCATAGGTTTAAATGACAGCAAAATGCGTTGGAGATAGAGTTCACGGCACACTATTGCTTTCTGCCATTCTGATGATTTTGACTTCCAGTTCTTTCAAATGACAATTTGAAGTCTGGGCATTTGATTAACCCCTCACACATCCAATATATTAGAGTCACAGCAACACATTATTTGGAAGAATCCTCACAAATCCAGTCACGCTTACAGGTTTCCTTGAGGGCAAGGAAGACAATGATGACATCTGTCTTCTTACAACCATGACTTACATAATGATACAGTGGCTAAACATGGTGGATGTACATCAGTGGATCCAATGGCAGTACTGGACTGTAGGTTTGTATTCTCAGGGCCTCCATGACTGACCAGCTGCGTTGGGTCATGTGTTCCACCAGCATGAGGGGCCGGAATGCGAAAAGTCTTTAAAGAAATTCTCATTTTTCAGCGATGTAAAACTGAGTGTTTCTTATGATTTTGTTTTGCAAACTAGGGAACTGGCATATGTTGTATATTATTTAACATGTTGATATAAATACATTGTACACATCTTACACACCTTCAGCATTTTAAGGGGTGATGGATATTAATATGGAGGGAGAGAGGGAGAGAGAGAAAGAGAGAGAAAGAAAGAGAGATGATCTCTGTTCAAAGCAGGTGGGTCTTTACTAAGTAAAGGGACAAAACATAGCAGTATACAAGCCTGTTGAAATAAAATATTATGTTTTTCCTGAAGACAAACTGTAAAAACCAAAATTTTAGTTAACAGCCCAATCCTTCTGTTTTGAAATAAACTGGAAATATGAAGGTATTTATGACAACATCTGATACTTTGGCAAACTGGACTTGTAGTTGGAGCTAGAGGATGGGAGAATAAAGAAGCTCCATAAAAATCCAAATCGAGAAATTTATTCTCTTCCCTCTCATCAGCTCAAGCCGAGGATCTATCCTGAATATGTTTTGTGCAAGAGCACCGAAAGACTAAAACAAATAAAGTTTAATAAACAGGCACCTCCCTAGCACAGCAGATGGCAGCGAGGAGAGGCGCCCACAGGGATGTGAGAGAGCACTGTCGCCTGTCTTCTTTTTCTAATCACAGTATTTATTAAATGGCTATCTCTATTGCAGACTCATTCTCTGCATGGAATGAGAAAGAAGGCAGTGGGGAGGAGGTCCAAGCAAGTCACGCAAGATCTGGGGACAGAAAGTGGCAGAGGAAATATACTCCAATCTGAGATTTGGCTGATAACCTTTGAAGAGAAATAGATGGAACTCTGTATAAGCATAGCGTCCAGGAATTTTAGAGATGGGCAATGCTTTAAATATGGAATGGAAAACACCCTGCACCAGGAGTCCTAGGTGCTGGTCAAATACTAATGAGCTAGGTGATTAGAATCTGTCACTTCATCTCTGGGTCTTGCTATCTTCGTCTTTAAGGGGAATGAGGGAGTGGGAAAGAAGAAACAGCCAGTTTCCTGCGATAACTCCATTGCTCAGGTGCTGTGCTAAATATGTTACAGATCCTATCTCTTTAATGGTAACCATGATCCCAGAAAGCAGGCACTTATGTAAGATTTAGAGAGCAGAAAGCCCAGACTGAGGATTCCCAGCCTGTTTTGCAAAGCTCTGATTGCTTTCCTGAAACAGGGAATTACATTACATTGTTGCCAACATCCCAGAGTTCTCGAGCCCATCTCTGGCCTCTTCATTCTACAGCTAAGCCTGGATGACAAAGAAGCTGTTGGTATTGGCAGAGATGGTTTGTAACTGGCTTTTGTTTCCTTCTTCAGCACAGGCAGGGACCAAGTGCGTGGCTAGACACTGCACATTTTTATTATTAGGTGATAATCTCAAAATGCATGCACTTTAGTTTTGTTAAACCGCTTTTAATTTATAAAGCATGGAAGATCTTGAGGGGAAGCCTGGGGGAGACCATCTGGTTTACTTCAGCAGAGATGAGAATTTGCTCAGGATGGTCAGGATGGTCAGATGGTCAGGCCCTTAGGTGTTTAACAAACATACCTGAGAATACACACACACTATGTATAAAACTGAGCTGGAGTTCCTGCCCCTCATTTAATTTCCTATCCCAGACTAGTTGACTGTTTAAAATGAATATGTATAAAATAATTCTTTCCTTAATGGGGCATAACTTTTCCATTAGGGATTCTAGTTTTTAATGGCAGTGTGTTCACAGAAGTCCAGGTGATCCAAAAATAGTTTCTATGTAGTTTGTTTGTTTGTTTGTCTTTTTTTCTTCCGGTACCGGGAATTGAACTCACAACCTCGCGCTTGCCACGCAGGTGCTGTGCTGTTGAGCTAAATCCTCAGCCCCTCTATGTAGTTTGTAAATCAATTCTATTTTTCTTCCCAAAGCAAAGATACTTTCTAGTTACCGTATTGTTAATGCCTTTTATTGTTTCCAGCACACGGGCATCATGATTGATCATACTGCTAACCTTGTGAAGAAGATAGGCCATAGATCATGCTATCCGCTGTGCTTAAGAGGAAACTCAGACATTAATAAAAGTGAGATAAATCATGAATCTTAGATCATAGAGTTTAATAAGGACCTGACACTAGGAGGCAACTCTGTCTCTCTGTCTCTGGCCAATTGGCTTCCTGTTCAATTAGGCTGATAATTTTTTTTTTTTTTTGTCTTTTTGAGACAGGGTCTTACTATGTAGTTCAGGCTGGCATTGAACTCACTTTGTACCCCAACCTGTCCTTGAACTCACAGCAGTCCTCCTGCCTCAGCCTTCCAACCGTAGGGATTACAGGTGTGTGCCACCATGCCCTGACAAGGCTGATAATTGAAACTTATTTACACATGCAGACATGACAGAGGTAAATATGACATTACAGCTCACAAGTCCCATTTGCTGTGCAAATCTGAGCATTATGGGCTTGCTTCTCCTGTCTCTATACAGGCACTTTCGAGAAATTAGTCAGGCACTGTGCTGCACTCCTGTGATCACACCTAGTCCGGATGGCTCAAACAGAAGATTTGCAAGTTCAAAGCTAGCCTGGCTAACTTTGTAAGACATTATTTCAAAAAATTAAAAGAAGTAAATATATGATAAAGCACTAAGAGGACTGTCATACATGGGGTCCTGGGTTCAGTCCTTGACACCTCAAAAGCAAAACAAAACAGAACAGTTGGAACTAACAAAGGGCCTGTGAATTGACTATCCTTACAAGTAAACCAAATTCTCTACAGTCTTTGCGGTAAAAATCCTTCCTTACAGAGACAACAAATACGGCACCCAGGTCAACTACATTTCTCAGTTGCTTTTAATTAGATTCAGAGGTGGGAGAAATAGGATTGAAAATACCAGACATAGAAATCTGACATGAGTGGCTGAAATGCTAATGTTATCAGAGATTCTCTGGGCTGGTAGATCCAACTATCATCAGCAATAACCACCCTGTAAAGAAACTCATAAACATAATTTCTACGTTTAGTTAAAACTCTACATCTAGTCTTGGTATCATAGAGAATAGGCTGCCACACTCTACTCAGAGTGCTCCTAAAGCCCATCTTGTCATTTCTTGCATCCATGCCTTGTTTTTGGATAATTTTTTCTTTCTATTTTAATCTAATCTGGGGCTTAAGGTCTAGCTAAATTTCCCTTTTCCTCTCTAAGATAGCTTGGCTTCCCAAATGCAGTTTCTTCTCCTTCTTCTTCTCCTTCTCCTTCTCCTCCTTCTCCTTCTCCTTCTTTCTCCTCCTCCTCCTTCTTCTCCTTCTCCTTCTCCTTCTCCTTCTCCTTCTCTTTCTCCTCCTTGTCCTCCTGCCATCCTTCTCCTCCTCTTTCTTCTTCTTCCAAGCAAATCAGCCCTTTATAAAAGCACTCATCTCTCTGCAGTTGTCAGTGTTGCTACTCTCATGTTGTAGTTAGCTTATCTGTACTAGGAGACCCTTGAGGATTAGAACCATAGTTTTCACTTCTGTGTGTCCGCACAGTGATTCTGCCTTACGTATTACACGAGGTACACAAGCTCTATATTGTTCTTTGGCTCACAGAAGGGGTAACCAAACCTCCCATGTGTGTCTATAACAACCCTAGTTACAAACTTGAGTGTTACTGTTGCCTCTCTGGTTAGGGTTGGCACATAAAGCACATAAAAAGTACAGGATAAGCGCATCCCCCAGTGTTTTTGAACTTTAAAGTTTAAAGCTAATACCGGATGCTAAACTTGCCTACTTACCTCACTAGCCCCTCTCTCATTCCTGCTGTGCTGGATCTTGCCCTTCTATAAAATTTTGAAACTTTTCAATATCATGTTAAATATTATTAGTGAGTTCCTTGGTGCCCCATAAAGTTTGAACTGGAGGCAAATGCTTCATTCCTTTTAACCTTCACCTGTAATTATTTTATGTACACAAACTGTCCTGTTATTTTTTAATAGCAATCCACTCTCTTGTCACCACCACATTTTAAACCAAATTTATAACTCTTACCTTTTAAAATAAGTTTTTATTATGCTAATCAATGGAAAGTTCCCAGGAAATCCATCATTCACAGAAAGACTGTGGTCCAGTCTTCTAGAGAAGAGCCCGGTATTTTGGTAGCAGGCATTCTCTTCGGAAGAAAGAACCTGGAGGAAAAAGGAATAGTCTCTGGCCACTGAGTGTGGGGTGGGCGCACCTGAGTGTGAGGGTCCAGGCATGGAAGACATGCTTGCTATGCACCCACATTTGCCTAAAAATAAAGTCATTTCTTTAGATACTTTTGTTTCCTTGGGGCTATTTATAAGCTGATATTTCGAAGTTGTAAAATGTTAGCCATTTTATTTTAAGCTCTTCCTACTTACAAACCTCAGTGTGTACATCTGAA
Organism: Chinchilla lanigera; assembly: GCF_000276665.1. NCBI lineage: Eukaryota > Metazoa > Chordata > Mammalia > Rodentia > Chinchillidae > Chinchilla > Chinchilla lanigera. Next base: position 6,236,848 of record NW_004955424.1, on the reverse strand, counting down.
AGAGTCAGCGTATGAGTTTAGAGAGTGGGAAAGAATGGTAGGAATTTGTATGATTTTAGATGACTAAAAATATGCACACATATGCCCCTTTTCTGACTTTTCAATGAAAACTCTTTAGGGCTATGCCTTAGACATTTGTTCAGAGAAAATGGTTAATTAAGCAGTTTGCAGAGAAGAGTAGCTCCTTTAAACCCAGCTCTGTAGATTGGTTGTATATGTATTAGCTTTATGTGTTAAGAATTTCATCGCTGAAAGAGACCATTTAGAAACATTAGATATTAATTTCTTTATATCCTCCTAACATATGATTTCCTTAGGTACAACTTGTGACCTATGATCTCATTTCATAATTTATTCAAGTTTTTATAGAGACTTGAATGATTTTGTAGAGACTGAGTTTGGACCAAGAATTTTTCTTTTTCTAGGACCACAAATAAATCATTCTGTAGGCTGTTTAACAGTTTAACTAAGGTATAGAAAATTGAATAGATTTGACAAAGCTTTTGAAAATAATTTTCTCTTAAGTGGTAATAATGTCAACTGTGTTTGCGGAACTTCATATCTATGGGGGGTCCAAATACTGTTTTTAAAAGACAATAGAGATACCATTGGTTTAGTTTTGTTTTTCTGTATTTACCTCCTTAAAAGTGAAAACAAAGTCAGGAAACTAGTGAAATTTTAAGTGAATAATTTGTTAAAGAAGATGTTCCTATTATACTCATAAGGAATCTTTTTCTCGTAACTTCAAGCTGTGTGTCGCTTATTGTCATTTTAGCGATCCAGGGCATGACAGACTAGAGATTAGAAATACTATATTTTTTAGTAATGCACTTCCTTTGGTTTTGGTACTGAAGTTACAATATGGCCTATGAAGCATTGTCATAAAATTTCTATTCTGGTAATTTACTCAAAAATCTTTTTAAATTTATTTTTATCATCTCAGTTCTCTTATACTCAGATGTATGCTTGCATAATAAAAAAGCATAAAACATTTGTATTTAGAAGCAAAAGCAAAATATCCTTGTGTTCACTTAATCAGTAAGCGGCTAGAGAAACCAGGAAAACAGACTTGGATACGTTTGAATGTGAACGTATGTGTGACCATCCTGAGACTCTATTGATTATAATCAATTTCAATATTTTATTTCAGAAAAAAAGATATTTTCAGAAACTAAATCATATTCGCTATGTATTAAAATGGATTTATTTGTATTTTTCTTACTGGTTGGACTCTATAATTTAAGTGTCATCTTATATTGTTTTCAACTTCAATGTCACTACTATTGAACGTTCTAAACCAGAAATGATTTCTCTTTTCTTACCAGACTGGAAGGAAAGAAAAAGGAGATCCCTTAAACATTGCAATTGACAAGATGACCAAGAAGACAAGAGACCTCAGGAGACAGGTACTGTTTTGTTTCTACTTTAAGTGTATGGCACTTCACAATGGTTTCCAATAATATCATGTTTCATGTTGCCTTTTTGAGCTTAGCTCAGGTTTTCTTCATCTCCGTATACACAGAAATATTTCATGAGGAAAGTAGATATTGCTGAGCAGAGAGATGTGTTGGCTGCTAGGCTGACGATGCTAACAGTCCATGAGGGTTAGCATCTCCCTGCACAGGTGCCCTCTTCACAAGCAAAGACCTGAATTCACTGCTCTCTATACCTGGTTTAGTTTTCCAAATCCAGTCTGCCAAGAACTTATCTCTGATCTCTGGTAGTTCTCACTTGTTAAACTCCCAAGGCATTAAATGATAAACTGGAATGCTGACGGTTAATGAGAAATCTGATGGAGCTAATTAAGGTCTATGGCCCTGTGTAGTCCCTTGGGAATATAAATCTAGAATGTTGGTTTATCAGATGGTTGTTTGGAAGCAGGGGACCAGTGCAAGGAGAGATTTTGGACGATGCAGTTGGCTCATGGCATCATTAGTTTGATGAGTCCATTTTTCTTGGGGGAAAATTATCTCTGTTTGAAACTCCTTTTTACCTTCAAAGTATGAATGCTGGTATATGTCCTGGAAGCCTTATTTTATGTTTCTATGATGCAGTCCATTTTCCTTAGTACTGTTCTTCCTCTAGAAGAGATTATGCCATGCATTAAACTATAATGAAACTTCCTCATCCTGATTTCTGCCTCACGGGCGTCCAATCTTCTAAGAGTAACTTTCGGATATGTCCCTTTTGTTCAGGACAGTGTGGATTGTGCTGTTTAGCTTGAACACACCCCTGCTCCATGATCACACCTGCTGTACTTTCTGCAGCTGAAAAACTGAATTAGTCCAGTTGAGTCTAGCATTCACTGCTGTACAGACAAGATTAGCAAGGCACCTGGGCAAGAGTGGCTGAAAAGCATCTTAAAAATGGTTGTAATGAGAACATACTACTATTGATTAGTGCTCAGGAACTTCTGGACTTACTTCAGAACATTCCCCGGAGGTGAAGACGCATTTAAATTAATGTCATCTGGAAGATATCATAGTTCTGGGATCTGAACACTCTAATTTGACTGGCCAACTGACAAGCCTTGTTGGGGAGGAATATTTCCTTTTTATTTTACCTTGAAATAATGCATAATAAAATACTGTCTGTAGGCATTCTGGTATGAAATAATGTGGCTATTAGAAATTGAGAGGAGGTTAAAGAAAACATTAACTCAGGTATCTGAGCCTGGATTTTCACCCTCGCTTATTAAATTGACAAGTATGACTGTGGATCCTTCCTGTCTTGTTCTCTTTTTCTTACATGTAAGAATAGGGAGCCAAACTAAAGGTCTCTTTGAGCTTTAAATTATATGCATACAAGGACAATCTTCATTCATGTCCTCAGGTAGAGGTGCTAAGGCGTGGTAATCATAGATTGTAAAAGCAAGGAGAGGACATCTCCAGGGCTTGCCTTCAGCTAAATTTCCAAACACAAAACTTATGAAATGGGTCCTCCCACCTCCCTAATCTCTGAGTTTTAGCAAAGATCATGCTTTTACATCCAGAAGCCTGACTTTTAGCTTTTTACACTTGGCACTATTATAATAGTTGTTTGTCTTATTAGGAAGGAATGAATAAAATAATGTTTACCCTGGTAATGTAATTCCCAGAAAAAGATTGAGTCTTTTCAGCAGAAGATAGTTTGAAGATGAGCCTTATTGTGGATTGTTTAAGGGTAGGAGGCAAATTCAGAGAGCTGCATTTAGGGTGGCAGTGGAAGGAGTACATCCTCCTCAGAAGTAATTCCATGTATGTCATTTTTTTCTCACCTTTTCAAAGATACAGAGTAATAAGAGAAACAGGAGACTGGTTTCATGGTATTAAGATCCAACAGTTTGGGCATCATTTCACATCACATCCGGGGATTTGGTTCAAACACCTTTCTCTTTTCTAATCTCCCTTTCTAGGACTAAAATGGTCCCCATCTGTCAGTTCCATCCCTACCCATATGTTGGGATATTTTTGTCTTTCTTCCCATCACTTCTATCGCTTTATGTACACCTGTAGTGGTACAAAAGCTTCTCTGATCTAAATTGGAGCGACCTAGCATTTGTGCAGATGGAAAATGCGATGACTAATCTTCTCAGCTCAGGTAAATCATCAGTTTAGATTTGGGTAACAAGTTAATTGGATTAACAGGCTTTTACCTGGATGTTTGATAGCCTCCGTGACCCAGTGAATGCTTGCAGCTTCATGAATGTTTCCCTATCGCAGAGACACTTTCTGTACTTTCAATTACAGATTAACCTTCCTGAGAGCAGATTTGAAATAAGAACCCTCAGTGATCCAGATCTGCTTCCCTGTACACATAAATTCCTTTATGGGAAATTTAGAATAATCATAGAGGAAAAGAGTTGAAGTCAAAGTTTGAAAAGAAGCTTTTCTAGTGCCTCTTCTTAATGGCTGTAAGAATCAAACTCAGGGCATAGTTGCCACTGAACTTCATCTTCAACCTGTTTTTATTTTGTTTCCAGACAGTGTTTCTCTAAATTGCCCAGGCAGACTTCAAACTTACGATCCTTCTGCTTCAGCCTCCTGAAATGCTGGGATTAATGATTTGGAGGGTCATGCCTGATTATAGTGAATTTTGTACTTTCCCACTCCTTAAGTCCCCTGTCTCTTCCTCAGAGGCTTACACTTGGGGAATATTCTTTAGAAGAATGAGCATTGAGCTTTGCAAAGTTCCACTCACCAAATTTAAAAGAAATAAAGTTGATCATGATTATTACCTTAGACTTCCCTAATGAAAGGAAGTAGAATTAGACTTGTTGACACTTTAATTTTTTTTAAGTTTCCTAAAAGTGTTTTTTAAATTTTTGGTCTTTTTTTTTCTATTTTCTTTTTTTGGTACCAGGAATCAAACTCAGGGCCTCGTGCTTGCCAGGCAGGTGCTGTGCCTTTGAGTTACATCCCTGTAGACACATTAAAAAAACCACATTTTTCAATAAAAGGAATTACAGTTTAAGTGGATTTTTGAAAAAGTAGAGCCACTCTCTTTTGAGACAACATATCTGAAGAAGCTGGAGAGTCATAAATTGTAAGAAAGGTTGTAGGAATATGAGGATATTATTTAAACCTGATAGGCATGAAGCCACCTCACCAATTAAGCCCATGGTGGCAAGCAGAGGTAGAGCTGAATTGTCTTAGGAGTATTTTGTTGGGAAGTAAAAATGGATTTATGAGAATATAACTGCCAGCTTTAAGCATTATGTTCTAATTTTAGAATTATGGGCACAGTAGGCCCCATGTCTGAGCTACTGTTACTGCTGTGATTCAGGAACCAGACCACTGTGGAAACAAAAGCCTTTACCTGACTCCCTGTCTGGGTCCCAGGAGACCACAGGGTCTGTCCATTGCTAAGAGAGGACGCAGCCAGTGTCTGCCAGCCCCATTGGCCAATCCTCCTTCTATGCACCACCTATGAACTATTCTAGCCATGGTCTTAATTTTTCCTATACTTGCAAAGATGCTGGCTTATCCTACTTATTATTTTGATCATTTTCCTAGTCTTTTGACAAGCAAGTTAGGGACTCAAACCTTCCCCAGTGAAAAGTTAATAGATGATAACCAGCATATTATGGTGTTGCTAAATATAGGTACTCTCATTTCCCAAATCAATCAAGAGCTTAATTCTTATCCCTTCATCATTAATGGCCATTGAAACGATTCCCACAGGAGATTCAGTGAATGTTAACTTGACAAAAGTGTCAGTTATGCTGTTGTAATCAAAACATATTTGACAAAATAAAAAATCATGATTAGAATGCTTTTACACTGAATTGAGTAGATGGTAGAGTAGTAATATAACAAAGGAGTAAACAACAACAAGAGCGATGACAAATCCTTTATCAATTGCTGTGTTCAAAATCCTGCCTCCTAAGAGGACTATAGAAAAATCTTCCAAGATTAGTAAGAAGCAATCATAGTTAAAGTGTTTCTAGCTGCTTCCTTTGGGGAGCAAGTCCTTACATAAATATGGCTAAAGGTAGGCTGTCATCATCAAACCATTGTCCACGAACAGAAACTAATCTATAGCTGACATATGTGAAGTCTATAAACTGTGTCTGGACTGTCTCTCAATTTTCTGTATGCACTGATCACATTGAATTCTCACCATAACTCTGTGAGATAGAAAAATCTTCACTGTGCCTATTTCATAGGTCAGGATACAAAGTGAACTGAGACACTCAGTGATGCACAGGCGATGTAGCTATGTGACAGTTCCAGCCCAGCCAACCTGGCTGTAGGATCTGTGCTTATCACCCTTACCCCATCCACTTTTTCATACAACTAGCATATTGCACATGGGTCACCCTTATACTACCAATTTATTCTGTGGGAAGTGTGTGAGGAAGAAGAGGGTTTAAACAAATATGTAGAAGTACTCTATGGTTTTCAACAGCACTGCTATCACTCTAGGAATTGGGTTGACATGTGTGCACTGCAGACATAAAAAATATGGTGAATGTCAAAGACAGGTTCCTTTTTGATAGCATCTCTTGGGTCTCCAGCTATTATGGTTCACTGAATTTCACTGGCTGTTTTTTTGAAAAAGTGTTGTTATGCTTAGGTATCTCACTTCTAAATGTGTGAATCAGAGACTTTCTAAAGCATTTATAGAAGAAAGAAGCATTAAGGCACTGAGGTCTCTTTCTCATATCTGCCCATGATGGGGCCAGTTATTTTTAGATTTAGATTTGAATCTGCTTTTCTTCATAAGGACATGAAGATGTCTATGTGGCTACAGCAAGAACAGAAATAATACTATAATGACTTCCCCAAATCTTAAAGTTTATGTTCTTCATGCAGAAACTTTATGCTGGAACTAATAATTCCTGGGGTTTGCTCCTAAAGTAAGATGTCTACGTTGCCATGGAATTACGGAAGTTAGGAAATAATCATTTAGCAAAATGGATTTGAGATCTAAAAATAAGCATCTCAGAGAGAGCTAAATTTCAGATATGAAAATCAAAAAGGCCAAGTGGAGCAAGGCAGTACACATAGTTCCAGAGTTCAAGAATGTAGTGAAAGTCCAGTTCTTGGCCATGCCACTTGATCAAAGTTTATATATTCAAGCCACCTCTCCCTGAGGGAAATTCTGAAAAAACAGTCATGAATGTTAATCCACAACACACTTATTTATCTCCCAAAAAATACTCATCAGGCCAAGTCCAGAGTACATAATTTCATCCGCTGGAAATAGTTTTTAAAATATCACTATGGGTAAGCTCTTTGTCAATATATAATGTGGTTTAATTTTCTCCTATAAAGCAGAATACAGATAATCATTCACACATTAACTGTAATCTAGGGAGGACACCAAGCTTGATTTCTCTCTCACTAGCAAGTCTAACAGAAAGTGTCTAGTACATAGACCAACACTGGTTAATCAAACAACACACTAAGCTGAACAGAAGAATAACGTATGTATGAGTAGGAAAACTCTCAAATGAGTGAGAGCTTCAAACTGAACTGTTCTCTTCTGCTAAATCCTCCAAGCCCTAGCAATCAAAGAGAGATGGGAAAATAAGGGAATAAATAGAAATCGCTAGGTACAAACACATCTCAGAGAATATCTCCATTTGTCCCCATCTCTAACACATTATCTTGTTTTAGTCAATGGGAAGGCTTTTTCTGTTTTAGGCAATGAAGATGCCATTAATAATCCTGATTCTGGGGGCTGGGGATTTAGCTCAGCGGGAAAAGCGCCTGCCTGGCAAGTGCAAGGTTGTGAGTTCGGTTCCCAGTACTGGAGAAAAACCAAAAAAAAAAAAAAAAAAAAAAGAATCCTGATTCTACGCTTGGAAAACCTACTGCAATTTTTAAGATATCTGATAGCCAGGCATGGTGGCACACACCTGTAATCCCAGTACTTGGGAGGCTGAAGCAGGAGAACTGTTGACAAAGTGAACTGGATAGCGAGACCCTGTCTCAAAAAGACAGAAAAAAAAAAAGAGGTTGAGGCAAAAGAACCATGAGTTTGAGGCCAGCCTGCACTGCATAGTAAGACCCTGTCTCAAAATGATAATAATAATAGTAATAATAATAATAATAATAATAATGAATTGGGCATGGTGGCACACATGTGTAGTCTCAGCACCCAAGAGGCTGAAGCAAGAGGATTGCTGTGAGTTCAAGGCTAGCTTGGGCTACATAAGTGAGTTCAAGCCCAGCCTGCACTATCTAGCAAGATCGTGTCTCCAAAAAAACCCCAAATATAAATAAATAAATAAATAAATAAATAAATAAATAAATTAAAGATATCTGTTATATTTTTCAGGATTAAATTCCTAAATTGGAAAATGCAGGACATTTTCAAACATTTCTTAAATAGCATTTTTTTTGGTAGAATGCCCTGTCAGTATAGTTGTGCCATTGTCATTGTTGCAAGCTCTTGGACTGGATTTCTTACCCAACCCTGGCACTGAAAAGGAGATAATTCTGAAGTATACTGGACATCCACCACTATGGCCTGGACTGTGGTGCTGCAAGAGCTAGCCACCTTGATTCTGGCTGAAGGTGCTCGGTGGATTATTGTAGTCAGCTTGTCGTCAAAATACCTCTCTTCCATTTGACCCCTCCTTGCTGAGGTTACCTTTTATCACCTGAAATGGCTTCTGTCATCGATTCTTTCAGGGAAAATTTCCATCAAGGATGCTGATATTTCTTTATCTCTCTATTTTCCTAGGAGGTTGGATAGACCCAAAAGTTATGAAATGAATCATTTTCCTGCAGACACTGGCCCACCTGCTGTTGCCACCTGCCCTGGTGTGTGCCTGTTTGCCTAGGGTAACATCACTTTGCACTTCCTGGTTCCCATAGATGTCACTGTTGATAACTTAGGAAATTCAACATTGCTTTTTGGTTGGTGAAAAATTGTGAAGAAAGTGATGCTACAGTCTATACTACCTGCCCTTAATATGTTTGTCTCTATGAAATTTCCTACTGTCTATACTACCTGCCCCTAATATGTTTGTCTGTATGAAATTTCCAGGACATTGTAAAGCCAAAACCTTTATTCCACCTTGGCCCTGCACAGCTGTGTGCTTTTCCCTTTGCCTGGCTTTTCAACCCGTGCAATTTCTTGCTTCATTATTCCTTAAATCCCCACCAATCTTTTAGTACAGTTGATACCATATTCTAAATGCATCTTCAGCCTTTCACTTCTCCACTCTCATTGGCTGTACTTAACTGTTTTCAACAAAAAGAACAATTTCATATCCAATCTCCCGACCTCAGCCTCTCTGCTGTAGCTCACCAGCAGTCTCATAGGCCAGTGTGGTACCTTCACTACAGTCTGCACCAACAGACTGTGGTGCCTTCAATGCATCATTGCCTGTACCTCAGAAGACTTCTTCCACCCTTGTTTAACTCACACGAAAATTCACAATTTTTTCTACAAGGTGTATGTTAAATATCACCTTATCATCACAAATATATCCAATTCTTGCAAATAAGTTCTATCCTATAGACTCAGTGTTTAAAATTCTGTCTGTGTGACCATGTATAATGGATTTAAGTTGTTTATTTTTATCTGTGGCCAAATCTTATTCTTCTTTCTTTCTTCAGGACATACACCACTGCTCAAAATAAAGAATACCTCCATGTGCAGACACCCCACAAAGAACGTATCCCATTCATCAATTTCCATTTCCAAATCACATGTTTCTTGGTTCACTGTTTGAAGCTCTAGATTTGCTGCTAGGTAGCTTACGTATCCTATGATAATCATTTCCATTGTGAAAGAGGATGTCTTACTCCGGTAGTGTGGTATTTAGTGCTTGGCTGCCTTTAGAAGAGTCAGCTCTAAGACTCTGAAGAACACTAAGTTCCAGGTATCGAGCTCCACTTGGGAGATTATACTTTCATGTACCTGTGGTGGCACCTTAAAAATCTGTCATAAGAAGCTCTCCAGGTTCTGATATTCTCATGAGTTTCTATTTTACCGCCTTTGTTTTGGATAAAGTCAACTCTAAGACAGCATCACGGTCCCTTGCGTGTTGATTCTGAAGGCACGTGGGAACTTCCAATTCTCTTCCCTCTATTTATTGCCTCTACCAGCTCTCTCCATTGCATGGAAACAATAACTGGTCTGAGAGATGGGGAATCCAAGTTTGAGGCTAATGTGTCAGTCTTTTTTGTTTGTTTGGTTGTTTTTCAGTACCGGGAATTCAACTCACAACCTTGCACTTGCCAGGCAGGTACTATGGCACTGAGCTAAATCCCTAGCCCCTGAGGCTAATGTGATATAGAAAAACTGTAGTGTTTTTTCTAAATTTACACATTCACAGTAGAATTCTTCACTTGTGTTCCCCACAATGTGTACAAGTTTTAGATTCCACAGTTTGAGAGACTGAACTCACAAAACTGCCCCCCCGTCAAATGCTAGTGTCTCCTAGTAGGCGGTCATCCCTCCATCTGACTGATCAACTATAAACCAGGATTATCTCAACCCTCTCCTCATGTTTGATTAGTTTTCTGGAGAAGCTCTCAAGACAGAGGGAAACATGTGTTTACATTCACCAGCTTATATTGTGAAGGGTGCCTTTGAAGAGGTACATAAGGCAAAGCCCGTGAAGGTCAGAGAGCTTCCTTCTCTCTCCAGGCACGACCATTTTCCTGCACTTCCACAAGTTTAGTAGCTGGGAAGAGCTTTGAATATTGTTCTTTTGATTGATTAAATCACTGGCCATTGGTGATCAATTCAACCTTCAGCCTCTTTCACTCTCAGAGGTTGAGAGTGGAAGGGAAAGCTAAAAGTTCTAACAGCTAATCTAACAGCTTTTATCCTGATATTATCCAGGAGTCTACCAAACATCATCTCACTAGAACAAAAGGTGCTCTTACCACCTACAAAATTCCAAGGGCTTCGGGAGCTCTCTGTGAGATTTATCAGTCAGGAAACTACAAAGGTCTTTCAAGACCTCTGCAAAGGTTTGTGTCAAGAAATAGGGTGGAAGACCAAATATTAGAACAAAAGATTTCATTAGTGCACTCTCTACAAGTGTTTTAGGAGCTCTATGTCTGGAACAGGGGTAGATCTTTCTGTCTCTCTCTGTGTCTTTCTGTCTTCTCCTCTTCCTCTTTTCTTTTTCTATACACACACACACACACACACACACACACACACACACTTCTTATTTCACAAGATTTCTCTCTCCATAGTCCTAGTTTGTAACGAACAATCTGGTTGTTTATACTGCTGCTTGCAGTAGGACATAAAACACAGGCACATGATTTTAGGTGACACCAAAATACTCAGTAGTTAAACAATATTCCATGAACTATTTAGAAAGTAAAAGATAATACAAACAATCTCCCATGAACAAAATGTCAACATTGTAAATAAAGACAGGTCACCTGTAAATAAGACTTGTAGCACTGAGCCATATTCAAGCCTGAAGAAAAAGGAAAAATCTTCAGTACTGATCTTGTCTTTATTTACAGTGTTGCTATTTTATTCATCAGGATTGAATCTCTCCTCAGTCCTGGCTCTGCTCCAGAGCCTCTCTCTATTAAAGTCTTCACTGCACCTGCTATAGGAGAAAGATTCCCCCCACCCAAAGTCTCAATGTCAGATGATTTTCTTCTCTGTCCCACATTAGTGGCAAAAGGGCTAGCTTTTAAGTTTTATGAGACGACATCTTGGACCCTGGATTCAAAGACTTATTTGAATTGTGGTGTCTTATTCGTTGTCTTGCTCCAAATGCATTTCTTCTCAATATTTATCACAGTGGCATGGGATTTTTATGGCAGTCTGAAGTGCTTCAGAGAAAACGGAGAGCATTTTAATACCGCTGATTTACTCTTTCAGGTCTACAGTAATTTCCTTACTGCCTAATTATAAGGCTTGGTTTAATTTACTCTACACATAATGTTTACTGATGCACATATGGTGCCACACTTCAGGAAACTATACCCGGAACAGGTATTCTTGTCATGCTAGAGCATGGAAATTTCCTTCAGATACAGAAAACAAATGCGAAGAAGTTTGTCTTGCCAAAGAGTGTACCCCAGTGAAAGTGGGGAAAACTCCTCCTATTCTTAACTTGTGGAAGAAGGCTACAATCTCTTTAAACATTTATTTTAAAAGCTGAATGATTAGATGGTCACATATGTCTAAAGCTTTTAAGATTTAGGTTACCTGCAAAGATTTAAAATGAACCTCAAAAACCCAGGGATAGTGAGGAATTAGGAGAAAGCGAAGAAAAGCAAAGAGTAGTGTCTCTGGGGGATATTTCTCAACTATCTTTGAAAGGAAATATAATCATCCTAAGGTCATGGACTCTTGGAGGTAGGAGGAACACGTAGGGTTCTTCCAGGGCAAGAAATCTCTTATGAGTCCTCTGGAGACTCCTCTCAGCCACCCTTAGAGAAGGATGATCATCTGCTGTCCCAGCAGCTGGTACTTTTACTGGGTTGTTTCAGTTGTTAGAAAATTAGGTGATCTTGTAAGTATCAACCATTGGTGTCACTTTCTTTTTTTTTTATTTCTTTATTTTTTTTTATTTTAAGGATAAAAGGAGGGAAACATTAACAGACATACAACATTTTACAACATATCACAAGCACAATACAGACAATACAGAGTTCCAAA
>NW_004955424.1:6154105-6218834 GCF_000276665.1 Chinchilla lanigera | reverse complement strand
GGGGGGCTGGGGGAGCCTGCTCGGCCGGCTCCGAGGGCCTGCTCGCCCCGCCCGTCCCCTGGGCCTCCCAGCGCCTAGAAACTCCTGTGTCACTTTCATTGATGCAAAACTGAACTCATTCTAAGTTGAAGGCCCAGATAGAGATTCAGTGAAGAACTATTTTTAGAGTTACAATAGTAACTGTTATTGCACATGAAACTCTAGCCTCGCCTTCAATTGCTGTGCTTGTTGCACGTCTTGAGTGTTAAGAATGTCGAGGCTTAGGGACTCAGGACTGATGGCCTCTTGTCCTCAAGACAACTGAAATAATCAGCTCTTGATCATTTAATCCATCACTCCCAACTGTAGAGAACAGCAAAGGTGTGCTCTGAAACTAACATTAGTTTGCCGTCCATTCTTTCCTTCATTTTTTGTTGACAATCTTTAGAATTCTTCAGAGAGGTCTTATTATCAAAAAGATTATGTTTTGTAAACAAAATGTTAAAATTCCCATAGTAAGATTAAACTTCTTACTGACAAATAGCTCATAAGTTAGAGAACCCAAGCAAACTGGTTGACGCTGATGCCTATCATTTCAATGACTACTGTTTAAAGTTCGTACACTTCTGCCTTAGATTATTAAAATCCCCCTAAAGGGAAAAGCATAAGGTAAATATCAATTATTAATGAATTTTGAGTTTCTCTAAAATAATCATTATAAGCTTCTTATTTAATATAATCACCAGTTTTTCTTCCTTAAGCTATCCAGATCTGTTTCCATGTCCAAAACTGAATAATGAATATGATAACCTTTTAATTAATCCGGAGGAAATTATAAATGACTTTCATTTTAGCTGGTGATAATATCTGATCAAATGCCCATTAGAAAAATACCAGACCTACTTGGTATATTCAATGAGAAATGTTTGAAAGGATTGTGTCAAGTGTTCTGCAAACTATTTGTCCTAGGAATTTTAGGATAAGAGATTTTTCTATCCGATCCAGCCAAAAGTGCTTGTCCGAAGTTTGGATGATTCACTGATCCCAGCCCCATTCTCTTGTCTTCTAGCATTTCTTAGTTTTTCATGAGTGCATTAATCCTCCTTAACTTTTAAGGACAGGACTTTTGTATTTTTGATTCCTTTAATTTCAAAGCAGATCAGCTGTCGGAGATAGCTGTAGTCTAAGTCACAACAACAGAAATGGCTAAACAGCACTTTGGGCAAAGCAACCTGGGAGCTCTGGGAGACCTGATAGTGAGAGAGGGAAGGAACAGAATTCTAAGAGCAGGGAAAACTCACCACGTAATAAACCATGCTTGGTAGAGCAGATTTCCTCCAGCCCTTCCTTGTAAATTCACAGGTTCAAATCAATGTGCCTTTGTGCTGTATGTGTAGATGCCAAAATAACTAGATGAAAATGGATAACTTATGGCTGACCTACTAGTCATTGTGCCTGTGTATTACTATAGCAACCAGCTTGCTTACTGCTTGTATGGTGAAATCTCTGTGTGCTTGAGAAGTCTGTGGAAGTGACTAGTATGTTGCTGATTTAGGGAGCATGATTACCTAGCCGAGGTTAGTACATCTATATTAAACAGGCCAGGCAGTCTAACCAGATACCCTCCTAATCCACAGAATTTTTAGGAAAAGCTAACAATGTTTACATTTCACTTTTCCTTTTATTCCTTGCCTCAAAGCTTTTACTTGAGAAAGAACTGCTTAGGGATCGTGGAACAACCTGTGCTTTCTAGCAGAGTAAGGGGCAAAGAAAGAAGACAAAAGATAATTTGGTCAAATAAGACCCATGAAACTGACCACTTGGGGGCTCTTAGAGGCCATCACTGCCTTCTTGCTGTTTTTCATAAGCACACAGCTGTTGGGGACAGTCGATGCTCAGTTATAAGTGAGGAGTGGGTGAATGGAGTGTGAAATAGCCTGAGACTTCAGTAGCAACTGATGGACAATGTGAAAGGGATATAAGACTAAAATCCACTCATGAAACCATCTAGAACAATCATTGACAAGCCACTGCCACTGTCTCAAATCCAGCCATCTGCCCATTGATATGAAGTTGCACTTACTGTATTTCTTCTAAAGCTTCACAGCTGAGGAGTTGTGGCAGACACCAGCGGGCCCACCAAGGCAAAAACCCACACTATCTGGACTTTTACAGAAAACCTCTGCCAACCCCTGCTCTAGAAGTAAATCTAGCTTGAGAAGAAATAAATATAATAATGGCATAAGAGTCCACAGTTCCTAAAAAGCTGAAGAACCTTGAGTCTGCCTCTTGCTTTTCCCTTAAATAGTGATGCCAATCATTTTACAGGATTTCTACAAACTCGATATTATACAGCAATCATTGGGCTTCTATGTGAAATGAAAGCATTCTAGGGAAAAATTTAGCAGCTATTGAAAATGCAAAGTTGTGCAGTAGTTAGAGACAGGAAGTGAAAACTGCACCAGAACTCTGAAGAGAGAAAGTAGTTTACAGATACACAGTTATTCATATTTGTAGTAAAGCAAAAGAGAGTGGTGAATGGTCTTCAGTTTTAGAAAACATGATAGGCTCTTTAATGACCACAAAGAATCAGAAGGCTTTAGAAATACTAAAGTCTACTTGTGCTAAGAAGTGAGTACCTATTATTTTTCCTGCCATACCCGGTATCAAAATTAGTCCAAGTTCCCCAGCCTGCTCAAGTGAGATAGGTTTCACTCATCTGATACCCGGAGTACCTGGGAACTGCTAAGGTAAGTTTAGGCTTCCCAGGTGTTCTTGTACAAATCATGGGGGTTCTTCTGAGATCCATCAGACAAGTGATGTAACATGGAATGGTGAGACATGTGGTGTATAGGGTCAGACGACTCTGCCTGGTACAAATCCCACCACACTTTGTCAGGTGTGCGGAACAGTCCCCATCCTAAACAAGTGAGTGCTTTAAGAGCCGGGGATATAGCTCAGTGGCACAGCCCCTGCCTGGCCAGTGTGAGGTCCTGAGTTTGATTCCCAGTACCAAAAAAACAAAAAGAAAGGAGGTAATCATTTTAGAGGCTTCTCCTCTGTGTCTTGCTTCAAGTTCATTAGCTGTACACTTTCTAAAGGCGTCTGTGGTAACCTGCCATCAAATCCACCCATGCAGCGATTGTCTGTCCCATTTGCCAATCCAATTGTGGGGGGATGAAATAATTTTTGAGCAGCATTTCACAAGGGTCCTTGCTGGGGTGAACTTATCTTGTTAAACGTGGAACACTTGACTCTCTTACACTCAGTTCAAGCTGCTGTACCTATTGAATCGCAGATAATGAAAGGCAGGTGTTAGATGTGCTTGGATTTCCTTTCATGGTAAACAGTGATAAAGGGTCTTTAAGGCTCTGAATGTATGAAGAATGAAAAGAAAGGGACTTTTGTTGAATTAAGATTTGTGAATTTAAGATTTGTGAACTTAAATAACCAAGTCCATAAACACATGAATTTTTGTAACACAACACTGATCTTAGAATGAGAGGACCTGATGGTGGTGTTTGCTGCTTTTTCTCATCAAAACAACACAGATAATGAATCTCATCCTGAAAAACTCCCTCCTCGCCCTCACTATGACATTGTAAAGAAGGTCAGATGAAATGACACCTAGGAAATTCTCTGCAAGTTATAAAAACAGTACATGCATAGAACTGTTATTATTATCATCATCGTTATTATCACTATTGGAAATAAGTGGCCAGAAATAGAGCAGATATTCCAAATATGCAGAAATGCAGAATCACAAATCACACTTCTTGGTCTAGGTTAAGGTATCCGAGCAAAGAAGTTTTAGTAGCGATATCTGTTCAGCCTTCACACATGCCGCATCAAGTTCCACCCTTCAAAAATGGCAAATTTAGGCATACTTAGAAATTGGGTGATAGAAAAAGTATCTGTCCTGGTGGAGGGGCGGGAAAATTCAGAGAGGCCCTTTAAGAGAGAAAAGCCTTAAGCAGTTGTGTGAAGGAAATGTTACAGAAAAAAATGAATTTTTTTCTTTTACAGTGCTCTTTAAGTCGCCCATTCAACACACTCAATAGGAACCCATGATTGTGTCTGAACAGCATCATTTATGAGACCAGTCAGGCCTGTACAAGGTCAAGTTGGTCACTGTAGCTTAATAATTGGGAATTGAGATGGTGGAGGAGTTTTGGTGGTAAGTGCAAGTAGATGATCTATCTTGTTTTTCCTCTACATCCCTGGACAAACACAGTGCTTCAAACACCAAGAGCTCTTCAAATGGTAGTAGAAATAATAAATAGTGAACACTAATCACTGTTTAGAGTGGAGTAAAGGGATGAAGCATATTTTCTCTGTGATGACTTCTTATTTCTCTTATAATAAGATCCTTTCTTTTAGAACTAATTGCATCAATATTGTACCACTTTATTTTTGTGCACTGACTTTCACTCTTTTTTTAGCAAAACATTTAAATATTCTCAATAAAATATGACATTTGTGTAGATTTTTCTTCATGGATGTATTTTTTTCCCCTTTGAGATCAGCAAGAAATTTTGAAATGCACAGTTGAGGGAAAATAATTACAGGAACTTTTTCAGTCTTTCAAGAATGAATGTCTATACATTAAAAAGAATTGCAGAGGTTTTTTTTTATTGGGTAGTTTAAATAAAACACAGTTTTTCAAAGTCTCATGCAAGTTTAAGATTATGCTCTTCTAGTTGGCTGGGGAGAGCCATTTTTCTTGTCTTTGCAGGCAACTGTTTCATATTTATCAGAGAGTTGCAGGTTTTTAGATTTGTGCAAAAAACACTTTTGTGATATCTGTTGGGATGGAGCTCAATCTACATCATTCCCTCTTCTTGTCTGTCCTAAGGGCAAAGAACTTTTGGTCATTTTTAGTGTTTATTTTTCTTTTTAAACTTATGAGCTAAATTGTGTCTGTTCTTCCATTACTCTTCCTCCCCTGAAATAAGAAAGTGAATTTTTCAAATAGGTATGATCCATTGACTGCATTCTTTTCGGTTTGCTGAAGAAAATGCAGTTATTTACATTGATGAATAGCCTTAATTGGGTAAAATAGACTGGTAGTGCTGAGCTAATACCTTTAAATGTCTTGTCTTATGCAATTAATATTCCCTTGTCACCCATACATTTAAATAGTTGGAAGAAAACCTTGTGTTCTTGACTCCTGTCAGACTTAACGAACGATTTTGTCAAGTCATTCCTTTCTGCCCAGGTTGATTGATAGCTAAATTTTGGTCTTCTAGCTTATGTAAAAAGCGTTAACTATGCCTTTCAGCTTGTAGGCAAGGGCATTTTAACCATTCTAATAGTCAATTTACAGAGAAATTACACAGCCTGTTTACTGGAGGGGTCAAAAATGTGCCCCTATTCACCAGGGGCACAAATCACAGGGCCCATGAGCTAATGAAGACTGTATTTATGAGTTCCTGAGCTTGCTGAATGATACCAAGTTCAAGGTGTCTCTGACTGGTTGCTGAGGACTTCTTCTGTCCCCTGTAGGGGTGCTTGAACTTATGGACTTCATTATAGATATATTTAGAATGAATATGTTTTGATCTTAATATTCTTAAGGATAAAAATAGAAATGACAATGCGAAATTGTCAGAGTACTAACCCTAATGACAGATTTCAGAGATCTCACATATAAGGCAAATTCCCGTTCGTCTCTGCCACCATTTGGCTTATGGACTTCCATACATACTGTTTCAAAATTTGGGAAGTGGATCCAATCTTTTCTGGGAAAAGTCGCATGTTTCCTGACTCAAACACAGTTAGACTCCTGAGACACACTTTATTAAGCTTTTCACAGTTTCCTATGTTAAAACTCTTTGACTGATATGATTACAAGGTGGTTATATAAAATCAGGTAGAGTTTTCCCTAGGTATACAGCCAAGGCCCAGTCTAGAACTACCTTGCAGATACTCAAATCTACAGAAGCTCAGTTCTCTCATGTAGCTTCATTCCTTCATATAAATTGGTGTGGTTTTTGCAAATAGCCCCTACTCATGTTCCTATATAATTAAATCATGTCTAGTTTACTTATACCTAACAAAATGTAAATGCTATGTAAATAGTTGTTATACTGTATTGTTTGTGGAGTCATAAAAGAAATAAGTCTGTACATACTTAGTACAGATGCAATCTTCTCTTGGAATACTTTCCATCTGAGGTTCAATTGATGAATCCTCCACTGCAGATCTTTCAGATCCAGAAGGCTGACTGCGTGACCCATCAGTGCACTTCTGCAGTGGGCATTTCTTGAACTGTAAGTCCTCTATTTTTCTCCAGACTCCAGAAACCTTCATGAAATTACAGAGTTTCATGGTCAGTATCCAGTAGACCCCTTTCCACTCCTGGAATGGGGATTGATAAACACTTCTGCCCCTACTGAGGCTTCTGGTTCACTCTGGTGGTATCAACCTGCTCCTGAATCTTCTTTCATCCCCTCTATTGGGTGTTCACTTCCTGTTGTTCTTTTTCAGGGTTGTATAGCAAGGAAGCCTTCACATACTTCACTTATCACCCACAGGTCACATTTATTCCTAGAACATCTCCATTGTTGTTAGAGAAAGCATTGCTTTGGGGTAATAACGTATGCCAAGCTGGCGCAAAGTAGACATAAAAAAAGTTGTGCATGGTAGTAGTTTAGAGTGTGAACTGAACTTAGTTCACACTCTGGGGCCAGAAGATCTTAGTTCAAATCTTGCCCCTTCCACTTTAACTCTGTGAACAGGACAAATGGCCCAGGTCTATTGCTTCAGCTTCCTTACCTGTGAAAGAGAGAATAGTAGCTGGGGTTTTTGAGAGAAATGAGTGAGATACTCTGAGTGTTTAGAAGACTGGCACAAAGCAAGCACTAAAGCTGTTATTGTGAAATGTTAATTTTCCCTGACCTTTCCCTGCCAGCCCTCCCCACCTGCATCCCACGTCACATTGCTGTAGTAGCTGCTGTCTCCATACACCCTCCTTTCCACTCGGCTCTCTTGTGCTTCCTTTGCCTGCAGTTGACATTTAAGGTCCCTGTTTTCTGCTAGCATTTTTACCAATATTTTAAGGAGTCAAGCTGCTGTGCCTGCTGGATTGAGGCCATCTGGAGATCTTCAGTGACCCTAGCACTCCCCTGGACCCTGAGGCAACCTTCATTGCCTCTTCTCATAAAAGCAATTGCCCTTGCCTATCATGTAGGGAAAAGAGGACTTTGACACAGACCTGTGTGTGCTGGGGCAGAAAATGAAGTCAATAGGAGGAGCTAAGCACCTGCTCCTATCCTTCAGAATGAACACCAGATAACCTTCCCTGTCCTAATCCCCATGATTTGTCTTTTTGATGCAACTGTTGAATTGGAGAGTTTTTTGAGATATAAAACTGAGAAATTTCCACTGTGATATTTTGAAGTGTGGCTCATCCCTATTATTGAAGCAAACTACTGTTGCTCTGTGCTTTGGGCAATAGAACTGAATTGCCACACTAGACAACTGTTTGATCCAAAGTTTATTATCAAGATGTCTATCCCACCTTTCCAAAAAGGTGATTCAATGACCACAGAAAGTTATTCAATAAAATAAAATATTTATATTATCTTTTCAATTATCTATTTCAGAACCTCAAGAACACACAATAGCACATATCATTCACCAGTGTGTGGTGATCATTTGGGCCCAGCTCTCTCATGTATTTGGTCTTATTTACTCTTGACCTATCTAGGATGGGCCTGACAAGGTTACTAAAATGAATCAGTTCTGTTCAACCTATTTATCCCCCTTCACCTAGAACAATCAATGCAGCCTGTACACATCCCCACAGAGTTGGCAAAAAGGATGACTCAGGCTGCCCAAAGGTGAATAGACCCTTTAAACTCATGAATGCACTATGGTGGCCAACATTCCTTGGCCCCATGGCTGAGCCCAGTGTCACAGAGGCTAGGTCCTACAGTGACATGGAGAACTCATAAATGGCTGTCATAAATGCAACAAGTTGACTATAGTAATCTGAGTTCACCTCAGTGCTTCTTATTCCATCACAGAGACATTTCCTAAGTTTTATGCTGATTATTAGCATTCTTGGAGGCAAAATCAAGAGAGCATGGATAGTTGCTTTGGTTAAACTAAACCATCAAGTGTTTGCACATAGGTGTTGCTAATGATGGCAGTTGTGATTTAATTGATCCATCAGTGCCTAAATAGATGGATATAGATGGTATAGGTGGAGATAATCATATGGCCCAATGAACTATTATTCTTTTTCAGAGATAATTGTTTCCATTAAGGAAAAATGGTTATGTATCCCAATTGAAAGGATTTTGCTTCATGGAAGATAGTTGTTACCATCAAGATAATGACCAAAGAATTTTGTGTTTCTTTTAAAAAGAAAAAAAATGATAATTTCCAGTGTTCTTCCTCAGGCTTCGTAGATGTCTACCCACCAACCTGCTCCTATTCCCTGTCTGAATAATGAGCAGTGCTTTCATTGCCAGTGGACTGTGCATATTGGTGACACCTTTAGCTTATTAAAGTAACTTTGGGTGGGTTATTGCACTGACTGATTACTTTAATTGACCTTCATACCGGCTAAAATTTGCCTGACTTAATGAGGCTCGATTCCTGTCAAGCCCCCTAGGCTGGATGGCTGCTGTCCCAGTCACTTTGCTGCTTTGATTTTTCATTTTTATTAATAATTATACTGCAAAACTTTAGAAGATGTGGTAAAATATGTCAGTGATCATGAAGAGCCTGGAGCAGCTATACCCACATAAAGAGTTTTGAGCCTATTCAGAAATCATCCTCTACTCCAAAATTCGATCTCTTTTTGGTCTGTCTTTCCTGTTATTCTTAACAGGTCTTTTTTCTAAGCATCTGAGTGAGAGCATTAAATATCATCAGCCCAGCCTAAAATTTAGTGTTCATTTTTATTTCTGAAAGCCAAGGTAGCACTGGGTTCCTCATCCATAGGGCCAATTCTTCCTCAAGATTGACATGCAGGAAGCTTTCATTGTAGGGGAGATTCAGCAAAGAAAGAAAGCATTCATCCTGCAGGAGAAATACGGTTGATTAGCAGTAGCTGCCTAGAGCACTATGTTGAGGATTACGAAGTAGTAATTTGAGCTGAGCATAAAATAATGCTGTAATTGATTAATCATGTCTGGCATGGCATAGAAAGCAAAAGTGGTAACGTACTTACCATTCCTGTCCTGGCTCATACTTTTTGGTCTTATAGAAAACCTGTCACAGTTTAGTTATTTCTTGTCAATATATGTATACTTTTCTACTCAGTTCAAATTTCCAAATGCCTGAGTCCCTGAATTAGTGTTTTGCCATATCTTTTTTTTAATAGGGCATTGTATATAGCCCAGACAAGTCTCAAATTCAAAATCCTCCTGCTTGGATCTCCTGGCTAGTTGGGCTTACATACATTCACCACTACGGCCAGCTAGAACTACTCTTTATTGGTCATTCTTTGTTTGAGAATTAATATATGAAAACCTTTTTATGTGTTTGAAGCAGTCTTCCATTTTATGAGTATGAGAAGCTAATATCCCCAAAGCATTTACCTTCACAAAATACTTGCCTCCAAGTATCTCCTTCGTACACCTTTGCCCTCGATGTGAACACGTGACCCAGAGTTTCGGTGTGTATTACGCTTAAAATGATGATCAAATTCCTCTGCCTAAGACTTTGAATCAAAAGCTGTTAACTCAAAGACACAATGTGTCCCACCTCTTCTGCACTAATATGGGGCAGTTTTTCTGTTTGTAACAGAGACTGGGAACTTGACAGAGCTAATAGGTCTTCTAGGAAAATGCTCCTCAAACCTTATTATTCCGAGGAATCACCACTGCATCTTATCAAAGTACAGATTATGATGAAAATACAGGTCTGGGGGTGCCATGAGTTTGCATTTTTAATAAACATTCAGGAAATGGTGGGGATCAGATCTGTGCCCAACACCTTAAGTAGAAAGGACCTACGGAAGGAAAGGCAGGCTGAGAGAAGACAAAGTTGGCAAGAAAGAAATATAAGCAGAGCCTCGACTAGTTCCAGGTTTGTTTCCTTTTGATGAGACCATAATCGGGACTGTGCTGTGAGACAGGGGCATAATATAGATGTGTGTACATGAAAACTTGATAAGAATATTCAGTATAGAATGATTAAATCAGTGGGATGAATATATCCATCACCTCACTTACATAGATTTTGTTTTTGTTTTTTTGTTTTTTTTTTTTTTTTTTTGGTCTTTTTGAGACAGGGTCTCGCTATGTGGTTCAGGCCGGCCTTGAGTAAGGCTGGCCTCGAGCTCACAGCAATCCTCCTGCCTCAGCCTCTGGAGTGCTGAGATAACAGGCATGCACCACCACACCCGGCTACTTACATAGTTTTTGTGGTAAGACCATTAAAAGTCTAATCTTTTAGAAATTTGAAATATACAATACATTATTAGAAGATGGTTTTTAATATATACATATACTGAGAAAAGTTTTCATGGATCACAAATTTTACCATGCATCATTTTCTTGTTTGGATTTTCTTTTTCAGGAAACACTGGTAGCCACATATTAAATTTTCTTTGTTCATCTTCAGGATTTGTCATCTTTTCTCAAATTCCTTTCTTGCTCCTTTTTCTCCTCAACTCTTTTGGGTTTAAATAGTTTTTTTCTTTTCACTTCTTACCTCTCTTAAAGTATTTGTTGTGATGTTTATTCATTTTTACTGTCTTTTTCAAGTGATTATCCTTTTATTTGTAATTCTTTCTTGAGTTCCAGCACCGAATTCTCAGTTCTTATTGTAATGTGTAATATGTATTGTAATCTTCCACATCTTATATAATTTTCTTAAAGTCCTTTAGCTAATTAGAAATAGTTACAGTTAAATTTGATTTACAGGCACAAATTTCTGGCATTCTTTCAATGTGTAGATGGATCATGTTATATTCTTTATTCTCAGTTTTCTTCTTCTTCTTGAAATGAAGTCTTATTAACTTGCCCAGGCTGGTCTTGAACTCACTATCCTCACATCTTGGTCTCTTGAGAAGCTAGGGTAACAAACATCTAGGATCACACCCAACCTCATTTCTCTTATACCTGTATGAAATTTAGCCTCATTTAAAGCTACTCATTTTTATGAAGATTGTCTTTCTGAAATGCTACGAAGATCCTTGATACAGGTAGCTCTCCTTACATTGCAAAAGTCTCACTTCTCTCATTATTGTATTGGAAAATAAAGTGGATTGATGAGTGAGATAGCCTGGCTCTGCTCATCTGCCCCTCTTTGTCCCTCAATTTATCTGTGTTTGCCCCTACTTTTGTCTCTTTTGCCCTTGAGAGTTAATTTTTGATGACATTTGCCATGGTGTCTTTTCTAGGTGGAGCCTATTCCAGAAGGGAGCTGGGCAGGGTGGTGTTTTTTTAAATTAAATAAATGTTTATTTAAAGAATTTCACCGTGTAATTCCTTCAGCACTAGTAAAGGTCACACTAATGTGGCTCTTTGTCTTCAAGATGGCCCCTTTTAAAAGAACTGGTGCTTACTCTAGTCATCCTGTCTGCCCACAATTATTTTATCTCCACTTGAATTATGGAAAAACAATGACAATTTCAAAACTCCTTGGATTTTACATCGAAATTTCTTCCAGCAATGTACAATTTAGGTAATATTAAGTGCTCCCAGTCTTACCTCCTTTAGGCCTTCTCTAGGTTTTTCCTTCTGCTGCCCTTTGACTGCAGGCAAGATAATTATTTAAGTCCCAGCTTCCTCATTACAGGAACAGGTTGAGATTCTCTCCTACCTTACAGTATTGTAGGACTCAAATGATACCATGTGTAAAGCTCTTAACTGAACGTTTGGCAGTTTATACATGCCCTGAAAATATAAGGTTAACAGTAATAAGCTGTATGCCCCGGCAGAAATTTAATACACTTTGTCAAATGAGTAACCAAGTAATATTAACTTTACACAGACCTGATTCTATTTTATACAGTGAAAAGTGAAATCCAATTCAGAGCTCAACAAAAGTAACTCCTACATACAAGTTCCTGTCTTACCGAACAATAATTAGTGCACAAAAGCAATAGAAACTTCTTCACAGTACTTTTCTTCTGACCAATAACCACTGTGTATGTTTCACTTTATCAAAGATTAGAAAACATGCAGATTGTTTACCGTCTTCTGTTCTGTTTATTTTTATTTGTAGCTATCTACATGCAGACAATGATGAACAAAGCAGTGTTAAGGTGATTGTTCAGGGACAGTGTTATTTTCCTTTCAAGCAGCTGCCATGATTCCTATTTGAAAAAATCTGGGGATGATGTATAATTACGCATTGTTAGAAGATTCCAGTTTGTTTATTCCTTATCTTAGAGAACAATTGTAAGTTTTTTCTTTCTGGAGCACAGCAATCACACCAACATAGC
Organism: Chinchilla lanigera; assembly: GCF_000276665.1. Lineage (NCBI taxonomy): Eukaryota > Metazoa > Chordata > Mammalia > Rodentia > Chinchillidae > Chinchilla > Chinchilla lanigera. Next base: position 6,206,446 of record NW_004955424.1, on the reverse strand, counting down.
ACCTGCACAGAAACATTTCTGAGGATTTTAGATGCTTCCTTTCCTCACCTCTAAGAAGTACCAACACTGGGTCAAGAAAGGGCAGGGATTGCACTGTGGAGTGGTAAGATGTCAGGGCTGGCTTCAAGGCTTAGCTCTTCCTATAAATTTCTCCACTGGTTAGCTGATACCTAGATTTGTCCTTTTCTTTTTGTCCCGATTCAAAACTCCTGAAAGGATCACTTTGGTCCTTGAAATCTGGGAGACCTCTGATAGGAGAAGACCTTATTGTTTTGAGATACACGCCAGATTCTAACCATCACATTGAAATGTGATATATTTAATACACAGCTAGATACCCATCTCTCATCAGTCTGTTTTTCTTTGATATGGTAAACACTGACAAAATTAAAGACAGAGAGTGGGGACATTATTTACATGGTAATGAGGCAGGCAATAGTTTAAAGAAAGTCAACTCTTTTATTATTCATTAATTATATGTCTTGCTTCTGTTTTCAATTGTAGCTTCGTAAAGCAGTGATGGATCACATATCTGATTCTTTCTTGGAAACCAACGTCCCTTTGCTGGTTCTCATTGAGGCTGCAAAGAGTGGGAATGAAAAGGAAGTGAAAGAATACGCCCAAGTGTTCCGTGAGCACGCCAACAAGCTGGTGGAGGTGAGTCAGGCGTGGTGGGCGGGGTAAAGCTTATGATCCACGGATAGATGTGGACTTTGTGGCTACATGTGGCTCTGGGAATTTCAATAGACAGACCTTGTATGGCTTTATTAGAAAAATAAAGTCCCAGAACCTTCTTTTCCTTAACCTTTTTATTTGTCTATCCCTTTCAAAGGAAACCAGCTATTAGTAATCTCTCTTATCTTTATCTTTCTAAATGTGCTCTGTGACATGTCCTTACAGCTTTCCTGAGCAGTACTTAAAGGGTGAAACTGAACTATAAAGGACTTTTCCCAGGGGTTGAAGGAAGAACTTGTGAGTGAAGAACTTATAAATATAGGTTAGTGGCAGATCACTTAACTGGCATGTGCATGACCTGGGTTCCATCCCCAGGACTTCAAAAAAAACAAAATGAAATCACACAAAAACAAAACTTCTGATGCGCTGAATGCCAGGTTTGATTTAAGAGAGAAGTGAAACTTCCCAGTGGAGGTCTAGCACACAGGCCCTTTCCTGCCCTCCTGCTCCGCTCACCATCCCACGCACTGACACATGCATTGCACAGGACAAAAACTTCTTCCAAACACATATTTGGACTCCTGGTGAAAGATCTTCAGCAGTAGTAGTGTAACCTCAGGCCCATCAGTATATTTTATATATTAGATTAATCTAATGTGGTACTTATAAGTTTACCAAACACTGCAGAATATCAAAAAAATATTATAAAGGAGAAATAGTAACTAGGCTACCTGGATGCAGGAGCTAAATAGCAACAGCTTGGCAAAGGTAAGATGAGTGACGTGGTGTTAAACAGGAAATGTGTGTGAAGCAGAGCCAGAGCCACGGAGGTGTGTGGAACCTGGTAAATCTGCACAATGGGGTTTTGAACCAGATTCAAACTTTAGCCAGTTCTGAGGGTTCAGTACTAGCACCACTACCACCATGGGACATTCCCATTCTTTTTTCTCAATAAGTTTATTGGATATCAAATCTATTGTTTTTCTAGAGTGGTGACAGGGATAATGCTGAAGTCAGTGGTATCCTAAATCCTTGCTTTGCTTGCTCTTTGGTTAATGCAGCACTGTCGTTGGCTCTGTGGCTTCAGATACCCAGCCAGCAGGAAGTCCTACACCAGGCTCGGAGCCCCACGTCAAGCTCCTGGTTATCTGAGACGAGAGTTAAATTATCCCCCATAACAGCCTTCTGCAAGTTCTATGTACTAAAGCATAAGCCACCATAATTAATCCTCAAACTTCTTACCATGATTCCAGTATCTGAGGTAACAGTAGCATGAGGATAACACTAAAATGTGGTCATAGTCGTAATATTAAGACAATCTTTCTGGTTTGGTTTCCTCTTGCAAATCAAACTCTCCATCACTTGTCATGTTCCACATCATGGCACAAGAGTTCACTTGGACTGAAGTACTGGAAACTGATGCAGGAAGATCACAAGTTTGAACCTAGCCTGGGCAACTTAGTGACTTACTGCATTCTGCCTTGAAATAAGAAAGAAGGATGAGGATGGAGTGAGAAGTCCCTGAGTTCAATTCTCAGTAGTGAGGAAAAAAAAGGGTTCACTTGATTGTTGAGGAATCTAGAGTCTTTTCAACATTGACCTTAGAAACCTTGGCCATTTCCATGCTTTGAAGTGAAGGTAAAAAAAGAACAAGTGGAGTGGTAGAAGGGAAATGAGGAAGGAAGTGAAGGCAAAAATAATAACAGAAGAGTGCAACAAAGCTCTAAGTATTCACGTGATAAAATAATATCAGTATATGAATACATAAGTACAGTTTTAAAAGGCAATTGCAGAATTCATAGAAACACTAATAAATGGTGTGTTGTGGATACTGTAGATGAAGATTATGGGAATGTGTGTAGTGCTGTATGACAGACATCGACAGCAGTACCGTGAGTTTCTTTCTGGATTTCTGTGGGAAGCCTCACTTGCAGAGCATATTTGAAGTTCAGAGTTGGTGGCCTCAGATTTGGTGGCTCATATTTGTATGAATGAGCCCAGCAAGAAAGGAAGAGCCACATTTTCTACTGCTTCTTCCTTCTCCTGGGGTAGTCCCTGGACACATCCCCAATTTCCTCTCAACCTATGTTTATGTTCCACTGGAGGTGATTCCTCTCACTATGGGTGATATCGGATCCCCAACTTGGAACAGACACAGAAAGCTCAGGGCAGCCGGACCCTGCATGTAAGAAGATTCCTGCCTCGCCTCCCTCAATTCCTCCCTTCACCACGCAGGCGTGGTCATTGCAGCCAGTCAGCCTTGGAACATCTGTATGCCGGGAGATGCAGGGTCTGGAAAGTAGAGTGGCCTTTGACTACAGAGAAGCTGCATCCTAAGAATTTCTATAGATCATGTGCTTTAGATAAGTTTAAAATTTCTTTCCCCACCCCTCCTTTTTGTGACACTGGGAATTGAACCCAGAGCTTTTACATGGAGCCACATTCCCCATCCCATCTACTGTGAGACAAAGTTTCCTCAGGTTGCTGAACCACCTAGGTAAGTTGGGACTCATGAACTTCCTGCTTCAGCCTCCCAGAGTGCTGGGATTATAGGCATGGGCCACCATGGTTGGCTATATCTCTTCATGATTTTGTTAAATTCTGACTTCACTGACTGCTCCCTCATGCTTTTCAGCAAATTATTTTTATTGCACCCTTCTCATTGTCTTCAGCAAGAGAATGGGTACTTTTCACGCTTATCTCATTGTGTCTAATTGCAAAATATCTGAGGGAACTGATGAAAATAAATATGTGGACAGCTGAGCATGGTGATTTATACCCATAGTCCCAGCACTCTAAGAGGCTGATGCAGGGTGATCATAACTTTGAGTCCAGCCTGAGAACTTAGTGAGACTACATCTCAAAAAAAAAAAAAAAAAAAATTAAGAAAAAAAAATAGAAAAGGGAGTGCTGAGATGTAACTCAATGTGAAAACTCTGGCTTCAATCCACAGTATTTCCAAAAACCTACTTTTTAATGTTTTGGTCAGAGGTATGTTCATTCAATGAGCGTACTGGTCTCCCATAACTCAAAGAATATGTACGTCCGTAAAGACCAGCTTGAACTGAAATAATGGGCTTGAAGCCCTATCTATTTTTGTAGCTCGGCACATCATCACACCCTCCCTGGGCACCTGTGGCTCCTGAGGACCCCTGATGGTCCTCTGCACTTCCATCAGTGTAAGTCATAGAAAAGTCACTCACCACATTTTGAATAAAGAATACAGGAATACAGGAAATAACCTGTCAATTATTGACAGTTGTTTCAGTCCTTCCACATTTCTTGACCACTGAGTTAAAATACCATCTATTCAGTTTTCCAACCTCTCATATTTTTTCCTTGTATTTATGTGTTATTGCCCCACCCCCCGGCTTTTATTTTGTGTTCACAGCAATTGATGCCACAAGGTATGTGGGGCTGGTTCCGCCCTATTACACAGCGTCAAGATCCTCAGCAAACCTTGAATATGGACGATTTGAGGGCAAACAAAATATTGGTAAAATATGAATGGAAAGTATAATTTGATTCTTCATAATTTCTTCAGCAAACAAAAGTAGGGAGCTCTTTGCTTGTTTTCCTCTTTCTAGTATTTGTAATATTTTATAAAGATTAGATTCTCCTATTCAACTGACCCAAATTTGCACCAGAGACTGTTGACTAGAATTCAGAGTTTTAAATATGATGGTTTATGATCAATGTCGACTGTCACAGGAAATGTCCCGTAGGACTGTATGAAATAAATATCAGCAGCTTCTCATATCCACAACCCAGCTAACTCACCCTTCTGAGAGTTGGCTAAGGACCTCAAGTTGGGGATGCCTCTGAGGATGTGCTGAGCTCACATAGGACACCTGTCCTACCTCATTTCCAAGCAAATTAAATAGAATTTTGGGAAAAAGGAATGCAAATTGTGACAAATCTGTACTAAAATCATGTCTGTACTAAAATCATGTGGTCCAGGTGGAGGTGGAACGGATGTGAATCGGGGGCAAAATCTGCATTGCAATAAACATAAAAGCTAATCTTGAAAATGAAACACAAAACTAATTCATCGGTTTTGAGACTCGGAACTTGTTTTATTCCTCCCATTGCTTGGCTGTTCCGTCTCCCTGCCTGCTCTTCTCCCCAGCTCCACCAAACACTCTAATCAGTCTGAGCTCCCTGATGTGGAGATTCGTCGTGACTCCCGACAGCCCCCCTCATCTTCCGGACCTCCTTTAGTGCCTTCTACATTCGGCGGTCAAAGTGAACCGATTTTTAAACCTGCCATTAGATCCTGCAGTTTCTCTGCTTGAGACCATGCAGAGGTCCTGTTTTTCTCAGGTAAAGACCAAGATTTTAGAGCGAACCATATGGCTTGCATGATTAAAGAAAACCTCATGGCTGCGGTCTCCAGGCTCACTCTCCCTTCCTTCCTCTTTCTGAAGCGCCCCACGCTGAAGTCCTGAGCCAACCCTCAGGGGGCTGAGTTAGCCGGCTTCTGCACACAGGGAGAAATTACTAACATTTCTTTGGTTCAGTTCCATTGGTGGCACTCCTGGTGGTAGCTCACACTACTGATCATAGGCCATCATATTCAGTCCATTGAATTCTTCTCATCAACAGTTTCTGGTGTAACTTCAGGGTCTATTGATTAGGAGAAGCTAAACTTTATAAGATGTTACAAATACTGTGGAGGAAAACAAACATTTCAAAGCATCAGTCACTCATGTCATCCTTGGCTCGTTGAATGTATCATGCCCCTTGCTACCTAGTTTATGCTCGTGTTGTCCCTTTCCTGATGAATGTCACCTGCTGTCTCCTCCTCTCATTTCTAGTTATTGTTCAGTTTTCAGCCTGGATGTGCCCCCATGTGGGATGAGTTCACTGCATTTTCCCTCTTGTGGCATTCTACTTACCTCGGTATTGTATTGTACACAGAGAGCTCTAAGCCATATGATGCTTCTCCTGCTGCTTTACCAATTCCTGTGGGGAAAAGACCTTGCTAATTGATTCCTAACTGTACCCAGCATCACCCCAGTGCCTGTGGATAGCAGATATTCAATACCTAGATGATGCCTGAGGGTGAGTAAAATAATAAATGTAGCCAGGGATGTTGCCAGCTTTTCAGCCCATGAGGTTATATATATATTTATAGTACGATGGCAGGACCCTATGGGTCACCTTAGGGACCAACAGTAAAAACGTACAGTGCCTATTTAATTCCCTAATTTAATGCCAAGGAGGAATTTTAAGTCTGTGAAGAACTAATATGAGGAACTCTCCTCTCCACCGTTTGCCACTCAGACTCCAAAAAATACCTGTCTAAGGCTGCTCCTTGGGTAATGGTCTTTCCAGCACTGGCATTTCTCCCCTGGCCTGTGACTCATAGCCTGAGTTACAGTGGATGTGAGGAAGAGAGATGGCTCCATGTGACAAAGTAAAGTACTCAACTGAGGTCATGGCAATGATGAGATAGACAAGGGAATGTCAAGTCTCTGCTTCATTCTCTTGACCTTATACACTTGATAGCTGTACCCTAGGAGGAATAAGAAACTACATGTATTTGAAATGCAAAGCTGGAAAGTAAGAGATGAAACCTGAATTAATAATTACTTATGGGATCTGTTCATCAGTCAAGCTTTTGTTTCAGCCCTGGGTAAGTTGGTCTTCTTCCATCATCCTTCCACTTGTATTCAGCAGTAGCTACTGAGAGGCCCCCATGCTACGGAGAGGCACCCATGTGCTCGAGCTGTTCCTTCCTTGGTTTTGTAATCATGACAAAGTGACAAGTTCCTGCTTTCATGGGGTTAAATTCATTTGGGAAAGAAAGAAAAAGAAAGTGGTTAAGGGTGGAACTGTGTGCAGTGGTGTGAACTAAAAGAGAGTAAGAGGACAAAGAATAGTAGCAGTGGACATGTGAGATCAGGAAAGGTTTGTTTTATGACAGCTAAGCAGAGAATCGAAGGAAGTGGATGAATGTTGCATATTATGTGAAAGGCCAGGACAAAAAGCCCAAGGCAGCAGGGCACTTGGCGTGCTTGAAGAACAAAGAGACTGAGGTGACGGGAACTGAGAATGATGAAAATATTATAAGGATGAATGTGAGGGCTCAGTCAAGATTTTGTATTTTACTTCGATATTTGGATCGATTAGAGAGTTGAAAACAAAGGCTTGGCATGATCTGACTTCCATTTTCAAAGAAATATGCACTAGTCTATGGAAAATATAATATAGTGTAGGGAGCGAGAAGGATATATGATATTGCAAAGTCCAGCAAGAGATTAGTTCTGTGACTGGAATAAAGACAGGGGAGATGGGAAGAAATGGCTGACTGGGTTGTATTTCCAAGGTAGACCCAGTATCCTGGATGTGAGGATATAAGCCCGAAAAGGTCTGGGATGACTCCAAGATTTGATGTTCTGTAGTAAGGAAATCAGGTGGAACTTTTGAAAAAACTGTCTAGACACCCAGACTGCTTCTCAACTGGCTCTGGCTGCAGCTGTTTGATAGGTGTGATCCTGAAAACCCCACCCAAATGTCTTAGGTTTAAATAGATGCAGTAGAATTCTGTAAATTCCAGGGTCTTAATTCAAACCATAAGACAAAAAAAATGAAGAAAAATAGCATCAAAACCCATGTGTTTTTTAAATCACCATGCACTTTTTAAAAAAGTATAAATGGAACATTCTCATCTTTTTTTTTAAATCAAAGCTGTTCCTCCTAATCTAGTTACTATATTTGAATGATAACTAAGTTATTGGAGTTTCTTAAATAATTTAACTATAGAAAATCCATAAACAATAATATTCAGTGAAGAACTACTTTGTTTATCTCAAGCATATGTTAAGCTTGCAATAAATTTTGTTCTCCTATTTAAGAAGTTTATACTTCAGCGTTACTGTTTCTCCCCAAATTCCTTAACTCTTAATCCTTATTATATTTTATAATTGCTCCTATCATATACAATGAAACATTATAGAATACTTCAAGGGCCCATCTTAGTATCTTAATAATTATCTAGGTTTCTTTATAAAATATTCATTTCTTAATTAGTGCTTTGGAGAAAGTTAGGTAGTAGCCACTATTTTGGTTCCATGGTATAGATGAGAAAACTGAGGTTTCAAGAAGTTTGTAATTGGTCTAGTGTCACACAATTAGAAAGAGGAAGAATTCACACAGAGCCCAGGAATCCCAGACTGCAGACACTATACTGTATAAGCATCATGCAATATTATTCTATAGTCTGATCCCTCGTGCAAATTTTTAGTGTAATGCTTGGTCCTGAAATAACTACTCAAAAAATTACTACTTCTGTTGCTGCATATTGTAAAATTGCTACTTCTGTGGTTGCATATTGTACAAGTATTAAGTTTCATATATCTTAAGTCATATTTAAGAAAAGAGCTACAATTTACTGCACACATTTTGGGAAGTAATTTTTCTGCAAAAAAAATTTTTTTGGACTGGGAATATAGCTCAGTGGCACAAGCACCTGCCTGGCAAGTGCAAGGTCCTGAGTTTGATTACTGGTACAATAAGAAAGCAAAAAAGGGGGCTCGGGATTTAGCTCAGCGGCACAGCACCTGCCTGGCAAGCGCAAGGTCACAAGTTTGATTCCTGGTACCAGAAAAAAAAAAAAAAAATTAAAAAAAAAAAGCAAAAAAATTTGTGTGTGTATACTCTAGTGACATAGATAACCCAAGCTACTTTTGGTGGTGATACTGAGCAATAAGATAAGCTCATTCACTAGCTTCAAGAGCCTTGCCTGAAGAGCCTGCCTTGTTTACATCTATTCAAGTTACTAAAAGCTATAGACTATCACAATTGTTTGCAAAAAGTGAAGTCCAAGGGTATTAAACATTTTACTGTCAAAATATATTCAAGTGATTGAATTAACTCTGCACATGTTATTTACAGACACACAGTCAAAATCCCAAGGCAGGGTCACATTTATGAAGCAAATTACCTTTTTCCAAAAATAACAAGGATCAACTATTGGTTTCCATGAAATTTCAGTTCACAAGAACATTGATAAAAGCTAGCCCTACTTTAAATAAATTCTCTAAAATATATCTCAGTAGATGAATTATGTTCTCTTATGAAGAAACACATAGAAAAGAGAGGGAAATTAGTTATGTTGTCTATATCTAAGGAAAGGGGGACAGAGAATTTACATTAAGCTTATACGCTATGTTAGATCTTATAATGCTTTCATATGTTACCTGTTTTGTATCTTCCTAAGTAAGGGTTGTAGTTATTTCTATCCCACTTTAGCAGATGAGAAAACCTGAGGATCCAGGAAACAAATAGTGCGTCCAAAGTTGCCAACTGTTGGGTGATGGAGCCAGGATTCAGAAGCCCTAGGTCCAATTTCTTCCTGATATTTCAGTGCCCTTTGCCCTCTGTGATATATCTATTTATATTTATTAGCTTTATCCACTCCTTCCGAGTTTGTCTTTGCCACAATAAAATCGTAAGTGAGCACAATGTCCACTTGAGCCTACTTTTCCAGAGTAGAGGTAGAGGGTGGTGAGGTCTGAGAAAGAGTCCTAGGAAATTGGGGTTTGAGCTCCATGGTGATGTTGCCGGATCAGACATTCATTACAAGATTTCATTCCATGTTGTTGCTACGGACAGACAGGAACTGCTTGATCTTGTGTTACACTAATTATAGTTTTCCTGTTTCATCACCTACAGAGAAGATGCTCTCTGTATGTATATGTATGTTTTATGTTTTTTTTTGTTGTTGTTGTTTTTTTCTCCGGTACCAGGAACCGAACTCACGACCTTGCGCTTGCCAGGCAGGCGCTTTGCCACTGAACTAAATCCCCAGCCCCTGTTTTATGTTGTAGTTCACATTTTCTGCAACCATTAAAAAGGATTCATACGTTATTTAGCTAAATGAAGAAAACAACCATGTAGCATAATCTTATATGGTTTAGGACACACCCCTTCAAAGTAAAAGTGAAAAAACTGTTCCCCATTAAAGTGATGTGGTGTGGTTAAAAAAGACCAAGAAATGTTTTAATTGTGCAGGGGAAAAACTTTTGAATGTTTCTGTGTTCAATTTTTGTTTTTTGTAGGGGCTTTTTATGTCGCAAAGCCCTCTAGCCAGCCTGAAGCCATAGTTTGAGAAGATGGTGTATAGGGACTTTGCTTTTTGAACTGAAAACAAATTTTCAGGGTACCTTGACTCCATTAACTTTGGAAGAAAGTAGAGTTCAACTTCATAAAACCCTATGATCAGCCTGAAGCTCAGTGGATATGGATTTAACCCTTACCTTGAAATACACCGTGGGTCCTTTGGACCTGGTGCTTGTAATATATTGAGAGTAAAATAGTCTACCCCCATGGGAGTGTCAGCCATCACTTTAAGAACCTGACCCTTAGGTTTTGCATCTGACACATTATCGTTTAGGTCCTGCCTATCTAGAACTTGATCACTTGATTCCTAAATCTTTCCCAGTTGCAGATTCTAGAAAAAAGGAAAAATCAAAATAATTATCTTGCTCTTGGGTATATTTGTGACTGACTCTGGAATTTGGCAGCATAAGAGGAACATGTCATTGCAGTGGTTTCCCAGTGCTCTCATGCCTTATGTGGACATAAAAGTGAAGCTTGAGATGCAGCTGATAGCTGATCTGCCCCAAATCGTAAAGTGACCAACACTATGGAACCCAGCACTTCTTACTGTAATTCCATGACATTGGCTTATGACTGACCCAGTGTGTGAAAGACAATCTCAATAGTTGTTAATTAATGTGGCTCTTAGCTGTGTGGAAGCTAAAGACAAAATAGATGCTAATGCCTGACACAAAAAAAAATTAGACACTTGCTAAATAATATTATGTTGCTTACTGACATCATTTGTTTACAGAATGTAAAAGCTTCCAGTTTGCTCCGCTTTGACTATAGGCTCATTTGTGCTTGTTGGTAAAAGCCAATAGTTGTGGATAGCCACTGTGCCAAGGGGTGGCAGGTGGCATGGCACACTTCTGCACAAGCTACTCCAGGCTCCAAATATATTCTCAGTCCCTCAGAGGCATTGTATGTGCATTGGATACATACAAGTATTCTTTGATTGCAATCATATGTAAAATACAACATGAGTATCTCTAGGAAAAAAATTGATGTTTTAGTTGACCTTTAATATAAAATCCAAGTAAAACCGTGTGTAATAGAAATGAACCTTCCAGAAATTCCCTCACTGCCACTTCCAACCAGATTGCTGCCCTTGGTTTCTCCTATTTAAGCATTCTGGAGCTGCCACAGGGTGTGAATGTCACACATCCAAGGTGCCTGGGAATTGAGTCAATATTTTCACATAATGCCAGTTGCCACCAAAATATAGTTACTTACACAGACTGACAACTTGCTATTTTTTGTGCTAAAACAATAAGAGCCTCATGACTTGTAGTTTCCATTTCTTTTTCTGTTCGAAGAATGAACATGCCTTTCCAAATCTGTAAATTAGCCTAACAAAATGTTTTGCTTACCAAGTTGAGAGACATCAGATCCACTCCTCCCCACACCCACATAGCTTTTCTATGATTTTTAAAATTGAAAATGTTTGAGAAAATTAGCGTATAACTTCATTTTAAAATATCAGAAGCTTTAATTGCAAAGCCTGTAATGGATGGGCAGAAAGGTATGTCGGGCTGCCTCTATAGGAAAGTTACTACTGATTTCCTGCAAACTATCATGCCAGTTTCCACAGGGAGGCTGAAGACTTGGGGGACAGAAATGACAGCGGGGCAATAGAGTCTCCTCTAGATCAGTAGTTTTGCAAACTAAAAATAGGCAGTGATTTGACCTATCCCCACATAACACTCAGCTAAAGAGGCTGTTTTGATCCCCACAATCAAGTATCTCAAAAAGTCAAGTCCTTTCAAGTAGGTGCTTTCAAATATCTCTGTTATATAGAGCTTACAAAAAAAAAATCAAATTTGCTATTTACAACCAAATCAGTACATTTTTTGATGTGCCTTTTCTGTAACTATGACACCAAGTGGATCTTTGTCCCCAGCAAAGGACAGCTAATGTTTTAGCCTCATACCCATCCAGGAGGTAGAAGGTGACTCCTCCTCACCCAGGTAAAGTTCAGAGTTGGAAAAGCCAAAGCCAAATGCTCGAATAATGAGGCAGGCAGGGATGAAAGACAGGCCACGTTCTTGCAGAGGACACTGGAAAGAGGGCCAGGAATAGCTCAGGAAGTAAGACTCAGGCAGACGAGGTCAAAAGCTGAGGCAAACAGGAAAGGGAAGACTGGAGAGTTCATTTATTGGAGAAAAGTAGGAAGAGGGAGGTCTGACTCAGGCAGGGAAAACAGGGAATCTGGTCGCTTCTGCTAACAGCTCTGTCCCATAAAGCTCTGATTCATAAATTAAACCCACACTGTTCCCCTGCCCTTGAATTTTGCCTTGAGGACCTTTTTTCTACTTTTCCTGACTTCACAGACTGTGCGACCTCTGTTGTTTCTCCCTAGGGTCCTCCTGTCACCAGAAACCTTTCCAAAGGGCACTCAATATGTTTATAGGTTTCAATTCCTTATATTTCTACAAACACTGGTTGTTTCCTTGTTCTTAATTTCTCCTGATTGTTTTGAGGGGAAAAATGGACTATCCAATGAACCTCTTTGCTTTTTGCCTGGAATTTTGAGAGGAACAATTGCTTTTCTCAAACTGATAACAATCCAACCTTTGTCTCAGTTGTTTAACTGGATCTTGGAGGAAGGATTTTTGTTCAAATACCATTTATAAATGCTGCCTCAGAATTCTGAAGAGTTTCTCACAGTCAAAAAGTACTAATGACATTTGTGCAAGTGGTTTTCTTGCCCAGAAGAGTCAAAGTATAAGTCCATAAAGAAAGTGTCGAAGCTAATATTTCATCAGTCTATGTGGGAGAACTTCAGTGTGAAATGACAATTTCTTTTACAAGTTTCCCTAGAAGGTAGAAAGAAGTTAAGTGTGGTTTTCATTTTCACATAGCTGTTTGTAATTTCCTAACCCATCTCTTTCACAGTAACTTTTCAAAGAGTGAACACTTTGTTTTAAGAAAGGGATTTATAATTTTGCAGAAACCTAGTATAACAGTAGCCAGTTGGACTTGCAGTTGGTTATCACTCTGGGGCAATATGGTTGGTTGCTGACAATTATTTCAGTGGTGATCTCTTCTACTTTGAATAACTTGTTTACATGAATAGTGAATATAAAGACAAAAGTGTTTAATGAAGAAAATATGATTCTTCTACAAGTGTTTTTTACCCTCCTCCTTACTGGCATTTTGGTCTGTGAGAGTCTGTGGTGGGAAACTACTTGTGCATTGCAAGATGTTTCACACCTTCCATGGCCTATACCCACTAGATGCCAATGATATCTCCCCCAACAATCACCTGTGCAGTTGGGACAAGCAGTAATCATACGGACACTGGCAATAATCTCCTGGGAGACAAAATGATCCATATCAGCAAACAATTTCTCTATAATCTTTATAAAATATTAAAATATATATATCATAAAATTCAAATCATATATATGCAGTGCTCCATACCTATACTGATTAATTTGTAGCACATATTCTTTGATCTGAATAAAGTGACCAGCTAACCAAGAAATAGGGAAGCTTTGTTTCTTAATTAAAATGATCCTGAAATTATTGTTACTCATACTTTTATCAGTTTCTGTCCCACAGTAATATGGGAAAATCTCTCGTCACAAAATTACTTCCCTATGATCTTCAACACTGTCTCTAATGTCACAACTTAAAATATGTCTGAGTTTTCTGCAACTATGTCCAGGAGGAGACACTTAACTGTTGTTCAGATACCAGTATCTAATTAGCATTGTCTCCCTGATTCCTTTTTAACTAAGGCAGCTGGTTGAAAATAAGACTTTCATGAAAATGATAGGAACAAGTTGGTGAGTCATACCATACTGGAAATCATGTAACCCACAAAGAATACACTGGAAGGTGATTAAACATAAATATATTAAATATACCCCATTCATTTACTCACGAAGTTCAGGACTAGTTATTAAATGAGATCAGAAGGCAGGTATAATATAATCAATAAATTCTTATTAGTTGAGAGTTAAACTTGGGGTGCAATTCTTTGGCTTGGCCTAAGCTCTGTCTGCCTTCGTAATATTAACTCTCAGGTCATCTCTTGAAAAGAAAGAAAAATGTCTATGGACTTAAGAGCTATCCTCTCAGTCTTACCCCCCTGCTATTTACTTAGACAGGAATTTATTTATATCACTGTAGTGACTGCCTGCATTACATTTTGAATGAAAAGGTAGTAAAACCACAGGCGATTACTAAGCAGCTAAGGAGAAATATGTGCTGTGAACCTAGTAAGTCAGTCTCATCCAAGGTGAGAATAAGTCTCAAAGGAGGGAGACCACATTTATCCTTAGGGTCCTGGTCATCAGCCTCAGTTGCTTTCTTCCGTGCCTGAGCAGGCAAGCAGGTATTTGCAGATGAGTCTGTTCAAGTACATCAAGGGACAGACACTACTCCCCACATGAAGATGATAATTCCAGGAAGCACAAGGCCTCACTGCCCAGACTCTGGCCCCTGGTTTTCACTGAGGAGCTGATTAAAAATCCTGAATCTTTGGCACTACTTTTTAACTCATCTACATTGTAATAAAATTCCCATGACATCCCAGTTTGCAAAGCATTGACATAAAAGAGACATTCTAGAATGCATTCCCACAAGTTGCTTTGGGCAGGAGGAAAAGAAATGTAGCATCAGATACACTGGAAATCTCACAGTGCAGCTACTTTTTCAAGATTCCTAAAGCACATGAACACTGAGAAATATCATTCTGGAAATTGTGAATTACATCAGACCTTGCAGTAGGGAGAAGGCTTGAATTCCAGACATGTTATAATTAAAGTGTGGTTACAGAAAACAAGAGGCTGACATGATGGAAGTGATGTTTTCAGTGATTACTTTGGATCAATCTTATGATATTTAATGCTAAAATGCAAATAATTTTCAAATATCATGTTAGGCTGTAAAATACCATTAGCCTCCAGCTCACTCTGTCCAGGGCGTCCAGAAATGTTTAATTCCTATTAAATCAATGCTTATTTACCAAGTCTATTAGACATTATTAGGGATTTTTTTTCTATCAGTTGGTCCAAATCTATTTGGTAAAACGTGGACAGTTCTAAGTGTATTTATTTGCTGGTATTGTCATAGTAAAACACCACGCACTAGATGTCTTAAAAAACAGAAAAATATTTTCTCATTGCTCCAGGCAACAAAAGCCCAAGGTCAAGGTGTCAGTAGGTTTTATGGTTTAGATAAAAAATGTCCCTCAAAATTCTCACATGTTTGAGGGTGATTAGGTCATAGGAGACTATGATTGTCAGGGGATTCATCCACTTATGAGTTCAGTAGCTGAATGTTCTGTTAAGGGGTGGGGCCTGGTTGAAGGGGGGCCACTAGCAGCATTACCTGGAAGGATATATTCTTATCCCCAACTCCTCCTTTCTCTCTCTGATTCCTGTACCATGGGCCAAACAACTTTCCTGTGCCTCTGTCATGCAGTTTCTGTCTTACAGATGACCATGGACTGAATCCCCTGGAAATCGTGAGCCAGAATACATCTTCCCCTCTTTTAATTATGGGTGTCAGGTGTTTTTGGCCCAAGGACCATAAAGTGACTCATACAGATGATTTGACTTTCTCCTAAGGTCTCTCTAGGTCTTATAGATGGCAACACCTCTCACTATGTCTTCACATATTTTTTCCTCTTAGCTTGCACGTCTCTGGAATCTCCTTTGGTGTCTAAATTTTTATTAGGATACCAGTCAGTTTGCACCACGACCCACCCAAATGATCTCATTTTTATATTGTAACTTCTTTAAGGATTCTGCTTCAAGTGGTATCAGAGGTTGAGGTCTTGAAGATTAGGGCTTCAGTATATGAATTCTGAATAATCACAATTCAGCGTATAGTAAATACCAACTGACAAAAATATTTCCTTTGATGTTCCTGTTTTGAAGGGTTTACACTTTAATTTCTACCCATTTTTTTGTGACGGTCATTGCATATCCCTGACATGAATTTTATGATGGTCTAGGTCACCACTAATTCCTTTTTTCTCTAACAGAGATTCTTGCACCTTAAAAAATACTCAACTTCCTCAACTGTGTTACAGAGAGCAAGTTTGAAGAAAATGCAGACAGTGGAGTCAGTCATAATCCAGCAAATTATTTTCCTCATTTTAACTACTGCCTTCTACACTGGAAGCAGAAATCTGTGAGAGTTTTTTCTCTGCTATAACTTATTCAGCAGAGGCTATGTCAATTCCTTCTAGGGTTCATCACAAAGTCCTATCCCGTTAAGCCACTGTGATTTTCTTTTTACCATCCTATATATGCTTTTCTTTTCTCCTCTTTGTCAATATATTCCACTTGCAATCAGAAAGACCTTATTTGAAGGCGTGCCCTCAGCAGCTGAAAAGCCACAGAACATGGTGCCTGCTGAAAGGACTGAGAGAAGGGTGAAGGATGAGTCTTGTACTGTCCACTCCCTCCTGCGCTCCATCTGGGACATCGTGTCTCCCAGCCTCAGCAGCTGCCCTTTTATCCTCAGAAGCTGCCTGTCCCCACCACTGGAGAGGGAACATGTATTTTTAAAATTCTTTTTTCTTTTTAATAATAAAGAATTCACTGAAAACTGCATAAGTAAATACAATACAGTAGGGGTGGGAAGTGAAAACAATAATGATACTCAGTATATCATGTAATTATGAGCTAGACGCTCTCAAGTCTAAATAATTTCTCGACTACTTTAGGGCCTTTTGCCAGCTGCATCAACTGCAGCCAGGGTATCTTATTATACACAGTGATTTACCCTGTCAACAAAAACAGTCAGGAAAAACAGCATCATCAATTTATTTTTCACTTCCACTGCAGCATGTTGATGTTAAGATATTTGCAAAAATGCTGAGGTTTTATGATAAATGAAGCATTGCATGCAGCTATATGTGCTTGATAATAGCATGTTGTCTTTCTATGATATTTTCATATTATTCAAAAAACACTTTCATCAATATGTACTTGGTCCTTGAAACAGTTCAGTGAAGAAAGTAAGTTAAATTCTTAAGAAACTCCATCCTGCTAAGTGTTACAATACATGCATGATTCTAGAAACTAAATGCCCATGCTTATAATTTCAGTCAATACTAACTAAACTTCTACCTGAGGTCAGGCACTACTTTGAATTTATGTTACATAAGTGAATAAAGCAGAGACCTCCACTTTTAGGGAGCTTAATTCTAATTGCAGTTGTGGAGTTAGAATTAATTCTTAATAGTAATTGTAGAAAACATTCAATAAACCATAGGCAATAGGCAAAATAAATATGGAACTTATTTAATTCTTGAGGAAAAGTGCCATGGGAAAGGAAAAAGCAGAACAAGAAGGAAGATGGAGAGTGTGTGGTTGCATTTTTAAGTAGGGCTGTCAGCAGAGGCTATAATGAGAAAATGCAATTTGGGCACAGACAAGAAGTTATTGGTGTTTCAGTAATTTGTCCACAGTGTCTTCCTGCCACCTCTTGGTTGTGGTACAGTAGATCATATGTCCTGGAACTATTTTCTTAGAAACTTCAACCATGGAGTGTTTAAGAAAGAGTAAAGAACTAAAGAAGTATTAGCGTGAACTAGGGTAAAACCAACTTTTTCCTTCCATTGAGTTCTGGTAAGCAGGTAATTGCAATGCCTTCTTAGGAGAAGCATGTCCAATTTTTTTAGAAAGTTTAAATTAAATAAGTAAAAGATGTTTCTGGTAATGATAGCGGTCATGGCTGTCATGGACTGGTTGACATTTCTTCCAAAGTGCTCACATGCATATACGGGTACAAGGTGATTCACACAACAACAACATCAGCACTTCTGTTTGTTTCTAAGAAAGTTCCTTAAGGACACTGTAGCTGTAGAACCAAGTATATACTTTTGAGAAAGCATGAAAAAGGCAAGCTAGATCTTCACAAGGGTAATCAGGTGTCTAATTGAGCAGCAACAAAGGAGGAACTGAGGAATTTGTGACATATGTGCTATAAAAGCACAGCTAACATCCTTGAGCCGATCCCTTTATCCTGTGATATCAAGCTCTATTTTGTGATCTCAGACAAAAGAGGCAAAATAGAGCAGGTCTGGTAATCCTGTGTAGTAGACAACACTCAGTTTCAATGACATGATAGTGCAGGTCTCACTTTCCTTCATAGATGTCCATGAAGACTTCTATGGTGATTTGGGAGCTCTTGTTTCTCCTCAGCACACTGACTAAAGGACTTGAACCTATGGAGTTTGAAACATTGTTTCAAACATTGAAACATTGAAATAATTGTGGCTGAGGAAAAATGAATGTGACCAGTCATGAATTTACTTCTAAAGCTTCCATTTGGAAATAACACACATATCCCTTAGTGCTCTATTGATTTGAAAAAGTTTATTGGACAGAAGTACATGAAAGCACATCTTACCCAATGCCTGGACACAGCAAGAGCCAGAATATTTGTGAACCATGCAGAAATTAGCATAGGAAGAAAAATATGAAGTTGGTATCATGCAACTTTCAAAAAGTTTATTGGAGAAAATTCTTTTTTTCTCTTCGATATAGTGTCCTTTCTGCTGCCCAGTTTGGGTATCTGATTCATCATGTGGAGCTCTTTATCTTTCAGGTAGAAAGGCAGGACCAATTCTTGCAAAGATTTGAAGATAAATGGAAAAAATTTAACGTTAACACAGGTGAAAAATACATAGTTTTTGGGCCAGGGATATAGCTCAGTGGTGTAAGTGCCTGCCTGGCAAGCGTGAGGTCATGAGTTTGCTTCCTGGTACCAAGGAAAAAAATACTTAGTTTTGTTGATAGTACACTATGTATAAATTATGGTATGATACTCTTAGAAGTTCATGTTTGTTTGAAAGCAAGAGCAGTCTCAACTTACAAAGACAAAACAAAACAAAAAAAACCCTGATAACTATTTTAGTCTAGCCAATACTTTGCTCTTTAATATCAGTAACTTTTGTTTTGCAACTCCAAGATATTAGGATTTATGATTTCTAAGGAGAGATGATGGCGGTTGACAGGTCTGACAAATATTGCCTGTCCAAGAAGCAATGGGTTTAGTAAAGAAATGAGGATAGAACTGAATAGGTCAAATATGTGTTTGATTACACAAAATATATAAGTTGAACCCAAGGATCAGGTAAGATGCTAGAGGTCAAGCAGAAATGAAAGGCCTAATTCTGAAAAAGCAAACGACAGGGAAATAAGCAGCAATGTGGAGCCAGAGATGCCGATATGAACTGGGCATCTTTATTAGGATAGAAACTGGAGGCCAGATCTTGCAGGCTGCACAAGGAATGTCAGGCAGAAATGAGATTCACTAAAATAATATGCCATTAAGACTGCCTACTTAAGTGCCATTGAGGCCTTAGAGAAAGTAGGTACCTCTATAAGCTCAACACTTTAAGAAGTTTTCCACAGTGCATTTATTTAAGTATATATATGTATGTATCTATATATATATATGTATGTATATATCTATCTATCCTTTATGCATCATTCTGCAAAATAATAATAGTTTATATTTAAATGTGTAACCTAAATACAAGTGAACTTTCTGGGTGTAGCTCTTTGACCAGTTTCTGTAGAATGACACATACCCAGAAAAGTATAGGTCTAGATATAAAAGTTTTGAAGAATCTTCAGTGTGGTTTTGGCTGATGGTATAGAAGGATATAGGGGGAGTTACTTAGAAAAAATTTCCCTTAAAATTTCCTTTAGTAAACTCTTCCTTTCCTCAAATATTATTCATCATGGCACAACTCCAATTTCCTCTGATGTGACATCAGAGGAAATAGCAGAGGTCAACAGTAGACTTGAATTCCAACTGCCTGGCTTGATCTTTGTTCTCACACTGACTGGTTGGGCTGTCCTTAGTTTATTTAAACTTTCTATAAATCAGTAAGCTCATCCCTAGAGCCAGAATAATGATTGAATGGCTTTATGTATGATATAACTTATTGGAACAAACCAGAATAGAACATTGAAAATTCTAATAAACAGTGTTTACTGTCTTTACTATTAAATTTAGGACCAAACCCCTATAACCCTTTTTCCTTATTTCTTCTCCTTTTCTTTCTGACCTTCTGTATCTTTATTTTCATCATCCTACCCATGAACACTTCCTTCCTAGACCTACTTTTTCCTCTATCTCCATATGGAAGAGGTTTGATTCCTTAGGAGATGAGTTGGTAGGAAAGGTTGAACGATCTATACTTAATGTGCTATTCTGTCTTGGTCACGCATCCAACAAACTCTGTTGGATGCATATGACTAATCTGCATTTTCTTCTTTATTGGAAACCTTTACTATAATTGGCATGTCTAAAATTATAGGACTAGTTGTACTAGGACTAGTTATAGGACTAGGATTTGGACAAATGCATGGAATCTCCCTTTGGGCACCGCAGCTGTCCTAAAGTTCTCAACTCTTTATTCATGGTTTTAAGGAATAATTGCTTAAAAGTGGCAGTTAAAACTTCTGTCTTTGGTCAAAGGATTCTCACTTTATTTGATATAATATTTACCTGTTTCCAATATGAGGTTAATTTTAATGAATGGAGTCAATTATTGAGAGCTGACTACATTGTAGACCTTATGTATTTAATACCAGATTTCATTTAATCTTTGTGGTCAACTCTGGGAGGAAGAGAGTGGTTTCCCAGGAATAGCAAATCTAAGACCTAGATAATTCAAGTATATCACCTAAAATACATTCAGTAAGTGATAGAGTCATATTTTGAACCCTGGTCAACCTGAATTAAAAGCTACTTCCAGCAAGATTTTTTTTTTCAATTCTTAATGTAGTAGGGAAATGATAACCTGCTACCCTATCTAAGCTTTGTTCTCCCTGACAGCTACAATGCTTGTTACGTCACTGTTCTCTATATGTTGTTTGGCTGCATGGGAAATTTCATTTGTCTTTGATAGAAAAACTGTTTTATGCTGGAGTTGGTACTAAAATCCCATTTCCTTTATAAGGAACATGTGGACATAATTTACATGGATTAAAATACCAATGCTATCTCTTCCTACTTGTGTGATTTGTTGCAAGTGATTTCCTCTGTGCTTCAAGTTTCTGGCCATTAATGTGGGAATAATAATAATAATAATAATAACAATAATAATAATACAAGCTTCCCAGAGCTTTGTGAGGAATACTTGGGGAATACCATGTAAATTCCTCAAGCCATTTTTGGTGTACAACAACTGTTCTGTAAACTTCTTCTTTCATCATCATCATCATCATGATTATCATTGTTGTCACTACATTTTAGTATATTCTTCTTGTTGTTAATATAGAAGTCATAGCTCAGGGTTACATTTCTCTTAATTATATTCCCAGCTGGAGAAGGAACCAGGGCCAGCTAAGAGTAAATTCTGTCACTGAGTGATGACAAAAGAACACCAGTTCTGCAAGCAAGCTTCAGGGAGGAGGATAGTATTGTCCCTTTCCTGCTGTTTTCTGCCTGAAGAGCTCAGAGGAATGACAGCAAGAGGACTAGTAACCTGCAGAACTGTGTATATCCTTATTAGAGGGTCACACAGATAATAAGAATCACTTGTTTACTGGTTTTACAAGACAATAAACAAGCAGTGTTCCTGTGGGACAATTTTGTACTTCTCTGCACATCAGCCCACAACCACAAGCCTTGGTCTTTCTGTTAATTTCTTTCAGGGCTCCATCTGGGACAGTAAGATGTGGGCAGTTGGTGTTAATGGGCCCATCTCTCACAGCTTCCCATCAATTGATAAGTACTTCTCAGGACAGACCACAGGGCTGGAGCAACAGATTTCAGTGACTTGTTTATTTTATTTCCTAGTCATCCAGACCACGGTGAAAGCCTCTCCAGAACTGCAAGGCTATAGTATAAATGCTCATTATTCCAAACCAGCTGAGAACCATTTAAGGAGCTCTCTTTTCTGGCACCCTCTCTGCACACACCCTGACCTTTATGATTGGGGAGCCCTGGTTTCATCTTGCGTTTGCTTAGCATCTGGCCCACTCTCTTTCCGAGGAGATCCAAGGCCTTGCTATGGTAGTGGTGATAGAATTTGCGGTCATGAATCCAGTGACTTTTCTTTTTCCTTTTTATTTTGTCTGTTTCCTTTCTATAAAATGGAGTTCTATCACCTTTCCCTGCCAGGGAAGACAAGAAAAGAATTTATTAAACTCAAATCTTTAAATCTTTTCCCCTCCCAAACAAACAACTTTGAGTGGTTTCAGGGAAAGTTCTAAACAAAGGATTTCTTCACCTTCGTCATCATTCCAGTCTTTTTTTTCTCCTATTACTTAGTCTCTAGGTATCTCAGAGCAGAGAAGAAAACGACCTGAGCTCTGGTGGGAATCAAGAATTTTCATCTCTGCCTCTCCCCAGCATCTCCTAGTACCCATCACAGGCTGGTATACTGCAGTAAGGAACTGAGGCTTGCAGTCTTTAGTCACAGTTTTTAGATCTTCCTTTGGGATCTGTAATGGGTACAAAGATGAATTTGTAGCCCCGAAGCATTAACAACAAAGTAGCACAAAGACAGCTTTTCTGTAAAGCCAAAGTTCACTTGACTGTGTTTTGTGCCTTTGTGAACACAATTGATGATCTTTAGTG
The DNA here is from genome assembly GCF_000276665.1 of Chinchilla lanigera. Classification (NCBI taxonomy): domain Eukaryota; kingdom Metazoa; phylum Chordata; class Mammalia; order Rodentia; family Chinchillidae; genus Chinchilla; species Chinchilla lanigera. The sequence goes on along the minus strand of NW_004955424.1, from coordinate 6,184,096 downwards.
AGTCTCATAGAAACATTGGCTGCTTTACTAAGATGGCAAAACAGTAACAGAGGCTTAACAAGCCTTCTTCACTGGAGTTGGCTTGGCTGGCTTTCGGATGGAAAACAAGGAGTAATTTCAATCCACAGTATGATTAATTCAAACTGACAAAGCAAGGAAATTAATTTTTCAGGTTGCCATTCATTTCTTTTCTGTATCAATCAACAAATATTTATTGAGCACGGTCTATGAGCTTAGCATAAAAGCAGAAACAATAAGCATAAGATAACCTCTCCTTTTATCATTCACAATTTACTTGAAAATACAAAGCTAACATTCATGGTCTAATAGAAAGAACCCTTAACTTGGAATCGGAGACCTGTGGTCTTCTTACAGGTGAGTAGTGTGTGATTAAGTGAAGGTACCCTGGAACTGGGTTTCCAGAACGATAAAATTAGATATTGTCACTCATTTCTTGGGAAAAAACCTTTGCCCTACATCAATTTTCTCATTGGTAAATATGAAGTTAATAATAGTGCCATGCTCAAAAGCTTGTTGAGAACTTTAAGTTAAGACTTGGCTAGCATTATATTCAGGCCACATTATGTATGAGATATTATTAGTTTGATATTTAAGGAAAGCCTTTGAAGGTCTCTGGGTAAGAAAAGAGACCTGACATGTGTTATGTGCTTCCTGAGCCCTAGGTGCCAAATGGAACACATCACGTGGGCATTTTTATATATCCTCACAAATTCCTGGTAAAGTGGGTTAGGGAGACATGAAAAGGTTAAAACAGCTTTGTATAGTTTCCTATCTGCTTAAGGACAAAGCTGGTTTTCAAACTCAGATCTCTCTTGATGCTTTGCACTTTCTGCTCTCACATCTGTTCTCTGTACCTCAGTTTCCTTTGGGATAAAACACTTGCCCAGATCAGAGAGGCTCTGGGTTCAGCTCTAAATTTTCAGACTCCATGTATGCAATCTTGTAACAAAGCTGGATTTTATGTTAAGAGAAATAAAGGTGGGAACATTCACAGACCGAGGTTTAGAAGTATTAATTCATGAAGAGCCAGTAGAATTTGGTTATATGAAATGGAGCGGAAAGGTTATTTCTTATATATAAATATTAGAACAGTGGTGGGAAAGGTAGGTAGTAAATAAAATGAAACAAATGGCTCTTACCAGGGGCAAGTTGTACTGAGGAAAGGAGAAAATAAGGGTGTTTTCCTTGCCAATACTTTGACCAAAGATTTTCAACCTTAGCCCTGTTGACATTTGAAGCCAGATTCCTCTTTGATATGAAGACTGTCCTATAAACTATAGTGTGCCGCTGTGTCTTAACTTCCAGTGGGATATGTTTGGACGTGGAGTCTTCAGGCGATAATAAAGTTTTGATGAAGTTATGTAAGTAGAGCCCTTATGATGAGATTAATTTCATGATAAGAGGAGACACCAGAGAACTGATGGCTGTGGAAACCATGCAGAACACCCTTATCAAAACCCGAACATGTCAACATCGGACCTCAGTTGGTCAACCTCCAGAACTGTGAGGAAATCAATTTCTGTTGCTTAAACCATGCAGAGTATAGTATTTGGTTATGGCCTGTCCAGCAGACTAAGACAGTTATATTGTAGTATCCCTGGCCTTTACTCATCAAATACCAACAGTATCCCCAAGTCATGACAATCAAAGTGCAATCTAGACATAGTCCATTTCTCTCTGAAGGTCAAATCCTCTCTGTTATGGCTTGTGTCTAGATGTACTCTCAAATCCTCATGTGGTTATAGGTAGGGCTCTTCAGAAGTGGCTGGATCTAGGTTTATGATGCTGGGATTAAGTGTGTGATGCCTGAATTTAAAGTGTAAGGTTACCAAATTAGTCCTCTAATTGGTTTGCTATAGTTGTATGAGTTGATAGTGGGAAGGCCCACCGTAAGTGTGGGTGACAAAGAGTGAGTAGCCCAGGTGGATATAAAGGACCAGAAAGCAGGCGAGCCTGGTGCTGCTTCTTTGCTACTTCATTGCTTTGCTGCCTCCTGCCAACCATGAACTGTTTCTCCTCAGCAATGCCCTTCTACCGTGCCACACTGATTCGGAGCCAGGCAACTATGAACTGAAACCTCTAAACTGTGAACTGCTGTAAACCTTTCCTCTTCTCACTTTGGGTGGCGAGTATTTTGTTGCAGCAATGAGAAAAGCAATAAGACAGCCTCTTTCTGAGAAATACTGTCTTAACTTTATCTGCCCATCATTTAGGTCATAATTTAAGGGTAGGAAAAATTCACTTCATCACCTCCAGGTTTAATCTAGGTGCCTTGGAGCTAGACATATAGATATCTATATCTATCTATCTATTTTCATATGTGTGTGTTTACAATGCATAATAAGCACATTCAGCATAGGGATGGTCTATATTTTGCTAATAAGGGATTCTAAAACTTTATTGTATACAAGAATCATCTGGGAGGGTAAAGGTAAATGTCCTTACTTTGGCATCCACCAAAAATTCAGGGCAGCGAGTCTGGATTAAAAGTCAAAAATCAGATTTTACAAAGTTCGCACCATAGGTGATTTTCATACAGCTCAGAGACCCCGCTTTAAAAAGCACTGATATCACTGATGCAGTCAGGGACAATGCTGACCTTTTCTGCATAATGGAAAACACAGCGCTGGGAACCAGTAATTACGGATTTAAACCTTTATTTCTTTATTTACTTGAATCCGTAAATAGCCTGTGCTGTTAGATATCCTGGTTTCAGTGTGCTATCATCACTTAGAGCATGTGTCACATTGGGTGAATAACTGTAAAACCACTTTCTCACCTGTAAAATGGGAATATTGTCAACATCTGCCTCATAATTGGTGCTATGTGTGAAGGGACACATGGTGGGAGGCTTGTCATTGTTTTTGCACAAAAGCATTCCCATCAATGCATATTCAAGGGTAATGGCAAAGGTTAATTAAAAATAGTTTAGGTGGGTGCAATAGCAGCACTATAAGTGTTTTCCTGACCTTTTTAGAAAAGGTGCAATTAGAACAGGTTTCTTGGTTTTCTGACTTCCTTGTTCTTTTCATTCACCTGGGAAATTTGCAAAATGCATGTTCCCAATCTCTGCACCCAAGACAGTCTAATTTGTGATGTCTCAAATGAGGTATAGGAATCTACTTTAATAAAACTCTCCAGGAGACTATGATTCACCCACCTCAAAGACCACACATGGACATAGTCTTGGAGCAAATAGCTCCTGGAGTATTCAGACCTGACCTGCTCCTCACACTGATCTACATGGAATCCTGGGGTATGATCTTTAGGTCTGTTCTTTGAGGGTTGTAGTCACAATTCAACACATGTATGAAGTTTTTTTTTTTTTGTTTGGTTTATGTTTGTCAAGCATTCTCTTTACCTTCCAGTTTTCTTTGATTAATTTAGAAGTTTTCCAAATTGTAGTCTGAAAAAATATATAAATCTTTGTTATAAAGGGTGAAGAGACATATTGGAAAGGACTCTGCTAGTCATAAAACCCTTTTCATCAAAACATTTCAACAAGTTAAGTAGTGAACTTCAGAAAAACACTTTTAGAAAATTCTAAAAGCAACACAGAATCTTAATAAGAAAGCATCCCATCATACAGAATTTTAAAGACCTAACAGCATACATTTTCATTTCATCTTTATCCCTATTCTTTGGTGAAAATAAAACAATTTTAAAAAAAATTCCTCTTTGGGATTTCTTGGAGGGGAAACGGGGATTTTGCTTTTTTAAAAAAAGGCAAATATATTCTGATTACACTGACTTTCCTTAGCACATACTCAAAGCTCTCCAGCTTTTCGCTGGTAAGTTTGATAGGCATTATGACCATCAGGAATGTTCTCCATCAAAATCAAAACACTGTTGAAAATAGAAGTTAAATGTTCTTCCAGTTCAATAGTAAATCTTAATTTTGTGAATGGTATCATTTTATCATTATGAATATTATTGAATAGCTTAGGAGAGAATGTTTAATTGTTCAAATTTTTTCCTTAACTACTAAGATCCCCTTAAGGATAGTTTTTTTCTATAGTTCATGTTCTCCAATGAACTGAATTCCTTCAATCTAGTACCACTTAATACATGCAGTGAGCCTGCATTTAACCCATGTAATCATAAATATCACCTGTTTTATTTTTCTAAGGCAAATAGAAGTCTAGAAGCAAATTTCTGACTGCAGAATTATTGCTCTGGTTTTTATCTTATTTCCAGTCTGGCTGGGAGTTTCTGCTCCATTCATACAAAGATCATGCACAGGTGTTACAGAATTTCATGAATGCACAGGTGCCCTGACACGTCCTGTGTGTGCAGAGGATGTTTGTTTCTTCCAGCAGAAGGAAAGTCACTAGTGAAATCTTTCCTTCTTTCCTCTGTCTAACCTTGGAAAATAGAACTCCTCTTCTTCATGCACACCCCTCCCTTTCCTCACCTGTCACTTGAGGATAACTGCAGTTGAATGATTCCCTAGGTATACCTAGGTCTTCAAACAAATGCAAGGATGGGAGTTTTCTTTAGCTTCATCTATGAACCCCTGTGAATAGCAGAGCTGAAGGGAGGAAAAGCATAGGTGAAGAATGCTTGTGACTGAGAAGCAATGGAGAAGCTTGTCCATGTATGTAAGAGGAGAGAGACAGGAAAATATTATCTTCATTGTTGTTGTTTTGTAGTACTAGGGATTGAACCCAGGGCCCTCACTCTGAATTACATTTGCAGCCCTTTCTTATTTTTAAACAGTGATTGGCTAAATCACTTAGTTGCTCAGGCTGTGTACAAACTCATAATCCTTCTCCCTCAGCCTCCCAGTGTGCTGGGATTACTGGTGTGTGGCCCCACACCAGGCTCTTTTTATTCCTACATTTTAGAAAGAACAGACATAAATGAACATGTACCTAGATTATACTGCTGAATATTCATGATAAAATCTGAGATAACTAAGAGCAACTAAACAGAATTTTAGTTACTGCAATTAATTTTTGAAAGAGTCAAATTATAGCAAAACAAACCGGAATCAGATCCTTAGTTTCATAACAACTTTCCAGGAGGTCACAGGGCTTTTCCCTCTTTAGGTCCACTCATGAGGATCTACTCCATCTTCACCCTCAGATCCTTCAGGAAGATCTCAGGTTGTGTAAGGAAGCTTCACTTACTAAAAAAGCTTTCATTTCATTCACCAAAATGGATTTTCTATTGTAAGGGAGTTAACACAATATTAAATAACTCACCATATTCTGTGTTTGACCCTCAGCTGTAACCAGGAAACCTTCAAATAATCCAGAAAATTAAGCTGCTTCATTTCTGAGGTGCATTCAGCAAAACTGAAAAGGCATTAGGATTTGCCTTTAATACCTTTATTTCACCTAGCCCATGTTTTGTAATCCTGACTACATATTAGCATTACTAGGGGAACTTCCAAGACTCCAAGACGGGTGTGTGTGTGGGGGGTGGTGCAGCCCAGCGTCTTCTAATTTACTTGGTCTAGGATGGGACCTGAGTTTGGAAGGCCAGATGTTTTCCAGGTAATATTCATGTGCAGCCAGGCCGAAGAGCCCCAGCTGAACTATTTGCACAAGCCTCCTTGTTGCTCAGCTTTTATTTTTTTTATTGTGTTCCATTTTTTATCTTGGCTATCACAGGACTGATTTCTACAGGGCCATGTTCTTTATATGCAAGGAACTGATAAAATACTGAAAAATGAGTGCAAAGTGCCTCTGCATCTGCCAAGGTTTCCAGAAAATCAGAGCCCAAGCCATCACACTAAAATGGTAGATTACAAGCACAGCAATGCTACTGTCGTTTCATACCCTTCTTTCTTTCCTCCTTTCTCTTAATCTTCTCAATCCACTAAGTTTTAAAGGCAATTCCTAAAGCACTCACACTCTCCTTGCTGCTATGTGTTTGATCCTCTACCCGTGCAGTGATGCTTGGCTCCAAGACTTTCTAAAGAATAATCCTTTTTATCCCAAATATTGATGATTTTTGTTTGCATATCTAGTCTGGAATGTTTGATTAGCTACCTACAATGAGTGCATTCAAATCAACAGAAGCCTGCTTGAGGACTCGGAAGATTTAAAAGGAAAAATAAAACTATTTTTTGGCTTTACTTTGTTATTATAACAGTAATCCCTATTCATTTTAGGAAACATTTAAAAATGTAGATAAATTAGAACTAACAAACCAGAAATCACCTGTAATCTTCCCATGTGACTGGGGGCCTTCTGTGTCTGTTCTCTGTCTCCAAACAAATTCCTATCCTTAAAATGCTTTTTTAATGTGTCCTTGTTTTGGTACATGTTGAATTAGACTTCATACTCCATAAAGCTACTAACTTTTCACCTTTGAATTCAAAACACATAGAACTTTAGACATTAGAATGACTTTGGAATCTATTTCATGAGTTATAAGGATACTAAGTCTCAGAGAGATTAACACAGAAATACTCAGTGCCAGACCTAACTATAAAATGTAAAGTCACTCAGTTTTAGAGGCCATGTGCCTTTCTACTCCGTACTGCATCCTTGACATACAGGCAAGTACAAAGGTGTCAGTTGTATCCAGATTTGAAAGTTGAACATAATGTTTCCCTTTGTATCTACACAAGCTAAAGGAAATAAAAATTGACTATATTCTTGACATGATGTAAGAAATAAAGGGTTCCGGGTGAAGTTCTTAGATATTTTGGAGGAAACATAGATTATTTGGTGTAGGAATCAGGTTATATATTCTATCTTCCCTTAATGCAAAGCTATGAGGTTGGAATCTACAGAAAAATTAGTCACAGAAACAATAGCATTTAACCCAATGCATCGTCAAACTTGGTGTGCATAATACTATTTCTTAGTGCCACAATAAATATCCCACGGTGAACTCTGGACTAAGCAAAATAAAACAAGCAATTTTCATAGTTATAGCAAGTCTCTAAGTTTTTACATAGCCCTGCAGACATCAAAAATCTTTATTATACATAGTATTCAAATTTCCTAACTTCCTGTTTTACCAAGAACAGGCTTTTTTCCCTGTAAATAGGCCCATTAGTTAACATCTTGAAAAGCTAGCATTACGGCCCACAGTTTAGAAGGTGATAGTTTAATTTTGGTAGACTTTTACCTAGTAGACGGCAAGAAAATCTTTTGTAGAGGACTAAAAAGTGCTGAAACTACAATGTGAACCTGTTCCAATTTATTCCAGGATTTCTCATTTCTTCCCAAAGGATTTTTTATGGTAATTTTCCTTGTCTAGGATTATCTTAGCTATCCAACTGGTAGTGCCAATTGGTAGTGCCTTTCTCAAAGCCCTTAACTTTAAAAAAGCAGAATGTCATACCTAGTTTTTGCAAATCCAATGGAAGAAATATTGTTCAAATGCTTCCTCTGTCCCCAGGTTTCAGACTAGACAGTCGTAAAGGATTTCAGAAGTGTCCGAAGTAATCAAAGGCTTCGTCTGAGAACCCTGGTTGGTGGCAGATCTGTATTACTCTATGGTTTATAGTGATTAAAATTTGATGTAGTACAGGCAAATCAATAGACTCACCGATCTAGATGGCTATTTGCAACAGTGGGACTTGAGAGGAGTATTTCTATTTCTCTTTTATAGTCTTTTTTGTCTATCTTTTTTACCCAAGTTTTCATTAATAACCTCCTGACCATTAAAGTGTCAATGTTAAAAAAATATTTTCCCCTTACCATGTTTGAAGAAATATTTGTATCACACTTAAGTCTCTCTGAAAATATTTGGAACATTGTCCATTGTGTAGCTTTCTTACACTGCGTGTGATTTTGTACCACTGTGAACAGGTATGTGAGAAACCAGTCTTACAGCATTGGCTTTGGCCTCACACCTACAACCCAGAGCAGTTGCTCTGATATTTCCATTTAAGTAAGCATAGCATGGTATGAAGAGGTAGAGTCCTGAAAGTCATCGGAAAGACTTCATATTTTATATATGGTCCAACTCTTTCATTTAGAATTCCTGCTCTCAGATTAAGTAATAACCCTCATGTGGTTTGAGTAAAAAAATTCATGTGGTCATGCCCATGTTAGGGTCTGATTTCCCCCTAAAGAAATAATCAGTAGCATCAGTATAATCAGTTTCTCTGTACAAAGTTTATTTTTAAATGGAAAAAATATTTTCATATATGTTTACATCAAATATACCTAATTGGGTTAAAGATAAGCTTAAAGAGAATGACAAAAATGGAATTTGCTCAAAGACAAAAATACAGCATCCAGATATGAGTACTTATTTATCAAAGCATATTTAGTATAGAGCTAATTTTAATAATACTCTGACTGTATTTGGTACTTATGTTCTCAGTACAAAACTGAGAATATAACAATCATACTATTAGAAATTATAAATGTTAATATTTTCATTTTATGAATAAGTCAACTGAACTTCAGTAATATCTCTTGCCCGTGGTCATGCAACTAGTGTATAATACAATCAGATTCACAGCTAGGTTTATTAATTCCAGTTTATAACCATTGTGATGTATTGTGAACTTCAGGCCTTCCATTCTTTTATTCAGTCAATAAATATTCATTGTATCTGGTGTTTGCCAGGCATTGTCCTAGGTCCTGGAACCCTTGATGAGTAAAACAGACACGATCCTATAAGTGTTTCTGATGCCCTTACAGACATATGGTTGTATCCCAGTTGACTCTATGCCTAATGACTTAAAAACCAATGGCTCATAAAATTCCATCTGTTTCCCAAATCATTCAGGTCTCATGAGCTTGAATGACAAAATGGGTGAGGTCCTCTGGGCAGTTCTCATTCTTCTAGCATCACAGGCAAAATTGACCCAGAGGGTTAGTCATACATCTTATTCCAGATCATGGTTAGCACCCTCACAAATACATAGAATGCTCAGAGGAGGAAGGCACTGTGGATGCTGGGTGATCTTCGGAAGGTGGGTGGGGTGAAAGCAATGTAGATGAAAAATTCTAGCAAAGCATCCAGTGTTCAAGCCATCAGTGATAAACAGAGCAAATCTGAGTTGGCATTGAAGAAATTTGAATTTAACTGTGGATGCTCGAGTCAGTGAACCTTCATTACTTTGTATCCTTCAGGCACATCAGAATCTGTTCTTTAGAGCTGGGAGATTTATTCTTGAGATAAAGCAGGGCCACGCAGCTTTCTGGAAGGCTGTCAGGTGGAGTGAAGCAAGGATACCTTAGCTGTGCTCAGAGGGGATGGAATGAAAAGTAGGGTAAGTTCCCAGGTGGGTGGAGCTGTAGACTCAGAGCCTGAGGCCAGTGTTCAAGCTGCATAAATAAGCAGCTGGCCATAAGCAATGGGCATTTGTGAAGGGGGTGCTGCCTAATTTTCCCATGGGCATCTTAGGAGCTAAATTCACAGCACAGTGCAAGTATGGGATCATCTAGTGGATTTTCCTTTCTAATCCTGGTGAAATTGAATCTCTTACCAGACCCGTTGTCTAGCTTTTCCTGGCCTAGGGTCTGTGCATGGTTAGGTAAGCTGAGCACAGCTCATTACTGGCTGTGATTGTTCGTGGTCAGAGCTGATAGAGACTGACATTAACCACTAACCCTTACTGCACCCCTGGAGGGATCTAGGGATGAGTAATGTCAAGAGTGTCGGTCTGAGAGCACAGTGTCTCTTGTGGTGCCAGCACAGGTCTGCACTATTGAAGTAAGGCATTCAAGGCAGATATTCTTTGATGGCTTTTGTTTCGGCTTCATAATTAATGAGTTTCCCATGTGTATGCTGAGCTCAGTTGGTTCTTTGGGTAGTTCAACATTGTTCCCACTGGTTTGGCCCACTGGTGGTACATGCATGAGTGCCCCATTGGGTGGCTTGTGCCACTGGAAGGGACCGTCCCATGCCACTAGGTGGGATGATTGGCGTGTGCTTGTTCTGGTTTAGAGCCACCCAGCAATGAGACTTAGGAATTAAGTCCCAGTCATGAACATGTGAAATCCAATAAATTAAAGCAGAAAAGTAAGACAAAAAAGAGACACTGTCACAGACCTAGCAACTTGCTTAAATAGGAAATATCACAAAGTGTATCTCTGTTGGGTGGGATCACAAGGTCTCCGAAAAAGAAAGCTTCATGGGAGAATGTGAGGACAGAGAGGGCCACACAGCATAATGCAATTTCAGTCAGAATGATCTGATCCTTGCACTTGAATGTAAATCGAATGATTATTTCCATTCTCCACCCCCATGTTTTCCTTGGGGGTGATTTCTACTGAATGTCAAGCTTTTGTGTGATGAATAAATACCCATGCTGTGGGTATGGTTACCAGCTCTCCCAAGTCCTGAAGGCACTCTCCTTGACTGGAATGATAAAAAATTATTTCAATCACTTAGAAATTAGCTGCAGAATTGTCAAAGCGCTGGCTTACATTAGCATGCTGGTAGAGAAAAACGAAAGGGCAAAGAGGAAGAGAGCGAAACATATCGAGCCCCATTCTAATTAGCAAGGGAGGCTCTTTGAGAACAAAGGGAAGGCTGCATAGTTTACTGTTATCTGGTTTAATTGTTCTTTATCTTCAAGTATTACAATTGATTAGATTGAGTGTCTTTATCCATGTCTAAGGAGATCAAATAGTAGAGAGGAGGGCTGCAGGGGCTGTTAGAGGAAGATGGGTTTTGTCTGTGTGGAGAGACATTTCCTTTTAGGGAAGAACAAGCTGTCTTCAGAGGTCTTGAGAAGTAGCACATTGTACAGTGCACCTTAGTGATCTGGGGTCTGATTGCCAGAACTGGACCTAGCGTATCCCAAAGGACTCCGCACCTTCTGCACATGTAAAAGGGGATCACAGCATACCTTGTGGTATTGTTTTGTAGAATCAAAGACACAAGATATGCCTGATGTTTGGTAATGATCAGCTGTTTAACCTGATTCCTGAATCCCTGGTCACTGGACGTGTCCATACTTTAGAGCTTTTTGGCCCTGTTCAACTGAGATATTTGATTCACAAGTTCTTCTGGGGAGCTGAAGAGATGGAGGAGCAGATCTCAATGTCACAGAGGCAGGCCAGCAGCCTGGGCACTAAGGCTCGCTTATTAGTTCTGCAGGGCAGCATGCAGCGCTCCTCGTCTCTCAGGTGTCCAGCTGCAGCCCCTGAAACAGTGTGTTTCACTGACATATGCTACAGGGCCAGCCCTGAGCATTTGATCATTGTCAATTTCCTGGCAATTCTCCCAGGAAATTTGCGCGGAGCACAGATTGGCAGACGAGCAGTCAGGGACTCCCTTTGCATGATAGGCTAGCCCTGGGAAGACTCGGAACCAAAGGTCAGAATTGAAACAAGGATGCTGTGAACTCACATGAGAGGGTCAGAACTCAGGCTCTTCTTTTCACAGGTGAAGAACCAGAGGCTCTGAAAAGGAGGATGATGGCCACAGGCCACATTCCTTGTGAGTAGCAGAACTTGGACCTCAAGACAAGACCCCTTCTCCCAGAATAACGGTTACTCTGTTTCAGCTCACGGGCTGTCAGGCCTGGCAAATGAATGGCAGGCTGGTGAGCTGTGGTGGTGAGATAGCAGAGGTTTATGAAGCAGCCTTCTTGTACCTATAAATGAAATCAAGGAAGTCTGATGGTGTAGTCAATATACCTATGTCCAAAAGGAGAGATCCTCACATAAATCTGGAGTATGGCCATTGGGTAGAGGCAGGACGCAAGGTATAAAGGGAAACTGTTACCCAGTTAGTAACTACAAGGTTGCACAAGCTTGTAGAAAGGTCGTCTCTATCTGGATGGTTGGGAAGGACTTTGTGCAAGCAATGAGTGGGGAAAAGAAAGCAGATTTATGCAAGTTTCTGTATGGGAGGAAGAGAATAGGGGAGAGGGATTTGAGGTCAAAATTGGAGTGTTCAGGGGGTGGGGCTCTGTGAAACCATAAGTTAGTAGACGTTTGGCCTTGTGTATCTTTTAGTTCCTCTTCCATGTCTTCCTCAGCTTCAGGGTGCTCTTGCAGATGGTCGCTTCATTTAAATGAAGGGAACAATGTGATAGATTAATTTACTCTTTAGTGGTAGTAAGTGATGTGTGCTGTCCATTTGATCTTCGAATTTTGAAAGGGGACTGAAGCAGCACTTACCGTTGAGCAAGGAATCTCTAGCACAGAATGTCAAGTGCGATGAGGAGGACTTGTGTGGCTAGCTATGTGCCAAACTTTATTTGAAGCACGGTGATACATTTAATCATCAAAGAAAATTTGTGATTACCTGACACACAGGGTGACTATATGATATGAGGAAGGTCACACATGGCTAGGAAGAGAAATTGGAAAATGAACTCGGTCACTCTGGCTCAAGAGATTCTTACTGCTCCTTTTACTATGCAATACCTCCGATTACCTATCAATCTATCTGCCTATCTATCTATCTATCTATCTATCATCTATCTATCTGTTTACTTATATACCTACCTACCTACCTACCTATCTACCTGTCGATCGGATAACATAATTTTCTCTGGATCCATGAGGATTTTGAATGGAAGTGATGGTTAATGATGTCTGAAGTCAGATATAGAACTGACTTCTTGAGTTTGTTATTCTTTTCACTACCCCAAAGCTGCACACCTGAGCACCTGAAGGAGCATCTAGGCTGTAGACTTATGCTTCTATGTGTGAAAACTTCCCTGTTTTTCTTCAAAGCCTGTCCCTTCAATCTGATTACTTTAGTATCCCCTGCCCTCTGGGAGTCCAGGATTATTGTGGACTTTGTGGTTTCAGTAGCAGCCCCCTGCTATCCTCCAAACTGCCAGCAAGCCTCCAGCCTGTGTAGCCTCCAGCCTGTGTAGCTTCAGTACATGTGGGGTGAAGTGGGTTTGCTGCTGGGGCATAGCGAGAGCATGCTGGGATGGGCATGGTTTACCAAAGCTGATTATGTCACCACCATAAGCTTGTGTTTTGATTTTTCAGTGTTTTGCCAGAATTAAATTCAGTCATTGTTTAAGCACTCAGGGTTTAGAGTAGGTTAGATCTATTTTTAAAAACCTGGCCCTTGAATTCTAGCCTCTAGCCCAGTTTTGATCCTCAGTTTCCTTTAGCTATAAAATGGGAAAATAATATATATCTTAATGTGTGTGAAGCATTTTTAACACAATGCTGGTGTATACTAAGTACACACACAGTATTCTGTATTCATTATAGTATTACTCATGCAGGGAAAAGGGCAAACATAGTACTTGGTTTTATAAGACCCACCACATTTCCTCCAGAGTCTGGTCTAAACTTATTTGTCTCTGCATGTCTTCCAAGGCCCAAGCCATGGTAGATTTGGTGGTAACACTGAGTTGATGGATGGAATTACAATTCCCTTTCTTCTGTCTCTTGATGAATAAGCCTTCATATCATGGTGCTCTAAATTTTGTTTTATTTTTTCTGAGAGCCTCATGCTGCCTCCTCTTACTTGTCTCTCTCAGTTAGTCTTCTTGCTGTCTAAGATTTTGTTCCTTGCCTTTTGTTATAAAGTTGGGCACCCTGTGGACTTCTTTTGTCTCCTGCTGAGGAGATCAAAAGAGGTGATGCACTTCTGTAAATGTGAAAAATAACTTCCTTGAAATTTGAGTTTATTGAGGATATCATCCCCTGGTGTCTTTCTGCACCCTTGACACTTGCCTTCATAGTTGAATTTGGGCTTCACATGAGGAGGGAAAGAAAGAATCTGTTTCTCGGTCCTCCTGTAAATGCCCATGGACTTCCTGGCAGCAGATACAGAAGGAAGTAGCAAATTTTGTCTAACTTCATTCAGATCTTTGAAGAAATAAATTACCTTTCAGGTTTTCTTTCCCCTCAGAAATATTTAGAGTAATTCTATTTAAGCCAGTTGATAAGTTACCTCTGGTGGAAGACAGGAATTACCTCAAAAATTTTGATGTTTCAATTATTCATGTAAGGATATATATGACCCAGTGTCTACTGGTCAGTTGTGGATAATTCCTAAATTAGTGGAGTTAGATAAAATTTAAAAGAGATACAGTCTGTGTTTTTTGTGTCTAATAATAGAGTATATTTTGGATCCCTGAGACCAATAAGAAATAAATTTATGTTAAAAAAGACAGCAATTTATGATTCCCCAAAATATCTAGATTATTGACATAACTTCAAAATACATATTTATACCTGTGTTTGGTTGGTTGGGATTGCCTAGATAGCAAGCTCAATTTTCTGATTCATTTTACAAAAGTCTTTCTCTTTCACCTCGAAAAATCTCCTCTTCTGTCTTCTGTGAAAAATTATTTCTGTAGCAGACAGCCTTTTGAAAATCGCTACCCCTTCTCCTCTTTGGCAAAGACCTTAAAATTCATCTCATTCAGCTGCACACCAGAAGCCCTAATCTTCCTTCTAGCAATTTAGATAACAGTTAGTCCAGTGGCTGTTTATTCGAGGTTTGTATTAGAATCTTCTGGAAACTTAAAAAATCATGACTTTCCAGGCTCCCTTCCTACCAACTCTTCTGATGCAATGAGTTCTTGCTGCCTTTTGGTCATGGTATTAGAAAGACTCCTTAAGTCCTTCTCTGCAGGCGAGAACCACAGCATACACTGATCTGTCATGGTAGGTGTGCATGGGAGGGCACTAGCTGACCAGGAGGACCACAGACCACTTCAGTACTTGGTTAGTTGAAAAGATGGCCTTGAGTCATTCAAATCTGGGTTGTCATATAAACTACATATATTTTTCAATTCAATAACAAAGGAGCAGTTTGCTCTTCTCACTTCTCTTAAGGGATCTCACAGAGAATCTGTGGCCAGATGGAAACCAGGGAAGAAACGCCTTGCCAGAAATTGAGAAGCTAAGAGGCTGTGGAGATTGGCACTTTTCCGCCCTAGCCTCACTGGTCCTTCAGGTTCTGAATGAAACATACTCAGTCCATCACATGATACCCACACCTATATAAGTCCTCCTGCTTTTTTTGCTTCTCACAGTCATCTCCTTCTCCCACCAGTAGTGTCTGTCTTAGGGATGATAATATTGACTTCCCCTTAATACTTTGTTTTGATTCCCACAGAAGAGAACAACCTTCCTATGCCAGGGTGTTCCAGTCTTTGCAAGCTTGGTGGACTTGGTGGAGCTCATGGTGTGGCAGTGCCTTGGCAGGTTGCATGAGCACTCAGATTTCCTTTATGTAAAGTTTATTTGTGAAATCCCCAAACTGCTCAGATATCCACGAAAACATTAAGGCTCTGAAAAGAAGTTGTACTCCTCTCTCCAACTTAAACTGGTTATGACTCTATGCACAAGTGTGATGTAACCTTGTTAAGGGGGATAGTTTAATTCTTCATATTTATTCCATAGAAGAAGAAAAATTGCCATTGTGCATTGGTCCTACTGGCATATTGCTGTCAATCCACAGCCTGCCTTTGCTTAGAAATGTAGAAACTGACATATGTTGTCCCTAATCTTGAGTGACAGCCATTTAGCCAGCCGACATTTGCATGGTCTTTGGAGAATTACAACATAGCTTAAGTATGCCTATGTTCTTTTCATTTCCGATGCACACACTTGCAGTGCTTTCGAGGTCTTAACACAAGGTGTTCTGAAGGAAAAGAACTCAAAGAAGAGTAAGAGTTTCAAAAAGAATGCAACATCAGCTTTAAGAGTGTAAGACAAGACATTAGCAAGCTGACTCCTGTATATGCTATATCCAAGTGTGTTGCTCTCTCATTTGCTCACTCTATCCCTCTTTTTTCACTTATTCTTGTGCCAGCTGTCACCAATTATATTTGAGAGCTCAGCAGATAGTCTACCATATCTTGTATTCTATACACACACACACACACCTAGTTCAACTAGAAATGTTCCTTGTTCCTAACTGACTTACAATTTGGTTTTTACTTAAAATGTCTTGAAGATTCCTTCTGTAAGAAAATGGAAGACATCCCTCTAACTCAGTAGTTTTCAGACTTTAGCATGTGTCATAATCACTGGAGATCTTATTAGAACATAGATCATAGGACCCATCCCTTACAGCAGTGGTGGTGAAACTGTGGCAGGTGTGTTATTTATTTTTCTTTTAAGACAAAAAGTGCTAATGTGTGAAGGTTTTTTTTTTTTTTTCTAAACTAGAACTTCAGTATTCTAGATTAATTGCATTGTTGGCATTTTGTGATAAATAAGTGGGTTTGAGGTTGCAGTTTAGACACTCATCTGTAAAAGGTTTACCATCTCTGCCTTACGATTTCTGATTCATAAATCTGGGATGAGTTCCAAGAATATGCATTTTTAATATATTCTCAGGCAATGTTGATGATGCTATTTTAGGTACCAACTTTGACACAGAATTTTTAAAATAAATATTAACTCATATTAATTACATAGATTAATGGATTTCACTGTGACATTTCTATACATGCATGTATCACACTCGAATTATATCTACTCTCCCTACTACCTTCTCTTTCCCTTCTCCCCTTCTTCCTCAGTTCCTTTTCTTTCCCTTAATAGTATGTCTTCTGCTTTCAGGATTTATTTTATTTATTTACATATGAGAGAAACCATGTGATACGTGGCTTTCTGTATCTGACCTGTTTTGCTTAACATGATGACCTACAGTTTTATCCACTGAGAAAGACTCCTTTTAACACATTTACTATCTATAGCATGTAAGTTTTCATAGCAGAGTTATCAAGTGAATTTTCTAGTCGTTTCATGGTTGATACTGGCAAGGTTCTTTGTCTGATCACACTGTAGTCAGGCTACCAGATCTTCTCATAGCCCCTCTGTGCACTTCCTCATAAAGCCTACTTTTGTAAAAAAAAAAAAAAAATCCTGATAGGTCAGTTTAGTAAGAACACCACAACCTCAGTATCTGATCACGATCTATATCTGATAAAGTCCCATTTTCAGTAGATGTATGTTCATTCTAGACTGGCCTTAGCAAGAATCTTGTTAAGTCAGAATACTCCTTACCTGTGATATTACCTCCTAGTAAATATTCATATGCTCACCCCCACCCCTACACCCTGGCTATAAATTTCCATTTGTCCATGCTGAATTTGGAGTTGAGCCTAACAGAAAAATCCAATTGCCATGGTGCCTGCCTCTATTGCAATAGTCCTGAGAAAAGGTGACTTTTCTGTGCTCTAAGAAGACTCATTAAATACATGTTCCTGCAGGAACACATATATATCCAATTGTTTTTGCCTCTACATAAAGTATTGCAATACATGTCCCTGTATGGCTATGTTCATGTACTGCTGCTTTTATTTTGATAAGATCTAGAACTTTTTAAAAAAATTTCTTCTGAACAAGATTATGAGTCACAGGAGAAAATTAGTCTCACTGCCTCATGGTCACGCCTCAGCTACATCTTACTGCTAGACTTTGGAGGCTGACTTTCCCAAAGTCAATCCCTCCTTAGAAGAACCCCACTTTCCATTTCTGTGGATAATCAAAGGAATGTGCTCAAGCTCTTATAGCAGTATCAGAAGAGGGGCTCTAGCTGTGAGAGTGTTAGCAAGGGCAGGATAAGTAGGTTATGTACATAGGCACCCTAGGGATCAACATTGCAAAAACATCATTCACTGTCCAGTAGAAGGCTTGGTGATTTTTTTTTTTATTGTTAAGTGTCAGTTATTTGATTTATGACTCCTGTATGTGTCTTGGGAAGCACCTTAAGTACCTGAGTGTTGGCCACTGTTATTTAGCATCCGCTACATGCTGGGCATTGTAAAACACAAGATCTTAATGTAAGCAAACTGAGGAAGTGGGACCCTTCAGAAGTTGATTATGTTTAATTATTTGGGAAAAGCAGTCTTAGTCTCTCAGAGTTATTTTTCAGAGCATGCATATTCTAGTATTTAGGAAAACTAAGATTTGAACTCAAAACTTTCTGGCTTCAAATTTATTCTTCTTTTCCTTGAGAAGTTATACTTCATATTAAGGGATTTGCAAGCAGATGCAAATGGAATTTTCATCTAGGTTATAATGATTGTGTTTGAGGATGAGCAGATATTGATACATTTTAGTTCTGTTTCTAAACATCTGATTTGTGAATCATGTTAAGTTATAGGAAATCTTACTCACCTTTAGGGAGTGATCTTGACTAGGTTAAACATTTGACTTTTCAACTCATGCTGTTCTTATCTAGATGCAATTTTCTTTATCTCGTTTCTCTTTTTCCCCTCTTTTTAAAATAGAGAGCTTGCTGGGCCATCCATTTTTAGCTTAAAATCTATCTATTAATCTTGAGTACAGTCTTCCTGTTAGAAAAGAGACCTAGACTTCAGCAGAAGTATCCAGAAGTATCCAGAAATTACAGCATTTAAAAAAAATTTATTCTCAGTGGTATGCCTTTTTTGTATTTGCTTGTAGGTTTATTTATTTATTTATTTAATCAACTTTTATAATGTTGGGGCTGGAACTCAAGTCTTCTTGCAGGCAAGACAAATGTTCTACCACCAGACCACAACCCAGCAGTGGCTTCAGGTCTTGTTCTGAAGTCGCAGGTCTACCTTTTCATGAATTCCCCTTTGGCTCTGCCTTTATAGCTTATTTTCTAGTGCAGTGTTTGACGTCTACACTGAAACTTTGCTTCCCATTTACTTGGCAGACTGTCCCACGTTCCATGCCCCCTGTTTGAGACCCTCTCAGGGTTTTCCCTTTTGTTTCTGGTTCTCTAGGTATTGGCCCTGTGAAGTGAGACTTACTTGCCTACTTGTGCCTCTATCTCCGACCTCCTTTCTAGTATGTTTTCATATAGCTCCTTGCTGAGAATCCGCACCAATCTCCTGCTCAATATTTGGCTTCTTGAATGGTCCCTTCATCAGCTGTTTTATCTCTGGCTCCTTTTAAATTTGTGTTTTCATCACTTCTTTATTCAGTAGCTTAGACATGTGAACAGGGGAAAATAAAAATACAAAACTCCTTAATAGTCTCCCGCACCAAGTCTAACTTTCTTTGTTTATTATTTTTAGTGCTCTGTAAATGTTGAGGGGCTAGTAATTTTTCAAATAATTTAAAGCCCTAGATTAGTCAGGATGGGGGTTGAATATCTCATAAGTGGGCCACAGAGCACAGGGAGCCAGCCAGGTATCTCTGGTTAAATTTATTTCTCTTTCTCTCATCCTATATGGAGCTGTTAGGGCCAGCTTCCTCAGAGATTTCAGAGGTTTTTCATGTTAAGACTGCTTTCATGATTCACAGGTGGATACGCAGGTCCTTGGAAAATGAGCAGTGAGTTCTGATTCCATTCTATGAAGCTTGTGATGGAGATTTTCCAATATGCCATTGAATTTGATTATATTAATAGTTCTGTGAAGTAGATATTCATATTCTCATTTTATATAATTAATGAATGAAGATCATAAAGAAAATAGATGGGCTGGAGATTTAGCTCAGTGGCAAAAGGGCCTGCCTGGCAAGCGCAAGGTCATGAGTTCGACTTCTGGTACCAGAAGAAAAAAAAAACAAACAAACAAAAAAAAGAAAATAGATATTTATCCAGTATGTATTTTTTAGGTACTTTCTTAAGGATAGTCAACCTGCCCTAACAGACATTGCTATAAGTGAAGGAGATAGAATTGATTATTTTACCATCTTAAAACGCCAGTGACTACTGAGTTTTATTTTTAAGGCCTTGCAGCTTGTATACATAGAAGTGCGAGATCAGAGCCTTACTCTTCCGTTTCCTGTTCTGCTTCTTCAGTCCTCTGTCCTCCTCCAAACCTTTTCCTTTCATGATTCTGCCAACTTCCTCCACAGCTTCCCATCTTCCTGGAACAAAAGGTTTACACCTGGTGGCTTTTCTCTCTCTGCCAGCCTTGGAGTATCACTATGGCCTTTTGTAATTCTCAACAGTCTTACTTCAGCAGCCGCACCCTGAACCACAAGAAAGAAGGTTCCATCTGTTCTGCAGGAGCCATAAGAAAGAATCCTCATCAGCAGATTGGGGTTCTAAGAATTTCTTTTGCTAGAGTTCTAGAGAAGTCTTGAAATTTCCTACCTCTTTGTAACTCTGCATTTTCTGTACTGTTCTTTTGCTATTTTGTAAAAGGTTGTCTGTCTATTAATGTTTACCTCCTTTTATTTTTAAAATAAAAAAAAAGAAATTTTCATCAGGGCATAGATTTTCTGTGGCATAGCAGATGTTAGCATTGTCTTAAGAATTGGAAAGAAAAAATTAGACTATCAGGTAGTGGAGGTAATTCACTTTTTAGGAGTTTCTCTTGTTCTGATGATTGACTTTCCCTAGTAAAGCTCTCAGTGTGTTTTCTTATAGTGAAAAAGTGAATAAGCAGATCTGGACTTAAAAAGAGGATTACTGATGCAAGAAGCCTTGTGCTAATGGTATTTTCAATTTTGACTGAAATCTCAGTATTAGCTATAAATTTATGCTTCATAACTAAGTTTCTTCCTTTTTTCCTACTGTCCCCTGTGCTTTTATGACTACCCTTCCATGCAGTATCCTCATGTATCACCTTGGTATGAGACCTTATGTAACAAATGCATAGTATTTCCTATGTTTCCAGCTGTATTCGAAAGACTTTACAAACATTAGCTGGTGTAATCACATGGAGAAGGTACTAGTGTATTTCACAGATGAAGAAACAGAGGCACAGGGAGCTTAGTTAACTTTGCCCTTGTTTGGTTGACTAGTAAAAGTCAGAACTGGTATTATCATTCAGGCATTCTGGTTATAAAGTCTTTGCTCTAAATTCCTATGATTTTCTCCCCAAAGCCATGGCATAGACTCTCATACATACTTATTTCACTGCATGTTTAATTGTTCATCTAAAAGTTTGCATCTCCACACACACTGCTCCACTGGGAGGAGAGTTTCTCAAAAGCAGGGGTTTTAACTCATTCATATTCTCTAGTAGAGATCCTTGCTGTGACTTTTTCATTAAGGAAAAATCAAACAGACTCTCAGTAAGCACTGGTTGGATAAATCAAATAGATTTTCAGCCCCCAGCAATAATCACAGTGACACACACATGACAGATCCTATGGCTGTTAAAAAAACTAGTGCATTTTAAGGGAGTGTTACAATTTTTACATACATGTACTCTCCAATCATTTCCCAAATTATGAATTATGATAATATTTATTGCATTGTCCAAATGTAATGACTGGTTAGTCCATGTTTATTGGTGTAATTCCACTACCATTTTAGCAATTACAAAATCATTAAAGATGGGAGACGGGTTGACAAAGACATAAATTACAGTAGACTGAAGATATTCGGTGAGTGTTGCCAGGAGCAGGTATCTGTTTGGGTACCTTGGAAAGCTTGAAGAAGGCTGACAAGAGGACTTTCCACTGCCTTCAGTCACTCTCCCACAGGTTTTGGATTAGCTGATGGATTTGCAAGTCAAAACAGCCTGTCAAGGAGGCCTATGCTGGGAAGAAAAAATATGAAAAGAAGTCATTTTTTCCTTCTTTGAGTTGCCTCTTCCTTCTTTCCTAACTTCTTCTTTATTTCAAGCAGGGGATTAGAAAAGACATTAAACCAAAGAATTTCATTTTTGTAATTTAATTTTCATTTTATGATGCCATTAGAATGAGTTCTTCATTTATTTGTTTAATAAGCCCAGGTCTTCACTAATGTTTCCTGAATTTTATATTCTGTTCTAACATGGTATGATTTTTTTTAATCTAAAAACTAAGCAAGCATCTTTCTAATGTAAAATAATAATGTGTCTGTTGTGGCTCAGTTATTTAATGCTATATTTTAATTGTCCGTATGCAGGGCCATAAGTTGTCTGCAGGTCTTTTGTTTCTGTGGATGTGTGTGTGTGTGTGTGTGTGTGTGTGTGTGTGTGTGTGTGTGTATTTTCCTCTGTTCCTCCTGTCTGCTCTTTTTCTCCAAAAACAGAATAAGAAAGCCATTTCTTATATGTTCTTCCTCTATACCTTATATTGTAATTGCCACATTTGTGTTGTAATATTGATTTGGAAAACTAATTGGCATTCCAGTATATAGAGTAATAGAAATCTAAATTCTACTGGAGGGAGTAATATAGTCTTTAGTGAAGTGATTTACAGAGAGTTTCCTCTCCAAATGAAATGCTCAGAGAAAAAGAGGGAAATACTCAAACAGTGCCTTTCTCTTTAATAGCACCAAGAAAACAGAGATTTTGTTATTCCTGTTTTTTTTTTCCTCATTTTTCATTTATGCATGAATGATGTTACTGAAATAAGTAACTGTGCATCATATATGTGTCTTTGGAATGTTATGGATGATTTTCCAGGTATAATTTAGCAAATACTGTTTCCATAGCATGATATATAATTTAAAACATCCTAGGAGAACTTCTTAATTGAAAAATGGTATGGGAAACAAATTTTGAAAAAAAAAAAGTTTTTCAAAGTAAGCGTCCCTTTTTTCTTGTCTATACAGTTTTCCAAAAATGTTTACTTTGATTGCCACTTTCAGGTATGGATTAAGAAAGTGCATCATTTGATCATGAAAAGTGCTCACAGTTCCTGTAGCATGTGCCATGAGTTCAGTTAGGATGTTATTTCTATTTGATGCTATACTGCTTCTCGGCCTTTTGGCTAAGGTCCAGTGTATTGATGCTATCTTGCCTGGGTGCCAGCAGGATTTCCATCAAAAAGCTCAATGAAAAATAAGATTATATATTTGGGCTTCCACATGAAAGGTGCATATTTTAGATAAAAAGAAGATGTCTCTATTGGTATGATGGATATATTGCATTTTCCCTTCTTAATAAATCACCAATTTTTTTTTTTAACCAAATGGTGCCCATGAGCTGTACCAGCCATGTGTAAATTATATCCTCAAAGCCAATGGATAGGAAAAGCTACACATCATATCAATTGTCGGTTTAGCCTAAGACCTTTACTTATAATTGGGCACATCATGATCACTTACTACCTCACCAGGGTCTTCAAATACCTGAACATGTAGAAGCATCTTTTGGGAAGAGATAAAAATTCTCAAAGATGTTACATGTCCCACACAAGAAAGTGGTACATTTATGGTTCAAACCTAGCCTGACTCTATATTCCATGCACTTCCCTACCCTAGATCTACTTCCATATGCAACCCACTTTTTTGGTTTGTGTTTTGCTTTGTATTGTTTTATTTTGTTTTGAAACAGAATCTCACTTTGTAGTGTAGGCTGGCCTTGAACTCACTATAAATCCACAAGGTCCTCCTGCCTCAGCCTCATAAGGACTGGGACTAAAGGCATGTATCACCATACCTGGAGACACAAGGCATTTTCAAAAGAGTTTGAAATAAAGAAAAAGAAGAGTATATGCAAAAACTGGTGAAAATCAAAAACTGGTGAAAATCAAGGAAGGTGCCGAAGGCAGTAGTGCATTTTACCTCTGTTGATTTGCTGGTTTCAGTAATGTACTATTGCTGTGAAACAAGCCACTACTGAAGGAAACTAATTAACGGGTATACAAGACTTCTCAGTACGATATTTGCAATTTCTGTGAATCTATAATTAGTTATAAGTTTTAAGTAATGACCTTGCTTTTAAGGATAAAAATGATCTTGCTTTTCAGGATCCTGTAATCCACTGTTTCTAAGAAATCAGTTTCCTAACATTTATATGTTAAAACTAGAATGCCATGCTGGTTTATATATATATTTTTTCTTTTTTAGAAATAAACTGCTGTAGTGTTCATTTTTGTGCTCCCCTACATATATATGTTGAAACTTGATTCCCAATGCAGTAGTATTAAAGAAGTAGGGCTATTTGGAGGCCACTAAATCTACAGGTCCTCTGGATTGGTCCTCTTATGAGAGAGCTGAGGGAGCTTGTCAGCCCCTTCCACACTGTGAAGGTGAAGCAGGATGCGCCATTCATGAGGTAGAGTGACCTTCACCATATATCAACCTAGCCTCCAGTGCGGTGTGCTTTGTTTTTCTGTTGTTTATAAATTATAGTGTGTGGTATTTTGTTACAATGAGCTCCAAGGACTAAAATACAAACATATTAGAATATGTATAAGTATTGGATTCCCTCTTGAAAAATTTACTCTTCTCTGAATCACTATTCCATTGACACCAGTGTCCACAGAACTCCATTTAACGAATACCGGAAAGAGGTTCTAACCTATACTTTGAATATTCTACCTTAGTATAGATTATACTTTGAAGAGAGGTTTAGCTTTTGGAAAACCCAGGCATCATGTGGAGCAAAATTTGTGAGTAAAGTGGTATACACCCAGTGGAATTTAGTATCCACACAGTGAAAAAAATTGGGCAGTGTTTGAAAACAACCAGCAGCAATGAAAACCATATTAAAAGCAGTGTTATTTACACTTATAAACATGGAGATGAATGTTTTGCTAGTAGCTTTAGCAGTAGCTTTAGCATACTCAATCATATGCTATTTTGATGAACAGAACCCATCTTTGTAGGCCTGGAGCTCAGTGTAACTTTCAGATGATGGGTGTCATGTGGTTAGTACAGAACCTGATCTACAGTAAGTGAACAGTTAAAAAATAGCAGCTTTAATCATGATGGGGAATGACAATAATTATGATGATGAATTCCACCCATAGATAAGTGCCTTCTTTTCTGTGAGCCTTTTTTTATCATACAAAAGGTAGAATGGAACAAAATGAGAGCTAAATTTTCCAAGCATTTTGGGATACAGTGAGTTGTGTTCTCCTGCAGGGATTGGGAATCAGGGTAAAGGTGTTGCTGGTGCCGCTGACACAGGGTGAGTTCACACTCTCTGTTGAGATGGGATCAGTGAAAGGAGTTTCAGAGTGGCACAAGGATCTTGTTCTCCCAGTTAGTTCTTCCCTTTCTCTTCTTTAGGCTCTTGAATTTTGGTCATTTTGCTAATATCTTGAGACTGCACTGACATATATTCTGTCTTAGAACCATCATAGGGAAAATATCCAAGGATGTCAGCCTGTATGTGAACTGCCAAGACCATCAAGCAATTATCATCGTTTGATAAAAGACTTGTGTCTCCCAGTGTGGCTGATAGAAAGTCAGAGGCTGCTGAATATCAGCTGCTTGAAAAATAGACAGACTTTTTCCAGTTGAAAAACACGTCAGTTCAGATATTACAGAGTTCACTGCATTTGCTTGGTGATACCTGACACTAATCTGCCAGTTGGAAAAGATGACCTGAAAAGAGCAGCTCCTGGAGTGTCAATAATACTAGTTTTCCTGGTGAACACTGAAAGACTGACAAGCCCCAAACAAATAGAGCTTTGGCTTCCAGCTGCCTCTCAGATTGGCTCGCAAGGGAAGGGTGTATGCACATAAACTCGCAGAGTTTATCACCATAGTCTTTTTGACTTGGAGCATGGGTGAGGACATGCTGGAACAGCCCTGAGTGTATGTCTAAGCATAGGAGCAGTGGAGGGTGGTAAGCAACCAGGAGGTGGGCAAGGGACCTGTGACACTGGTTGGTGGGGAGTCCTTAAGCAAAAAGGACAGCATCTTCTCCTGACTCATCTGCATACTTTTGGCTTTAAAATCTTTTCATCACATTCTTGGCAATGGCATGTCAACATACTTTACAAAGGTACTACTTTGCGTGAAATGGCAATGGCTATAATATGACCCTTAGGTAAGGGCAATAGTGGCCCCTCCTCTGAATTGTGTGGTTTAAGAGACTCTGCTCTGACTTTTCTCCAACAATCACCTACCCAAATGGAGAGAAGTCATTAGGGCCAAGGGTTGACT
The DNA here is from genome assembly GCF_000276665.1 of Chinchilla lanigera. NCBI lineage: Eukaryota > Metazoa > Chordata > Mammalia > Rodentia > Chinchillidae > Chinchilla > Chinchilla lanigera. The sequence goes on along the minus strand of NW_004955424.1, from coordinate 6,158,479 downwards.
CTCTTGAGGACAAGTCAAGGTGCTAATGTGCACATCTATAGGCAAACTGTTGGCCAGTTGGCCACTGTTTGGATAAAGTTTGAGTTTCCCACTTACAGGCCAAGACAGGGCTAGGAAGGAGGAGGAGAGAAAAGGTCCAGATCAGGTTGGATGGCCATGGGCTAGGTATCTATTACCTTCACATTCTGGCACAGATGTTAGAGAAGTAGGTGAAGTACAAATTCGAATTCTAAATTTAGAATCTTTCTCCAGTTATCATGAATATTATGTGTATACCTGGGGAAAATGACAAGGCTCTTTGTCTCATCCCATGTCTTACCCAGCTGGAATGTATTTATTTGCCCATGAAGCTAGACAGAAGGGCAGTTACCACTATTGGTCCACTTGTTTATTAAACACTCATTGACTACCTGCTCTGGGCAAGGTTCTTTACTGGAGATGGGGGACATTGTTCAAGTCAGATCTGCTTCCAACATCAGGGAACTGGTGAGACAGAGAAAATATGCAAGACATAGGAGAAAGATGACGATTAATGAATAATCTACAGTTGTAATAAAATAAAACAGACTGGATGCAGGGACAGAGAAAAGATGAAAGAGGAATTAGAGGTATCCTTCTATGTCTGCTGGGGAATGATTCCAGAACCTGGGGGAGCAGATGCTTTGATTCCTTATATAAAATGGGGTAGTATTTGCCTGTAAGCTGTGCATCCCCTCCTGTACTGTAAGTCACCACTAGATTATTTATAAATTGCACTATACTGTAAATGCTGTGTAAATAGTTGCTATGTTATATTGTTTAGGGAACAAAACAAAGAAATAATCTGTGCACATACAGTTTACGTACATTTTCTCCCAAATGTTTTCAGTGTACAGTTGGATGAATCAGTGTACTCAGAAACTTAGGAATACGGAGTGCCAACTGTAATTTAAGACAAGCCATTCAAGTTGGGTCTGACGTTCAAGCAGAGCCCTTAGGGCTGAGAAGGAGCCAGCCATACCCGACTGAAGCAGGGAGGAGTGTAGCCAAGAGATAACATGTGGGGAGAGACTAGAAGACAGGGAAGAATGGGGGTGATGTGGGGAAGGCCCTTGCATGCAGCCCATGATGCTGGAAAATCTGGAGGAATGGAAGCAGGAAGACTTCAGGAGAACCCTAGGAAATCCTCAGCAAAGAGATGAGGAAACCATTTCTAAAGAGTTAGAGCTTGCTAATGTTGAACTTACCTCTCTTTACAAGGAAGAACCCTGTTCATTACACCCTTTATTCATTCACGCCACACGGAGTTTTTAAGCACAATGTATGGGGTGAACCCCACTTCAGGAGCTGAGGAATCTAGAGGTAAAGGAGCCACAGTCTCTACCTTTAGAATACTTGGAGAAACCCACACTGTACAGACAGAAGATCTAAACAGCACGATGGGGGAGGAAACCAAGAATGGGCAATTATCCTGGAGGGCAGTGGTATTTTTAGAATTAGTAATTAAGTATTTAATTTAGTGTTTTACTTAAGTATTTCATTAAGTATCAGGAATTTATTATTTAGTGATTAACTGCTTACTTTGCCTTTCCTCTGCTGGACCCCTTAAAGGTATCCATTGACACCCAAAATCATAGACAATATCTGGTTAGAGTTAAAGTAGATAGGATTTAAGAACTTAATACTAGTTGAGAACAATGAAGGGTAGGAATCAAAGTGCTTCTACCTGAATGCTGAGAATATCAGGGCTGCTGAGAGTGGGGACATTTGGGGTGAAATAGCGATAATGACCCTGGATTACATAGGTCTTAGTCTTCTGCTACTGAGCCAGGACCAGGTCATCCCAAGCAGCATCCACACTAGAGCGATGGATGAGAGGACACATAGAGCACCAAGCTACTGGCCTGTTGCTGGAGGAGTTATAAAAAGAATATGCACCACAAGACAATATTTGTAAAGCAATGCACACATGAGAGAGCAGTCATGGGAATTCTGATTGCCTTTGGGTGCTTAGATAATAGATAATTCTAGTTTCTCCCTTACAAATCATGAGTGATTAATACATGCATGTGTAGATCAAAGTCAATATATTTTGAAGAGGTTATGAATACTATATTTTCAGGTGCCCACATAACCAGTGAAAGCTTACTGAGCTTTCTACTATAAAGGATATAGCTTTATAAGGATAAAAGAGTATATTTTTAAGACTATATTTTGAGATAAGTCTGTATATGTGGGTGTGGCTCTTCTGCATTTGAGAGATGAAGTTGATTATAAGAAACCAAAGAGGTAGTATCAGAGCTCTACAGGTTTGGGTGTAAAAATGTGTTAGCCAATCCTTTCTGAGAACCAGCATCAGGCTGAGCTTGCTCAAGGTTGCTTAGCATCAGCCGGCACTTTCTCTAACCTTTTGAGTTGTGCATCTTTCATCCTCAACAACAGAAAAACCTTCATAGCATGGCCATGCATGCTTAAAAATTCTAAATAGTCAAAAATATTTTTAGATAATAGGTGAAGTGCTACATGGAAGGGCCTTTAATTCCTCTAGCCTGCAAGTCTCTGACTGTCTGCTCATAGGAGTAGTTTTAAGTTGTTATTTGTTTTTGTGGATGTTCCGACCATTATAGAATTCTTTAAAAATTTGAGCTCACATTAGAAACCAAGAGTTTATACACAAACACTTGAACCCCTGACTTCTTTTACAAACCCAGGTGAAATACCACCTGGCTCAGCTGTGCAGTCACACTCAGCTCCAGTATGGTACAGCTGCACTTCTTTTGACCATTTTGCTATCATCTCTACAATTTCCTTTTACTTCCTGGTGCTGAGATCAAGGGCAATTGCTATTTGTTGTTTTAGCTGAAGACTTATTTTTCTTTATCTAAGCTCTCATAAAAAATAAAACACAAAAAGATGGATCAGAAGGGATATATATATATATATATTTTTTTTTTTTTCTTTTTTAGATAAGAAAGAGTATATTCTTTGTGAAGGGGAAAGATATTCAGGCAGCATGTAGCCAGCCAGGAACATGGTTGAGCTCTGTTGCCATTTGAGTTATTGACTCTTGTGCTAATCCTGAAGATCGTCCTCAGGAGGTGTTATAGTTTAGACCTAGGTTGTCCGCAGAAGCCTCCTGCGTACATAGGCATGGCTTTTGAAAGGTGCTGGATTATCGGGATCACTGTGGCTGACTTGCTGTTCAGAGATAAGGCCTGGGTGGAGGTGAGTTACTGGGAGTATCACCCAGAAGGGTATATTTCCCTTCTGGGCTTGTTCCTCCACACTCCTTCCTGACCTCCATGATGTGAGCAACTTTTCTCTGCCAGACCCTTCCTTCGTGCTCTTCTGGCTTTGGAATAGGCTGACCATGGACTGAAAATATGAGCCAAACAAACCTCTCTGACTTTTTACATTGTGGGTGTTGGGTATTATGCTCCAGTGAGAACCAACTAACTAAGACAGAAAGCAAGAGCTCTGACAAAACTGGGAGGAGGGAATTGGGGTAGTGTTCCATATCCCACACAAATTTCTTTATTGGAAGATTCATCTCCCTCATGTGCCATCTCATTTCCAAAACACCATTATTGTCAACAAAAACCACTACAATAACAATAAAACCAGATTTGGATAATGCCTTCTATGGAGTGCAAAAGACAAACTCAGGCATTGCCTGCTGATCCTGGTCTGGTCTGTACTGTACTTACATATGCTCCTCTCAACTGAAACAGTTCCTACCAGAGTTCATCATAAAAACCAGTACATTGCAAAGTTCTTATACTATCTAGATGATGACTCAATAACAAACCAAAGGGACTTCTCTAGTGTTCTTTATTGAAATTACCCAAGGAACAGCGAATTCCCTGTTATTCGGGTAAATATCAACAGAAAACAGGCTGGTTGAATAGTTGTTTGGAAGTGTTGACAGGAAATTAAATTTGCAAAACAAGAGTGAAACCTTGCTAGAGTTTTTTGTATACAGGGACAAAGGCAAGGAAATTGAATATTGAGATTTTTGTAGCATTCTTCCCTGGAGATGGAGAATTGGAGAGAACACAGTTTGCCTTTTATCAGAAGGTCAAAGCTCAGATGACTTAGCAAGATATTCATTCTATGACCAAAGAATTGCCTCACAGACTCAAATTTCAGAGATCCAGAAGTCTAAGCAAATGAAATTTCTCTATGTTTTTCACATAATATGTTCATCTTTTTTTCTTTTTGTTTGCTTGTTTGCCATTTTTAGAGATGATGCTGTACAATTCTTTATGTTCTAAAGTTACCTTTGTATATTGCTACCCTTTGCCAAGCACATATGAGAAATGTTTCCTCAAATGATTAGCAATCATTTTTTTCTTTTTTTATTTTAAAAAATAAAAAGAGGAAAACATTAACAGA
>NW_004955424.1:6148132-6153547 GCF_000276665.1 Chinchilla lanigera | reverse complement strand
TGATAAAGCTACATATGCCAATGAAAATAATGAAAAACATATTCTCCACTGGGAAGTGTAAATTTTATCATTGCATTCTGAGCTGAAAAGAATTGGAGCAGATGAGGACTTTTCTCCCCCTGCCTTTTAGTACTTTTCTTTCTTTCTAATGCTCCCATCTGTTTATCCCTATAATATATATGGTGGTGGCAACCGCAGATTTAATGAAGTGAACAGGTAGGGCAGAAAAAGAGTTCATATAGGCATTTCAAATTTATAAATATGAGTAACAGCCACACATTTATTTATTTACTTACTTTTCATAAGAAGTGGCCTGGAGCTCTTAATGAACAGTTTCAGGAGAAGTAGGGGACAGTAAAAACCTCTTACATGGGAACCAGGAAATCTGTTCTGCCATCAAACACCTATGAGGCTTCATAAAGTTAAGGGGCAAGGGTGTCGTCACAGTTATTTCAGACTCTGATGTTCTCTGATAGATGACTTTGATCATATAACACATTTGCATTTACAGAGCTGACCTACTAGTAACCTACTTTACTAATAGTCACATCTTCCCAGAGCAGTTTCCAACTGCCAGCCTTGAGACTACACAAGGCCTGTTGAACTGTATGTAGTCTGCAGAATATTTTCCCACATGCCATCAAGAGAAGAAAAAAGGAATTTGCTCCAAAAGTCAAACAATTAAGAGGTTCTAAAAGAAAAAGAAATAAATCTTTGTTTCAGGAGACATAAAGGAATTTATCTGGCAGAATTTTAAAAGTCCATACTCAAAAGAAATGGTGGGGGAGTTCTGCATGGAGATGCATTATAGTTGGAAATTGGGACTATTATGTGATTTTGGTGGTGGGAAGTCTGTGGATTTGTGACTCTATAGAAAGTTTGGGGTTGGTGTGCAGGAGATCATCTCTGGCACACCCAGAGATAAAAGGATGACACATTTTATAAGAGAAAGGTAGGGCCCAGTTGAGTTGCATTTTTTTAAAAAGAAGTTTAAAATCATTCTTTGAAATTTTTGGATCTGTTTCTCTGTTTTAAAGTCAGGTTTCTGCCCTTTACCTTATCAAGGAAGACTATTTATGCACCTGAAGTATCTTTCAGGGATCTGGGATGTGACGAGCTTGGAAGAAAAGAAGCATGAACAAGCCTAGCAAGCACAGATATGGACAACCATGGGTAAATTTGATAGTGTCCTGAAGTTGTAGTCTTAAAAGTACACTTCTGAACTATGATTTTCCTTTTCACCTACCCTTATTTCTTTTATCTAACCTCATCCCCCTGGCTGAGACTTTTATCCCTTATTGTTAAAAGATGCAGAAAAGAAATCATCTTTTATGCTTAGGTTAAAATAAAAATCAGCTCTGCTGGGGGTGGTGGCACATATCTGTAATCCCAGCACTTGGAAGTTCGAGGCCAGTCTGGGCTACAAAGTGAAGTCAAGCCTAGTTTGAACTGCACAGTGAGACCCTGTCTCAAAAAGACAAAAAGAAAAGGGAAATAAAAATCAAGACCAGAGCCATGGTCTTGCAGACAGAGTGTTGGTGTTAGAGCCGAGATGCCGAGGTTCAGGAAGTGTGCGCTCTTCTCAAGTTTCCAAGGACCAGCAGCCCTCCTGAGGCACAGGCCACATCAGCTGTCATTTCTCTCTGCATTCATTTACACTACTTGCCTGGAGAGAACGGAACCAAATGCCAACCACGAGAACAGCACCTGTGTCCCTTAATTATCTGAACGCGGGACCATGGCGTCTGACTCACCCCAAGGAGGCAGATACAAATGTGTTGTGGTCGCTAGGAAGTCAGGCTGAAGCTTTTGCCAGAGCACTCTCTCCTGTTCATGTCAGTCTGAATAGGTCTTGTCAGAAACTTGTTTCATGCACTCTTTAAGACCCAGATATTGTGTAAGCTTTGCGTGGTTCAAAGTTCCTTTTCTTCTTTGTCTTACTGTTCTGAAGTCAAAAGGTAGAATAACTACTCAGTGCACTAGTTACATACAGCACTGGACTCTTTTTTTAAGGCTTTGAAATCAGTCAATCCAGGCAAACAGAAATTCAAAGAAGTAATTTGGCATCAAGAAGTGAAGAAGATCAGTTCCCCCAGGCAATTGTTTTACATCTAAATTATTTATGTATCTTGAGGCATTTAAGAATTATTTAATTTATTTTCTCCCTTAACTCCATCCTTCACCGCTCCAAAACTGATAAGAAGTGAAACCCAGATAGATGCAGGTAGATCCACAGATAGGTTTATTTCCTAGTGCTGCCGCGCTCTCCTTTTCTGTTATTTTCTGATCTCAGACATAAGACACAGAGCTCTGCAAGAATGAAGTAGGCACCACGAAATGAAAATATGTACATAAATACTCCTCTAAAATGAAAGTCAGCTAAATATGTTATCCACCTGCTCAGTTTCAAAGGGTGGACTTGCGATTTGCACTTGTTGAAGATGAAGATTGCTTGATAGCAGTGGCCATGACAGCAAGATTTGTAAGAAGACTGTTAATCTTGGAACAAAGAAGCCTATTATTGTTAGACCAACAAACAAATCGAAGCAAACCAAACCAAATGAGATAAACAAACATGCATTTATGTCCCACACATAAAGTTCTCTGTTTTGGTAAAATAATCACTATTGAGAAAATACCAGATTGGACTCCCCAAATGGTTTAAGTTTATAGATATTACTTTCAACTGAGAGAATTTAGAGCAGGAATGTGTAGAGGTCACAGCAGTGATGGGGAACATAATGGATTTGTATCTATGAAGTGCACACATGCACACGCACCCACACCTGTGTATGCACACAGACATGATATGTAGGAGGTAAACAAGGTTTGAAAAAGCAATACTTTTAATTTTTTTCAAGTGCTTTTAGTATTAGCAAATAAAAATTGACTGCTATTTTGTCTTCCCTAGTAACTAGAAATTAATTTTAATGTGAGAAATTCTTGCTTATTAACAGGTTTTCTTTTTCTAACCACCATAGGTCCATTTCAACAAGCCTACTCTTAGGATACCATAGTGGTTCTCAATCAGAGATGTTAACCCTCCAGGGGACACTTAATAATGTCTGGAGACATGAGTGGTTGTGATTAGGGATAAAAGAGAGGGAATGCTACCAGTATCTACTGGGCAGAAACTAAGAATGCGGCCAAATACCCTAGGATGCAGAAGACAGCTTCCTATAGCAAAGAGTTGTCTGGTTTATAATGTCAATAATTTTAAAGTGGACAAACCCTGGGGGGACAGTTAAAGAAATGGGATATTTAGTATAATGAAGAAAAGATAAAGTAAAGAGCTCATGGCTGCTTTTAAGTTTCCAGAAGGCTTTTTTTGTGAAAGGATGATTAGAGTTATTCTACTTGTTGCTTGCAGGGTCTTCAGACCAATGAATGGAAACTATAAAGACACAGACATAAATGAAAATTTTCTAACAGATATTTATGAAGTGGGAAGGTACTACGCTAAGAAGTAGTGAAATTCTCATCTCTAGATAGCAAAAATATAACCTAGACCGTCATTAGGAAGGAATGTCTATTATCTATTATGCAACATTAGCTCATTAAAAACAATTATATTCCAGATAATGTGCTAGGAAATCAGAATCAAGGTTACAAGGCCTATTTAAATGACATAATCCTAGCTCCTCTTTACAGATGCCAAGCTTGGGCAATTTTATCCTTCTTGTTAACTTTCGAAAAAGCTTGGGTCCGTATACAATACTGAAGAACATGTGGGTAGCATTTAGGAAACATATATGGACCTTTGTCAACAAGCCCTTTACTTTGTCAAGATTTTAAAAATAGTTGTAAGATTTTTACATCCCTTGCTTTACAGATATCCTACACTTTCCACTTCCAAATTTAGTTGATAATATAACTAATCAATAAACCACTTTTAGTCCTTTGTTTGCATATTTATATAATTTATAATCTATATTCTCACAACTATAAAACTTGAAAAGATGATGAAAAATAAAAATTCTATTTATTTTTTACCTCATAGAATTGACCAAATAGCTTTGTATTAGTCAGCTTTCAGATGTTACAACAAAATATCTGAGAAAATAAAAGGAAAGATGGAAAGATTTATTTTGGCTTATAGCTTCAGAAGATTCAGTCCATACTCATCTGACTTCACTGCTTTTACACCCAGGGGAAGGCAGAAGCATTGTGGTGGAGGGGCATGGCAGAGAGCAGCTGGTCAGCTCATGGGAAGTAGGAAACAGAGAATGGGAAAGATCCAGGAAGGAAGGGCCAGGGACAAGATAGACTCTTCCACGACATGGGCTCTGTGAGCTATTTCCTGCACCTAGACTCCTCCTCCTAATGCTTCTACCACCTGAAAATAATGCCATCAAATTACAAGACAGTCAATGTGTTAATCCCTTGAGGATGCCAGAGTTTTCCTGCTTCGATTGCTTTCCAAACAACCTACCCCTGAATATTGCTTCAGGAAGAAGTACCTAGTAATTTTTTAAAGACCTACAAAATAAAAGCCTAATTTTTCAAATTAAGTCTGATGGAAGATTACTTCTCAAGTTCCTGTAAGGATTTCTAAAAACTTACTTTCAGTTTCCGCTTATTTAGTGAGTCCTTGGGGGTGACAAAACTTGCACTTCTGAAAACAACCATGAGAAAACTGAGCCCGGATTGTTAAGCGACATGATCTTGTTAACATAAAATCTGATAATCTTAGATCTGCATCTTGCATTTTTATTTCAGGGCTATGTATACATTTTCAATAATTAAGAAGGCTTTCCATCCAAACATGAGATACTGGGTTGGGAGGAAGAAGTCTGAGGGGTCATTCATTAGCTTTTACCTTTACCCTCACATGACGGCAAATGACTCAGTTGTCCTGCCTGTACTGTAGTTTCCTTGTCTACTAAATGGGCATGAAAAGGACTCTCCACCCTTCCCTTCCATCAGTCTTATACCTTGATAGTCGCATGTAGCAAATAATTTTGATAAGAACGCTCTGATAAATAAATGAGTCTCAAGATCCACTTTCAGAAATTCATTTATGTTCAAGTAGATGGATGAAATGCATCTCTTATCTCAACATAAACACTTTTTGTGTTCCTTCTAATTTTTTCAGGCAAAAATTCAGTGTCTATCCAAGCCACTCACTGGTTGAAAGCTGAGCTGCATTGGGTTACCTGGATAGTCCTTTTCATTACGAGTCTAGCTTGGTTTAGATAAATGCAAAATTCTCTTTAACAGACAACAAGAGTGAAAGGAACTCTGGTAGCTAATTTAGTCTAAGAGAGCAGTTGAGATGTGAACATAATCTGTATTCCTTTATACTTCCTCATGTTTCAGGGTGTGATGGAAGAGAAGCCAGAGGACAAATATGTCACTTCACATGTCTTGGGGGTATTATGTGCTTTTGCTTAACATCTTGTTCCCAAGTCCTTC
>NW_004955424.1:6121259-6147479 GCF_000276665.1 Chinchilla lanigera | reverse complement strand
ATATGATGTTTTTAGATCTTCTGGGAAAATACCCAGCAGGGCGATAGCTGGGTTGAATGGGACCTCTCTGAAGGGTTCTTGTTGAGGAATAAACTTAATAATTTAGACAGGAAATTCAAAGTGTTTGGTTTATGGGAAAGGTTCAGTAAATAATTATTTTTATTAAGAGGGATCTTTTTAGGTTTTTATTATGTATTTTACTTTATTAGTACATCATAGTCACACAGAACAGTGGGTTTTGTTAGGGCAAATGTGTACATGTATATAACATAGTTTTATTATGTTCACCCACTGCTTATCCTCCTCTCTTGCTTCCCGTATTCTCTTCTTCTGTAATAGTTTTCCTCTTACTGCTAAGAGTGTTCATTTTAACAGAAGTGTTTTATCATTAAAATTATAAAGTTTGATGATAAGTGGTACAGTTTCTTAGTAAAGATAAACTGGACAGGTACTGGAGAGATATTAAGCTTGACCTTCCTGTTAACCCTCACCAACCAATGGGCCTCAGAGTTTTCCTTCTTCCAGGTAAAGAGAACATCCTCTTTCACATGAACACAGGTAATCTCCTGTTATTAATGACTGGAAAGGTACTGATCTTCTGCTTCACAACTTTGTTACTTAAGGACTATAATTATGGACCAAGGTTAAAAGGTCTCTTATTAAGCCTGCAGGTGGTATGACAGAATAAAAATTAAATTAAAAAAAAAACCCGAAGGTACTATAAAAGGATTTTATGCTTTTTGCAGACCTAGGAGGTATACAAATGTCTATTTATTGGAAGAAAAATAACTATAATTCATGAAGGATGCTTGATAGAAAAGCAAGTTGGATACCATGTGGGGAATATTATTCCCAATAAATAGATTTTATCTAGTATGAAGTAGGGACATTTAATAACAATATATATAAAATGTTAAGATTTAGAAATAGACTTCCCAAGATCTTCTCCTAATTTAATCCAGTCAAATAATATTGTTTAGAACTAAAGACAATACAGCACTATTATTCTTCTGAATCAGCCCCTACTCTTATTCACACTGGCCCTATCAAATATGTCTGGGCCACAATTTTCAACTGGAATTATCTTGAACCCTCAGTGGGTTGGTGTGGGTTTGTTACAATCCCTTCAGGGAGGAAGTTTTAACTGAGAAAGCCTCTTTCAGTGCATAGTTTTTTACAAGAGGCCAGTTTCTGGTAATGGTAAGTGGTGGCTGGAAAAGAAATATCTAGAGCAGGGGTCAGCTAAATCCCTGTAAAAAGCTTGTTATAAATATTTTAGGGACCATGGGTCAGACAGTCTCTGTCACAACTACTTAACTTTGCCACTGTAATGCAGAAGCAGTTAGAGACAATACATAAATGAATGAGAATGGCTATGCTCCAAGAATATTGTATTCTTTTTTAAATAGAGAGAGCTAGTTTTCATCCAAGGGCTGTAATTTACTGACTCTGCATCATTCTAGAGGAATGGTTGCTAGTCCATCAACTGACAGCCAGTGGCCGTATTCAGCTAGGAAGTATATTCTGTTTGACTCTAAAATATTGGTCTCCATAATGCTTTTATTTTCTATTAGTTCCAAAAACTTAGGAGATTTTGATGTACAAATGTGGAATCTGGCATCTGAGAAACATAGGAAGATCTGTTTTCTTTCTCCATGGCAGCAGTGCTGTCCACCTCAGGACAGGGCTTTGCTTGCTTGTTCTCAACAATATGCATCCACCATTCCCTTGCACCTTCCAGAAGTTCTGATCTACTTGACTTACTAACGCTACCCGTCCTGCCCTCAAATCTGACTTCATGAGTACTTTATAGTAGATCCTATCTCTTCTTCCTTTATTGTCAGTTTCTCAAAAACTACTAATTTTGTTTGGTGGATGCTGAGGGCCAGGGGTACTTTTGCAAACTTGTATATGACTGTATACTATTGTCAGTGTCTCAGGGAAACCAAGGGCTGAAATGTAGAACTAATGAACCTGCTCATTTCCTATACCCGTCCTAAAATGATATCTCAGAAATCAGGTCTTTCTTCCGGTCCCTTCTTTTTTCTATTCCCAAACTATGGACCAAAAAGAAAGTATAATTTTAATTCATAAATGTAAATATTTTCTATATTTTCATTATGTTATCTTCAGCCTCCTCTTGGTCTTTCTAAAGAGCCATGTCAATGTTCTCTCGTATATATATATATATATATTTTAAAGTAGTGCATTTAATGTGTATCAACACTGTTCATGTCTTCCTGGAAGGTTATTTAAGTAAATCCATTTAGTGCCTTCTAGGTACCAGACAGTGTTGGCCATCAAAATATAGTCATAGTCCCTGCAGTCATAGAAGAAGGAAACAAATAAGTGCAAGACTTCCGAATGGGTAATCTGCAAGGATCTTTCCATTTGTAATTAAGTACATAAATGCACTAAGGAGGAGAGCAAAAACCACAGCTATTAATCAAAAACATTAAATAAATAGTGAATTTAATTTAATTCTGAACCCATTATTAGGATAAATGGGGAACTCTATGGAGTGATAAAAAGAGCTGTTAGTGATGTGTTTAACATCTGAAAAGTAATCCCTGCTTGGGAATGTATAGTGAAACTCAGTCTTCTAAAGGTCTGTGTAGAGTTAGAAAGATGGCTAAATGCCAAGCATACAAAAAACTGACCTAAAGAATAATGTCAAAGAACTTTGTCCTCCTCTGTTTTTTTTTTTTTGTTGTTGTTGCTAATAGAATTTCTGACCCTGAGTAATGTATGAGCAGTAGGAATTTATTTGGGTGGTCCTTCTGGAGTTTGAGAGGTATGAAGCATGGTGCTGGTGTCTGGTAAGAGGGTCTTCTTGCTGCTCATTCCACAGTTCAGGCAGAAGGGTGAGAGAGGGAAAGCCAAGGAGTGAGAGCAGGTTGAACAAGGTTTTAGTACAAACCCACTCTTTTGAATACCAGCCCTTTCCCAAATAATGACATCAATCTCCTCATGAGGACAGAGTACTTTCGACCTACTCACTGCTTATTAGACCCTCCCTCCCAAAACCATTGTACTAGGGATTAGAACATGAACTTTGGGGGATGTATTCAATCAATAGGGGATAGATAAGGCATGAATTGAACTTCCTCATGAATAAATAGAAGTAGAGGCTTGAAGGAATAATATTACCAACAATAGCAAAATTATGCTGTCTGGGCTGCCAGTAATACAGTATAAAACGAGTCACTGAAAAATGTTCATTTGTGACATTAGCTCATTTTGCCACTCTACATAGAATACGACCAATGCATTGGGAACCAATAATGTTTTCAGTATGTTAAAAACAAAAGCACAAAAATTTGCTTTTCCTTTTTAATTTTTTCACTAAAAGCATGCTCACTTAACCTCAGATTTCTGATTCCATGTAGTGTGATTATATGTAAGTGGGGCTGGCAATACTGTTTTCTAAGTAGCACCTGTAACAGTGCAGACACGTTACAGATGCTCCGTAAGGAGTGGTTCAAGAAGTGCATGTGGGCACAGGGCCTGGTACCTGGAAGGTGAGCCCTGAAGAGCAGCTGATAAGTGAATATGGGCAGAATGAAACTGAAAATAGAGAAAAGTAATAACAAAGACGAAAAAGCACTGTTACTTTCTTGGGCCAGGCTTGCAATACATGACTCCTAAGCAGATGGGTCTGGAAACACCCTGTATTCTAGCCCACTTCACAGAAGTGGGGAGAAGGAGGTAGTTAGTAGAGGAAAGGAAACCTCGACTATTGCTGTAGGATAGAAGAAAATACAGTTTTGGTTAATTTTTTTTTTTTTTTTTGTTTTTCTCCGGTACCGGGAACTGAACTCACGACCTTGCGCTTGCCAGGCAGGCGCTTTTTGCTGCTGAGCTAAATCCCCAGCCCCGAAAGTACAGTTTTGATATAATAAACTTGGAACTCACTGTTCTGTGATCATGTACATATTTAAAACAAAGGGCAGATATTCTCAAAAAAATGACAGACCCATAAACAATTCTTGAAAATGTTTTACTTATAGCTGTCTCTGCATGTTTTCCAAAATTCTGAGACAAAAAAGTACAGATAACTTCAAATCTTATTTTATTCCACTTTCAAAGTAGCTTTTGTGAAACCCCCTGGAATCCTTTATAAGAATATTTGTTTTTAGTAAGTGACATCATTCATCCTTTCAATTCAATACAATCAGGGCCCTTGCCAGGAAATTTTTTTTAAAAAGTACTTTTACTCTTGCACTGACCCTTCCAAGAATTACCCTTCTGAAAATTCCATTCAGACTTTCTCTGAACCTCTCTGTTCATTTACATTCCTAATCATCTGAGATTCTATTTAGAGGTCGAGTTTTATTCACCCAGGAGCCAGCAACCAGGACCTCCTGCCTGACAGCCTGTTCAACATTTCATGAATGGGAATAAGGAATGAAAAGGTCAGACAGTCCATTTAAGTAACAACACCATTTTCCAAATTTTAAGACACCGTAGTATTGTGACCATCCATATACATTTCTAGAGAGACAGGAAGGAAGCAGGGTTTTAACCTTTGGCTTTAATAAACAATTCCCAATAAGGACAAATGAAACATATTGATGGCTTAAGCAATGAAATGAAAACAACAGCTAAGATGAAACACAGCCAGGACATTTTCAAGTTTCACAGAACTGAATAAAAGTAATTTAACAATACAACACCCTATGTGCGTTCAGTCAATCTCTATCATTAAAAGTGAATTTGGCTTTTATTTTTATGGTGTTTTATCTTAAGTTTCCTTATGATATTTTTCGCAAAACAAGGTAAGCTTTGGGAGTTTGGGTCTTTCTTTTACTATTTTTTCGTGTGTCTGTGTTACATTATTCATGTTCACTTCAGTTCCATTCTTTTTCCAGCTCCTAATTATACCCTCCAATTCTGTAGAGATGCATTTGTTCCTAAGTGCAATCAAGAAGCATATTAGAAATCAGCTGTACATAGTTAGGCTTTTATAAATGGAAAGTCTATTACATTTGTGTTAGAAACAGAATGTTCATACTGGAATTCAATTGCAGTTGATTGACATGTATCGATTGCTGAGGACATGCGAGGGCTGCTCCAAGGATTATGAGCAATAGTGCCATAAATAGCATACTATCTTTGCCACAGAGACCTCATGGTCCAGACAGTGGTATTATGTAGTGACTAACAGTTCAGCCTATGCAATTAGGGCTAATGTTCAAATCTTGTTTTGTTTCACTCTTAATAACCTGTGTGATTTCTGAGACATGCAGTCTTCTCTACTAAATAGGAGCAATGCTAGCCATGGAACCAGATTTCTTGTACTATGTATTTCTGATTGTGAAACTAGTGTACATTCAATATATAAAATGAAATAATAGAAGGCTCCCTGCTCTCTAATCTCAAATCCTGAAATGACCACTGTGAAGAATATATTTCCAGAAATTGTTCCTGTAGGTATACTTACATACTATTAAGTTTTCTGTAAATTTCATTGGCATTATCCTTATTACCTTAGAATATTTTAATAAGCTTTTAAATTTTGTGATTATTTTGTATTTACATTAAAGTAGCAAATATATACAGTGATTTCATTTATAGTTCATCCAGTTTCCTTGAATACTAACGTCATGCCTAGACCGAAAGATTTACCGAAACTAAGAAGTTAATATTAAGGCATTATTATTAAGTGAATTGCATGTTTTATTTGGATTTTACAACTTTTCTCATTAATGTTATTTTTCTGATCCCAGATCTAATCCAGGATTCCATTTTATCTTTAGTGCTGGTTTGGTTTAACAAAGCATTTATGAAATCTCACGTCTCTACATGTAGTGTTGATACATTCCTTTAAAAAGTACTGTACATGGTTTTCATAGGTTGACTCCACACAGTATAATTTATTAACCCCTCCGTTACATGTTAATTTTTATATAATTCTTAAAAGTAACTGGCATGTGCCATTGCCTTGACTTCATTGTATGACATTATTTCATCACACCCTACATCCCTTGGATACTAAACCAAGGCTCTGCCATCAATTTCTCAGTAGTTTAATGTAAAATAGATACACACTTGTTATTTTTCATCTATTTTTCTATGACACGATCTCTTCAAAGTATATTGTGCTGATTGCCATTATATAGACTTCAGAATGAACAGATTTGTAAGCTTTTTCATTTGAGATGACTTTTATTGCTTTAAAGCTGAAGAAATTATGAGTGACCCAGTTTCAGTGACAAAGGCAAGTATTTATAATCCTATTCCTTATTAGCGGTTTTCCAGTTGTGGCATAAAAATAGCTGCAATCCTCTACTGACAGTTGAATTAGTTTTTGGACAATAGTCAGAAAATGAGGCATCAGAAGACAGCTTTACCGTCTGTGGATACAGCACAAGATATAAATTAGGACTTTTCTTGCAGCCTCCTTCATTCCGTTAATCCATATATTAACCAAAATTAATATTTTCCCCCAGTCTATCCTGGTTGTAGGTCTACATGGCAAGCACTTGTACTTAGGTAGAGAAGATTCCCTAAGTCCTTCAATTCGTAATAGTCTTTTAGGAGTCATTTTTCGGATAGCTGCTGTCAAGTTGATTAGACAGATTGACTTAAATTGAAAAGGAAATGTTCCTCTATTAGTCTGACTGTGTATGTGATGTTCACTGTGAAACTGAGGCTGGGCAAAGAGTTAAAAATCGGTGCTGTTTTCCACTTGGGCAAACGCAATGAGCAGGAGCCTGAGAGGTCCACCTGTGAGTTCAGCTTATTGTTATTCAGCTTCCATTCTAATGCAGTTTCTTTCCTGCTCAATAGCGGCTTAAAAAGGATGTTACATGTCCACTGACCCCAGATAACTAAATAAATCCCAGTCTGTAGTCATAGAACTAAGTCCCAGTTTGTATCTGTAAAAATGCCTGCCAAAGATGGGTACAAGGAATTCAAAGTAAATCGAGCATTAAATCCACACATCTTAATGGAATAAACGTGGGAGTGAGGAGCCCAGCTCACTCAGTCACAAAGATACACACACACACACATACACACTCACAAACATATATATACACACACAAAATCGAATACATCGTTAGTTTTCTTTTGCTAGATGTGCTTTTTTTTTTTTTCTTTTGGGGGACATTCATACATAGTTGGTTTGAGGGCTTGGAATTCAGAGCGCCAAAGTCCTGTCTTTACTTCTGTATCTGCATATGCCTTTGTGACATGTTCCTAATAATGTTATCTGGGTCAGATTTCCCATTTGAGTGAGGTAGCAGCATCTGGAAAGTTACAAGTCCCCAAGATGGACATTTTTGCAGTTCTTTTCCATCCATTTCCTACAGAAATCTTTTAAATCATATTCAGAATGAGGCTTAAAATTACTACTTTCTCAAGGACAAGGGATATAATCCAAGGGGTTTTATAAAACTGCATTTGATGGAAATCTTTGGATAAAAAGTTTAAATCAGTTCATTTTAGTGATTGGCAATCAGAAAAGATAAACTATTATTAAATTCTAAATCTGGTGGATTGAGCCTGAAAAAATAACATAAACTACCTTATAGATGCACAGTTGATAACATATTCTAGGTTCTTCCTTTTGCAGTCAATCATCTTGAACATATTAGCCTCAGGTTGCTGGAAATCAAAATAATGGCATGGTGATTGTTAAGGGACCATATTATATAAGGATGTTCTTATATTTAAATGAATACTTCACTTCTTGTTTCTGAAAAGTGAATATTGGTGGGTTGGTTTGAATGTGCTTTGAATATTTTAATAGAACTGGGTTCTGTCTAGGAGGAAATAAAAGTATTTCTGCGGCAGTCAACACAAGGCCATTCTTGGCTGTAGACCTACTTTCTACTAGCATTAGTTCCAAATATGTTCCCATTGAAATAATTTTATTTTGAGGTTCTGACAGGCTAATATGGAAAGAGATGGAGCTCAACCTAGGGGTTCATTCTGGCAGTGTAGTAAGGATGTGTGTGTGTGTTTATTTTTAAAAATTAAAAATCTAACAAAACAACAATGAAGACAAAATCAAAACAACACAAAAACAACAAAAACAATACATGACCTCAAAACAAAATGATAGGAATTAACAGTGGTTGCTACATTACATACTGTTATCTTCAACAATGTTGCTCAGTCTACCAGACGTAAGAATGTAAGCTTGATCAAACAATGAAAGACAGTAATAAGTAATAAAAAAAAAAAATTGGAAATGATGCAGAACTTCACCATACAAGATGGTAGCAGTTCAGCAATGGTTCTTTTACTGCATATTGTTGTTTTCAGATCAGTCATTCTGATTACCAGATTCAAGCATGCAAAATTGGTCAAGAAAAAAGAAAATTTTATGCATTGATTGCTCCTTTCAACAAACCACAAACGTCAGCAATACACCTATTCCAACTCTCCTTATATATACATATAAATTTTGTTTTTCATTCAAAAGAACTCCCAAATAACAAAAACAAATACATAAACAAAACAGCATAGAGAACAATAAAAATGATGCAGAATTTCAAAACATGGTGATAAGATACTAACAATGGTTGTTACATTACATAATGTCATCTTCAAAATGGTTGCACATGTAATCAGATATAGGCATGCAATATAGGGTACAGCCCCCAAGTGTGTTTTTAATGTTATCTGTTTTGTGCAATCATGTGAGTCCCAAAGTCTTTTTAGAAGTGATTCATAACTCATTTCAAGTGACCTGGGGACTGGAGAGGGGATATAAATGTGGCTGAAAGTTACTAAAAAGTTTTCCTAAGTGAAATAGTCACATAAGTGATAGTAAGGCACATAAAATGCACCTTACTACAAAAAGTAATTGACGTCGGACCTTTGCAAGCCAGTCATTTCTAGAGATATACAATTAGAGTGTCATTTACGTATCATTCTTCTCTTTTTATCAGTCAGACAGGAAATTGTGCAAATTGTTTGAAAGTAATTAAATTCCTGACCTAAATCTTTCATTTTTAAAGTTGGCAATGTTTAGATAATTTAGGCATTTGATACACACAGTGCTTGTCTCTACCACAAGTACTCGGGTCTTGTCATTTTAGAACAGAGGCAGCTACAGACAATACATAAGCCAAGGTGCATGTGTGTGCTCAAATAACTTTTTATTTGAGTACATTAAAATTCAAATTTAATATAGTTTTCATATATCACAAACTAGTCTTCTTTAGGCCTGCCAGCTATCCAAAAATTTCCATACTTAGTTTGTTGGATCATGCAGAAACATTCAGTGGGCTGGATTAATTCTAACAAAAACATGTGTGATTTTTTGTTTAAGGGATGGCATGTTATCTCCCAAAGTAATTGGCTGAGAGAAAATTTTTCTTGCATCCAACCTGATTTATCAGGGGAATAAGCACTACTTCTTTGTGCTATGTTTTTTTTTTTTCCAAAATTGCAGTACTAGAAATATATTTATTTGGTTTCATGTTAAGGCAAATGCTATCTTTTCTGATGAGCTATCACTAAAGATAGAGAAGAAAAAAAATGTGTATATTGGGAGTCGGGAGCATAGCCCCAAGGTGTCAACTTGATAAATTATTTTTCAAATCTAGTGTTTTATCTTGAAATATTATGTTAATGCTATGCTCTATACCATCATGTATCTATGTTTATTTCTATCTACACAAACTTTAAATTACTGAACAATTTACTTGCTCCATCTGTCTGAGGAATCTCTAAGTGATTGTACAGTTCCCTATAATGTGCTATGCCAGAGGTATCCAAAGGGCAGGGCAAATCTCAGGTTAAGGCACACACAGACACACACACACACACACACACACACACACACACATACACACACACACACACACACAGACACACACACTGGAGAAAAATGGTGGCACATCACTCCAAATGTGCAGCAGCCTCTTTGCAGTGAAGGAAGAATACAGATGCACATCCTGGTTGTGTTAGTGATTGAGATGGCCTCTATCTCTTTGATCCATGGCTTTCACCTGAAGATGTGACTCTAGCTCACCAAAGTCAGATATGATCAGCTTTCCAAGGCATATTATTGAGCAGTGTTACTGTGTGGTTAAGAAGCCATCATCTCACCTTACCTAGCAAAGTGTGGGCTTATACTGAGATGGGTGTAATTATTCAAAGCTCCCTTTTCATGCTCAGAAGTATCTGTTTACGTTAGAAATTATATTGAGACATTAAAGGACTCAGTGGTTTAATGTTATTCTCTTTTTTTCCTGAAGTGTCAGAATGTAGTTTTGTCCAAAGCCTGTCCTTGTGTTCCACTATGAATTCTAGATTGATCCAGTGCCACCTAGCAGGTTCTGGTTTGCACTGTCTAAGAGAGTGAGGAAAAGAACTGAGCAAACCAGAAAGCCTTGAGGTACTAGGCTTTAAGTACTTGCATGTGAAGGGAATTGGACATTTGTCACTATCCCTGAGACTCCCTAGCAATAATTCTCTTTCCCTCTGTCTCTGTCTCTGTCTCTGTCTCTGTCTGTCTCTGTCTGTCTCTGTCTCTCTCTCCTTCTCCAGAGTTAAGTTTCAGGCTGATCTCCATATTGCCAGTGGAGACAGCTTTTTGCAGTACGATTCTCTCTCAAATTTTTTCTGACTTTCTATTATGACAGTTTATTTCTCTTTACCCCTTTCAGTCCCCCAAAGGTCTCCTATCCTGTAGATTCCTCTAATACCTAGCTATTCCCACTCCCTGGTGCACTGTACTCTTGCTGCTCCCTCTCCTCAGATTCTCTGCCCCATAAGCATTACATTGAGTTTTTTTTTTCTGAGTACAGGTTGCCTTCTGTATTAGTCTCTTTCCTATTATTGGGATGAAATACCTTCATTGTCAGTTTTCCAAACTTCTCTCCCAAGCCAGTTCCAAAAACTTCTAAACCACATGATCAGGTACAGTCGTAACAGCAACCTCACTGTTGGTACCAAATTTCCATATTAGTCACTTTCCCATAGCTGGAGCAAAATACCTGACACTGGAAATGTAAAAGGGAAGTTTGCTTTGGCTTACCATTTTCAGGGGATTCAGTCCATGGTTGGTTGGCTCCTAGGCAGAAAAAGCAGGGCAGAAAGCCACTGTGAGAAGAAACTGCTCAATCCATGTAATCCACAGTAGCCTGCAAGGAGAGGGGTGTGTGTGTGTGTGTGTGTGTGTGAGAGAGAGAGAGAGAGAGAGAGAGAGAGAGAGAGAGAGAGAGAGACACAGAGAGAGACAGAGAGAGACAGAGAGAGACAGAGAGAGACAGAGAGAGACAGAGACAGAGACATAGAGACAGACACAGACAGACACAGACAGAGACATGGAGACAGACAGGGAAACAGGAGAGAGACAGAGAGACAGAAAGAAGGCGGGGAGAAGGGGAAGTGGAGAGTGTTATTTCTGGGGGTAAAGAAAAACATTAAAATACAGACAGTGGTGATGAGGTATTTAGTAAGATACAGAGAACTAAATAGAAGGCACTCTAATTTTATATGGGGCTGTATCAGTGTGAATCCTTGTAGTCCAGTGGTGGATTCATTGCAGCATGGTTAAAGAGGAAGGATTTTCTGTGGCCTCCAAATGGCTTTCAGCCTCATTACCATCAATGAATAATTCTAATTTTTTTGAGTTTGACTGTTATTACAGTGGTTCACATGCCTGTGTTTTATTTCTTTTGTACTGGGAATCGAACTCAGGACCTTGGGCCTGCCAGGCAGGCATTTGTGCCACTGAACTATATCCCCAGCCAACCCTTGGTTTCTCTAGGAACTCTATTATTCCAGGTGAGTGAAATCTGTGATCATATACTAATTGCAGAAGGTATGCACAATCCTGGAAGACTGAGAAAGATTATTGGGTTTAAAAGTAGAAAGGTGAATTTCCCAGTTGAAGGGTTTGATAGATGGAGGCTACCTAGCAAAATTTTAAAAAGAATTATGAAGTGGATTAGCCATGAGTGTGTGGTGGGTTTACTGTGTTTTTAGTGATCACCTGTCAATTAGACCATGCAAACTTACTCCTAGCCTGTTTTTCCACAGAAAGAACATTTATTGTTTGTGTGCATTTGTCTCCTCCAAGAGACAAATAATTTACACACACTGGAGTTCTCAGTTTCTAACACAGATGCTGGCTCCCTGTGATCACAGTCATTGCTGAATAAATAGGCCAAAGATTGCATGAACACTTAAGTGTCTTTGACACAATTAAAAAGTCAGACTGAGTAAAAACTGTTGCATTTGTTATTTAAGAAGTCATGCGGTCTGCTGTAGTGTTCAAAGAAATGAAGTCTGAGCAGAAGGGTTATGCTCTATTATGAGACGATGACAATAGGAAATGGTGTGAAGAATATCTGAAAGAGTAATAGCCTCAGAAAACATAAGGAATACAGTTGAGAAAAGTAGCACAGTAATAAAAATTGATGCCTACATTCAATTTAAAACTTCCACAGTGATATTAATTGGAAACAAAAGAGAAAGTGACAGAGACAGTCCCTACCAGCAAAGCTGCGAGAGCTGTGAACGACTGACAAACAAATATAAATGGAAAACAGACTCCAACAGGGGCTGCCCTGATGATGGGTGATGTTTGAAAACATTGTTTGTTAACCACCAAGCATTAGATACACGGGAGAGGAGCTTGAATGTAGATTTCTTTTCTCCTTTTCTTCAAAACAACAGAGAAATAAGAGAGAATACCTGTGTGGAGAAGTCTGGGGAGTGGGAATGTAATGAGAAGTTAGAAGAGCTGTTTTAAATACTTAGTGGGCCATGATTTGGAAAAACAGATAAGACTTATTCTGCTTGGGTTAGTTAAGATTACTTATAGAAAAGCTAGAGGAAGGTGCACTTTGTCCCAAATTAAGTTTGTTTTATGGCTCTGGTGTGTTAAAAGACAATTTCTAATACAAGAAAATTCATAACTCTCATAGAATAAAAGTGAACATATGTTAAACATTTTATTTAACTCATTAATTAGAAAATTGAGGTGGTGTTACAGCCAGTTCAAAGGCATGTTTACAGAACAAACCAATGTAGATCTGCAAAATAGCTCCCATGGAATTGGAATTAGATAGAACATAGTTTTCAGCTGAATCACAAAACTTCTTCTAGAGCATTGGTGGTGAATCTGTGCACGTGTGCCACAGCAGGCTGTCTGTGTAGCTGAAAGCTCTAAAATTTCCCCATCACTGCTTGAGAGTCTTTGTTTTTTATCAGAAGTAATTTTAAAGGAAATTATTTCTGGTTAGCAGTCATGAACAACTGTGCTGCCTGATTCCATGTTTTGCTTATCTCTGGAAATGGACACACACACACACACACACACACACACACACACACACACTCTGAATGATTACATATTGGGGATAATGTAGAAAAAGTTTATTCAAAGAAGACTTGGCTTGCATGTTGACTTTAAAGATAGCTATAAGCTTTAAAGTTCTAAGATCTTACCTCACCACTCAGGGGGCCAGATGCTGAACCTAAATCAATATGGCTTGGTCCTTTTACAAATTCAAGTTCTTGATAAAACAGCCCAATACTATGCTCCAGCTCATGAAGTTTTCCTTTGTTTCCTACTGTGCCTTGACTCTGCCTGGCCTTTGAATTCCATTCTCTTTTTGTGTGTGTGTGTGTGTGTGTGTGTTTCTTTTGGTCTGACTTCACCAACTAAAATGTCCTTCTGTCTCTTCAAAGTGTTTTTGAGTTGGAAAAAGCCAAGAAGACAACAATAGGCATGTAGTTGTTATGGGATGTGTTTTCCCTCTCCCTCCATTTCCCAAAAAGAAATGTGGAGGTCTCACCTCCCAGTGCCTCAGACTGTGGCCTTATTTGGAATCAGGGCACTTCAGATGCAGTTAGTTCAGCCTATGAGGTCAGGTTGAAGTAGGGTGAACCACTTATCCAATGCAACTGGTATCTCTGTAACATGACTGTGTGAAGACACAGTCACAGGGAGAAGGCCTTGTAATAATGAAGGCAGAGATGGGAACCATGTGTCTGGAAGCCAAGGAGCACCAGATTGCCGGTAAGCTACCAGAAACACCAAAAAGGCAAGTGTAACCTCTGTCAAAGAAAGCATGGCCTTGTTGAATTCTTGAATTTGGACTTCTTCCCTCCAGAGCTGTTAGACAAAAAATTTCTGTTGTTTTTAGCTATGCAGTGTGTGAAACTCTGTTAGAACAATGCCAGGAGATTAATGCAAAGACACAGACAAACCTCTTTTTCAAGAGCCAGCTCTGAGCCTTATTCTAAATGCAAAGTGCTCAGTGTAATTACTGTGTTATACTCATATACTTCCTGGAAAATATAAGGCACTCAATAAATAGTAGTCACCATCACCACCTTTTTTTAACCCTAAAACTTTTAAGTCACTAGTGCAGTGAGTAAAATATCATATGATACAAGGATCATAAGTTTCAACTACGTCAGAATTATAACTCTAGCTCTGTTGCTAGCTAGCTAGCTGTGTGACTTAGGAAAGTTTTGCTTTTTTTTGTATTTTGTTTTTTGACTTCTGGATAAAACCATCTTTCTGTAAGGGGTAAGGATGAGAAACAATGTCTGCAGACCATTTGGCACATGGTCAATATCCAATATTTAGTAACTGCTATAATTTTACTCTCCTTGTGTGATTATTCTTCTTATATTAGCTCTTCATGTCTTGCATTGCTGCTAGAGAGCTTTTAATTGTTATATTTGCTCAAACAATGGAATTTATAATCATTGCATTTATAAAGGGAAATCTGACTGCTTTAAAAATTCTCTTTGTATCCTAGACATTTTAAAGACTTGAAAAAATAATGCTTTTCACTTTTATTTTTGAACTGCTACTAATTTTAAAGGTCTATTAATCCCCCATGTTTATGAGTCACCAATTCATCATCAACACGATGCCTTTTACAGCAATATGTGACTCAGGAGAAGCATGAACCAAATGCCTTAGAGCATTTGAGGGTGAGGAAATAGCTAAAAAGAGGAGGCTGAAGATATTTGAGCATGTTTTCAGGTTTGATTCATTAATGCTGAATGGATTTTAAAGTCAGTTTTCCCAGCTCCGTTTATTTTACTATTACAAGACCTAACAGCAAAGCAGCAGGGCCACTGTCTTCCCTCTCGTATTATCTGCGCAGTTAGCTCTGTCTATGTATCAATAAGAGAAAATGAAAATACTTAGTGGGAATTCACTTGGCAAGAACTTGAACCTGAACTCCCACAGTCCCGGGTGAAACAGATTTTCAGTCAGTCATAGGTGCTAAGAGACAAGGGTAAACAAACCCAAAGAAGTTATCATGAAAACGATATGATATATATACTCTGGGAGAAGTAAAATGTAACATGCAATTTACAAATTAGCTTAATAATGTGGTATTTCCTTTTATAAACATGAATATCTAATGCAGTTGATTTTAATTTCTGGAAATATGAATCTCCATGAAATACATATTTCATATGTCCGCTGATGTACAATAATGCCTGAGGGAGTAAGGGAAATCCATATTAAGATCATTTCCTTCTTTGTTTCTGTAATCTGTAGAAAATGACGATCTCTCTCCACCAGCACCCCTTCTCTTTCTTCTCCTTCTCTTTCTCCTCTTCTTCAGTGCTGGGGATTAAACCCAGAACCAGTCCCCTGTGGTACCAGTGAACTATATCCCCGGCCCATGAACTGAGTCTTGATCCATAACCTCAAGTAGCATCATCTAGAACTAGGCCAGACCCAGGGATGTGGTCCAAGTGGTAAGCTCTAAATTCATTTTTCTCTTTTTAATCACTTCAGGACTGGAGTTAGAAGCCAGAAGTCTATAGGGAAAGGCTAAGAAATACAGTGTGTGCGTAGGGAGCAGTCCATAGACATCTTCGAGGAGTGGAGTTACGGTTAGATGTTTGGACCCATTCAGGTATTCTTCTGTGCATGTGTGCACGTTGCAAGACCAGGGCCTATCCAGCATGAATTTATTGTTCAACAGGTAATGGGCAGCTCAACTGTGTGAGGTATGGGGGAATGGTAGACCCTGAACTTTTCCTTTTGACACTGATGTCCTGAAATACCAAAGACCGTATTTGTGAGTGATTACTTTAAGGGAGAAACATGTACTTATAACGAGTCTAGAAAGATAAGAAGTTTATTCTTACCTTGCTCCAGAATTCTCAGAGAATCTTTCCTACGGGCAAACAGGCTCAGAGAGGTTGCTATTTCTACATTTTTTTTGTTGTTGTTGTTGTTAAAGCTTCAGTCCGTTTATTGGTTGTGTGGGTGGGAAGAGATCACACAGAATCCCCCATGTAGAAGAGGAGTACTTCTGTGTTTACTGTAATAGGATGAAACTTCTGGGGTTAAGAAGACTTCTGAAACAGGCCCTCAAATTGTCTGTGTCCTTGTATCTGAAACCTTCCCACTGCATGTGAGCAGGGCTAATCATTATGATAGGATAGTTACTCCTTTGATTATACTTCATCCTGTTGAGCTCCATCTTAACAGACAGAGAGAACCTTTTCTACTGGCCTTAACAAAGCAAAGTGCCATGTGTGGGAGAGGGCTAAGAAGAGGCAACAGTGGGTGACCCATAAATGCTGAAAACAGCACCAGACTGAGCCATCAAGTAAATGGGAACCTCAGTCCTATAACTGAAAGGAACTGAATTTTGCCAATAACAGAGAGCTTGGAGGAGGCCTGAGATAAGATCAGTCCCTGGCTGACACCTAAACTTCAGCCTGGTGAAAGTGTCAGCTCTATGCTGAAATCTTAACAAACCTCTGGAAGCTGGAGCATAAAAATGTATGTTGTTTATGGCTGTTTTTTATGCAGCAATAGGAAACAAAGACATTGTGACTTACAGGATAATAATATCAAGTGTCTCAGTAAACTGGTAAGCAAGAAAAACACTGCACCCAACAACACGCAAGTTATCTCTGTTCAAGTAATTCACAAAGTGCTTCTCCCTTTCCCCTTAGCCTGGAACTTCAAAAAACAGCTACAGCCTTGGAATAGTCTGGACTTTGTCATGGTCTATGTGATGTCACATGTTATCACACATGCTGAGCTTTCGTTGACTTAGCAGAACAACTATCTTGTGTAATAACTTGTGATTGACTACCTGTTGTTTAACTGTTTTGTTATGTGTTCTTATAATGATTTTAGTAAGGCAGATTGCAAGTTCATACTTTTCCCTACCAAAGAAAACCTTGATCCTGAATCTTTTACCCCACCTTCCTCCCAAATGCGTATTCCAAAGGGCACTTTCAATATATCACTTGCGTAGAGGGACTAGATGAAGATACCTTTTTATAGGTCTAGAGGAAGAAGAGAAGACCATCCAGTAAAAACTGCATATTACTTTTTGGATCTTATTCAGGTAAATGGACATCACTGAAGACATCCTGGTATTCTTGTCAAAATTTCAATAATCCGCGCCTCATTTGTCTCTTAAATGGGACAGCTTTTTCACTGGGTCCTTATATGTCCGAATTAAAGTTTTTACATCATTCCTTATATGTCTGCTATGTTGGGGGTGCTGGATTTAAGTATATAAAACTTTTCTTGCTAAATAGTAGGTTTCTGTGAATTGCCATCTTATTTATAGGTCTATTTTTGCAGCTCTGTGAGGTTTATAAATTCACAAATTAGAATAACACTTTCTCAATCTGTCAGGCCAGTTTGTATTCACATGTAAACCAAATGCACTTAAAATAAAGGTGTCCAGCCAGAGGTTAATAATGTGATTTTCAATTACTCTTTCTGTAGATCAAGTCTTTGTCAATAATTTCTCAAGAGTTCTAAGAAGGGTTATTCTCCCGATCTGTCCTTTTACTGATGGGCAATATCCCATCAGTAAATACATAATGGTTCCTCTGGCCCCTATAAAAATGAAAATAAGCTTGGGAAAGGCATAACCTGCAGTTTTAAAAAATTCTAAACTAAGTCACCATATTTTACAATTTTAAGAGGACACAGTTATCACGTGGTTTTATGTGAATGGTTCATGCTGCAATGAATTTAATCAATGTGTACCCATGGTGCTGCAACTTTTTTCTTTGAAGTAGTTTTGCACATCACTCAAGGTACAAAAGAACTGCATGATTCAGTTAAGTTTTGTCAATCCTCATGTTTTCATAGGAATGAGTTTATTAATTTGTATTTTAAAAACATATTTATCAGAAAGAATGCATAGATTTAAAAGTCAGAGAGTGTTTGGGAAGCAAGTCCACAAAAAGGAACAAAAAGAAAAGTTTAGTTTCTTCAATTTTTAAAAGAATCCTCTTTCCAGCTACCTCATTTAATATTTCTGCCAAAACTTACCATGCATTTATTCAGTCATCTATCCATCCACTCACTCATCTATCCATTCTTCCACTCACTCTTTATCCATCCAGCCATTCGTTTATCTGTCTACCTACCTGCCTATCTCATCTCTTCTCCGTATGCTCATCCCTCCAGCCATATATTTATCAGTTGAACACTCATTGAGTATCTGTCATTCTGTCATTTGCTGAGCGTTTATGGATGATCCTAAGCCCCAACTTGAATTTCTTTACATAATACTTCAATGGAGTAAAGAGAAAGAGAATTTTGAAGAATTAACTGTCATTCATAGATTAGAGAATAATGTACAGCTGAATATATCTAAACTTTCAAAATAGCTTTTGCAACTCTTTTCCTCCCTTCTACTTCCCCATTCTCCACTCCTTCCCATCCCACTCCCGCTCCTGCCTTTCCCTACAGAATACACAAAGTATCCGGAATTCAGCACTGCTGGGTCCAGGTGCATAGACTATAGTTTCAAATGATGCGATATAAGAGCCCAACAGCTTTCCAGGAATCTGTCTTGCAATATAAATGTTTGTTTGTTTCATTTGTTTTCATGAACTGTTTTTCATTAAAGTTTAAAGCTTATTCTCTTTGCTTCAGGAGGCTCCTTTTATAACAAGGTTAGATTGTTTGTTTGCTCTTTTATTTATTTATTTACAGGTAAGTGGAGCGAATGTCTTTGTAGCTAGATTTGCTTTGCTTCCTTCTGTCTAAGATGAATTCAAATACAATGAATCTCTTAAGCCAGACAGAGACTCTTGTAAAATATTACAGCCTTCTATTTCAGTTTAATCTTCTATTTGATGGAAAACTGAATATGTCCAAAGATTGCAATTTCTGCTTTATTTGGAGTAATGTCAATGTGAGGATCAATTACATCTTGATTAGTATATCCCTTATACACTTGGTTGATTAGGCCACTATCAGTTCCATTATTTGGAGTAATCAGAATGCTTTCACCATCTCAGAAAGAGAATAACTTGGTTCTGCACAATCAAAAATATGTCATTGTAACTCTTCTCTTCTGAAAGATAGAGCCATATTCTTTTGACCAGATAACTGAAATGAGAAAATCTAACAATGTATTATTAACCAATCCCCTAGGCATTTGCTATAGAATTAAGTGTGACACATTGAAAGACATTGTTAGAGAGCTGCTTCAGCTCTCTTCCATTGCAAGAACATAAACAATATGAACTAGGCTTGGCAATGCTCTAAAGGGTCAGTAGAGAGAAATTCATTAAATAAGGTAAAAGGAGTGGGAGGAACTGCAATATCATTCATTTAGCATGTTCTCATGAAGATGTCTAATGGTTTCCCCAAAAGTAGCCCAAAGTCAGAGGTTTGGGTACCAGGGACTTATTAGGAAGGTGTTATCAGGAGGGACCGCTAAGGGCACGGGGGAAACAGAATGGGGTGGAACAAGAGTCTAACTGAAGGTATGATTTTTATCTAAACTCCACTGTATCCCCAAAGAAGGTCTGCAAAAGATGTTAGATCAGACCACCCTCAGACTGCTGCAGGTACCAAGTACCTGTGTAGAAACTGGGCAGTGAGGGGCTGGGGATTTAGCTCAGCGGCAAAAGCGCCTTCCTGGCAAGCGCAAGGTCATGAGTTCGGTTCCTGGTACCGGAGAAAAACCGAAAAAAAAAAAAAAAACTGGGCAGTGATAATGTCAGGCTTGTAAAGGAGTCTCTGAGGGTTTGATGGGACACCAGCAGCGTCTGCTTCAGGCAAATGTAGAACTCAAGACTAGAGAGCTTTGCTTTAGGTTGGATCCTGTGAAATTTTTCTAGTTTGTCATAACTCATTATTTTCTGGATTCTTTGCAGTAGTAGTATAAAGGAAAATACGGATCTGGAGTTAAAGATCTAGGATTGAATCCTAACCATGCTGTTTACTAGCAAACAGAAACATTTGGCCCAGAGAAAAGAGCACCACCCCCCAAATATGCACTCAAACTAGCCATACACCACACACACACACATCTGCTTCCTGTAAAATTTTTTATCTGGAACTTTTCTGCCATATGTCATTTCATCCTTAGTTTTTGACCTCTCTTCTCTATGAGACCTTTTATTTTGTTTATATTTTTAAATTTTATTTATTGACTGATTGATACATATTGGGGATTGAATCCAGGATCTTCAAGTTGAGCTACATGCCAGCTCTTTTTATTTTGAGACAGGGTTTCACTTTAGTTCCCCAGCAAGGTCTGAAACCTGCAGTCATCTTGTCTCAGCCTCCGAAAGTGCAGGGATTATAGGCATGCGCCACCACACCCAGCTGAGAATTTTAACTTTTGAGCTTATCTCATTGTAAAATAATGGTATGTAACCCAATTCTAAAAGGTTTTTGGTATCAGAGAAATGGCTGTGGCATGCTTATTTGTAGACATAAAGTTCTTCACCCTCCCAGAGTCCTCTCTGAAGTGGCCTCTGCCCACACAACCTGTCCTCTTTTTGTACACCCTGGGAAGAGAACTCTCCAAAGAGGTCTAAATTCAAAGACACATTATATAAAGACGTTATCTTTGTTGTCATTTTTTCTTCTAAGTGAGGCTTCCGACCTACAGTTGTTACCTTGTTTTTTTCCCTCCCCTTGAAAAGTTGGTCTTAGTTTTTATGCTGCATTGCCTCACCCCAGAGTTTCTAGTAGTTAGAGTTCATCGGAATGTGCCCTGCTTCTTACCATTTGGGTCAGGGTGCAGGCTGTGCCTCACCTCTCCTATATAACCTGGTAGTTTTGGAGGAGCACCAAACAGTCCTGAGGGATCCAGCTAGCCAGATGATATGATGTGACTTCTCTTGGGCTTGGGTGAAGGAAAGCTTTCTTCTGTGCCATTATTATCACAGTCTTCTAGCAGGTGAGGAGATTCTGCTAACTATAGAATGGTAGGCTTAAAAATCTTTAATCATAGGCTTTTACACCTGGGATGTCTTCCAGAGATTATCTTACTAAGTGTACTCACTTCAGAGTGAAATGGGCTAAGGTCTTCAAAACTTAAAGATTTTTCCTTTGGGACCACATAGTGGAGTGTTAAGACTATCTTTATGATCTCAATAGTTGCCAAACCATTGATAAGGATTATAACCTTTGCTGTGCATAAAATCTTGCTGTTAAATATGGTACCTGGAGCTAATCTGCAGGAAATGGGCAGTGTAGACCAGTGGTATTGCTTTCTCCTTTTTTGCAGGTTTTTGATCAATATCCTCTCAAAAACAAGCAAAAACCTCTGGTGGCTTGTAGAGATCTTATTTGCAATTTGGGGACTCTATAATATTGCTTAGAAGGTTCTCACACCATCATATGTCTCCAGCGTGGAATAATGCTTAAAAATGGGAGGCTTGTGCACACAGCCCTGGGAAGGGCTGAGGGAATCTCGAGGACTCAACATGTAGAGCCTTATTTGAACTGTGATGTCTAAACCCAGAAATTATCTGCCAGGGAAGAAAGAAGAGGCTGAGGTGAAAAGAGGACACTGAAGCAAGGGTCAGCAGGGGCTTGGAGCTGGACAAAAGGGCAGGTAAATACTATCAACTGCTAAGTAACCTAAACAGAAGGCATGTGCACCAGAGTGTGGGAATTTGTATCTTAGAATTTTTCCTACAACAGGAGTGAAGCAAAGGTGGGCAAGGACAGATTTCCTGTCTCCAAATTTAGGCTCTCTCACACAAACCCTGTAAGACTTTGGGTAGGTACCTCACCTAGGCATCTAGTATTTTTTACCAGTAAGATAGACCAGAATCATAGCTTAGGGATTGTCACATAGAGTCAAAAGACCTTAGGTCAGCGTGTGGCCTGCAGTTCAATCTAAATGAATGTCAGCTCTTTAAACAGGTGGCCTTGGCTTACTTCTAAGAGGCAGGTCAGGAGGATCCACTGGATTATGAAGAAAAATTATGGTCACCTTTAAGAAACAGGAGGAGATGAAGCTGCTTAGAATCTGCTGAGAGGGGGTGATTGCGGGGGTTAGATGGCTACCATGTCCCAACAGGTGACACTGAGTTTGTCTGATGGTTTCATACTCTGAAGGGAATGTTTGACAGAGGTCAGGAGCTAACAATAACTTAAGCCTAACCTCCAGATCCCAAAGGGAATGTCAAAGTCAGCATACGTTTCCTGCTGACAGAAAGTGTGAGTTGGAATCTGAAAGCAGGTAGGATTTGGACCGCCATAGACTTAGGGGGAAAGTATTCTCAGAAACAGATGCAAAGCCCCCAGCAGAAGACTTACCATGTTTCATGGATTAAAGAATGACTTGTTTGGATTTTTCACACCTCTGAAACAAGTAACAAATTCTGCCAATATTTAATCTAATTAAAAATTAATTAAGATGTAATTATCTTGTTCAAATATTTTTTAAGTGTGCCAGGGCCCTCCCACCCTTGTGCTACTGGTAACAAAGCATACATGGAGATTCAGCATATCAACAGCTATTTTGTATATTCTTGAAACTTCTAAAGTGAAGTATATTGGTACCTTTTAAATATACAGAATGACCACTTTCACCACAGGGGCTTTGTACCTGTATATGACTTATCTCAGTTCCTCTTTTTTCTTCCATTCCCATATCCTCCCTTCAACCCCTCTTCACATCCTCATTTACAAAAGCTTTATTTGTATTTCTTCCCCTTTTCTATTTTTTTCTTTTCCTTTCCCTCTCTCCCCTCCCTACTTCCTCTTTCTAATTGAACATTTTATTCCTAATTCATAATATGAAGTGTACATGCTGGTTATTATTTACACTTTTGGTTTCTCACACAAGAGCAATAATGTGACATTTACACATGTGTTTGATTTATTTCACTTAAGAATACAATCTCAAGGTCCATTCATTTGCCTATAAATGTCTCAAGTTTATCCTTCTTTATGGCTGAGTAGCATTCCATCATATAAAATACCTTACATCTTCTTTATCTATTCAACAGTTGATGAGCATTTTGACTGTTTCTAAGATTTAGCTATTATATTGCTATAAACAAAGGTGTGCATACATTACTGAGGTATGATGTTTTTAATTCTTCCAGAAAGATACCAAGAAGAGAAATAGCCAGATTAAATGGAACCTCTAGTTTTAGTTTTTTGAGGAATCTCCACATTGTTTTCCACAGTGCTTGCTCCAGTCTGTGCTCCCACCAATGGTGAATAAGGGTTCCTTTTTTCTCACATCCTCGCCAGTATTTGTTATTTGTTGATTTCTCGATAATAGTCATTTTTTCTGGGGTGAGATGGATTCTCAGCATTGTTTTAATTTACATCTCTCAAATGACCAGTGATGGTGAATGTTTCTTCATATACTTACTTGACATTTCTACTTCATCTGAGAAGCATGCATTCATTTCAGATAATCATTTTTGGTTTGGGTCCTTGAGTTTGTGGGGTCTGATTTTTGGAGAATAAAGATAGGGAAAAAAAAAAAGGCTAAATTGTCATTATTTGCAGATGACACGATGCACTACACAGAATACCCCTAAAACATCACAAAAGAGCTTCTAGATTTATTAACCAAATTCAGTTGCATAGCTGGATACAAGGTCAACACTCAAAAATCAGTAGCATTCCTGTTCACAAACAATAAACTCACTGAAAGAGAAATTAGGGAAACCACACTTTTCATAATAGCATCAAAAAAATGAAATACTTAGGAATCAATCTAACAAAGAAA
Organism: Chinchilla lanigera; assembly: GCF_000276665.1. Classification (NCBI taxonomy): domain Eukaryota; kingdom Metazoa; phylum Chordata; class Mammalia; order Rodentia; family Chinchillidae; genus Chinchilla; species Chinchilla lanigera. The sequence continues at coordinate 6,123,537 of NW_004955424.1, read as the reverse complement.
ATAAAAGATCTATAGATTGAAAATTACAGTACTAGAAAAAGGCGATTGAAGAGAATATCAGAAAATGGAAAGATATTCCTTGTTCTTGGGTAGGAAGAAACAACATAGTGAAGATAGCTGTGCTCCTAAAATTGTTATACAGATTTAACACAATCCTGATCAAAATACTGATATTATACCTCACTGAATTAGAAAAAAATTATCCTAAAATTTATTTGGAAGCAGAGGAGATCTAGAATAACAAACACAATTCTGGGCAACAAAGGAAGTCAGGAGGCATCACAATCCCTGACTTTAAATCATACTACAAAGCTACTGTGATGAAAACAACATGGTACTCACAAGAAACAAAAACAAAAACAAAAACAATAAACAGACCTGAGGATGAATGGGACAGGTTAGAAGATGCAGAAATAACTCCAAACACACTCAGATACCTTATCTTTGACAAAGAGTGCAAATACCCTCAATGGAAGAAAGAGCCTATTTAATAAATGGTGCTGGAAAAACTGGATTTCCACATGTTGAAGACAGAAATTAGACCCATGTCTCTCATGATGCACTAAACCAAAATTAAAATGGATCAAAGATCTTGATATCAAAGCAGATACACTAAATCTGCTAGAAAATAGAACAGGTAGAACTCTTGAAGGCATAGGTGTAGATTAAGACTTTATAAACAAAACTCAGAGTGCAAGGGAAATATTAAAAAGAATCAACAACTGGGATCTCATCTTATTAAAAAGATTTTGCACAGCAAAAGAAATCATAGACAGAGTGAGAAACAGCCCTCTGAGTGGGAAAAAGATTTTGTCAGCTGCTCCTCAGAGAAAGGACTAATATCTAGACTATTCTTGAAACTTAAAGTGTAAGTCTTTCTTATATTGATTCAAAAGCGATGGGTTAATCAAGGGGTGTGGAGACTGAAAGAACTTGCCAGTGGGGGATAATATCTGAAGTCACTTAGAGTGAGCATATGTGCACTTCAAATGTAGAAGAAAGGCAATTCAAATTGTTCTGGAAGTCTAATAAGCCCCAGGCACATTTCCAGTTTTTTGCATAAAGTATAACTGCTGAACTTTTCTGATATCTTATTAACTCACTTCATTCCCCCCCCCCCGCCAACCAGTGTACATGAATAAGAGAATTTCCAGGTGCTTCTTTCTGTAGCTATTCTTGTTATTAAAGTTAGTTAAAAAATTAAGTATAAGTGCTGTACCTTTTTTGAGAATGCTACAGCTGTTGGTTTGGTAAAGAAGCCTCTAGGGATACATGGAGGATTTTCATCAGCCAGGCAATTTATAGTACTTTTTAATTCCTACTACATGTCAGATGTTCCCTCACAAGTTCCCTGCCAGCTTCACGTTTATCATGAGTGTATAACTGGAAAAACTATGGATGCAGAGAGCCATACAAGATTTTCAATTCAGTCTTGTAAATCCAAGGCATGATCCATTTGTGAGGAAAGGTGGTCACTAATGGGATTCATGACCAACTATTGAGCAATAGAAGCAGACACAGATTAGCTTCAGAAAGCAGGGAGAGGACTCAGGCAGGCTTCCTGGAGGAAACCACAACTGAGCTGAATGCTTGAAGAATGATCAGAAGCTAGAAAATGTGAAGACAGTCCTGGGGAAGTTCATTCTACACAGAAAGACCAGTGTGCAAACAAACTTGGGCAGGTAAACAGACAGCATGTTCCTGAAAACTTTCAAATAGTTTGTTGTTGTTGGAGACTGACCTGGGAGTTAGTGAGAAAGTGAGTGTAGGGAGGTGAGACCAAAGGTCTGGACAGATCATGAGAGGTTAGGTTGATGGGTGATTAAGGAGGACTTTGGGCATTTCCTATGCCCAGTGGTGAGGAACTGAAGGGTTTTAGACCTAGGGGACTGTGATAGGCACTGAGAGAATCTACCTTCAATTCTGTACAGAGAGAAGAGTTTAATAGGACCAAGGCTTAAAGCAGAGGTCAGTGAGTAGGGTTTTGGAAATATTCAAGCTAGCTATGGTGAAGTCCTGAGGGAGTTTAGTCTGGGAGGGATGAATGAGAGTTGCAACAAAGCCTCAGCAGTTGTTTCACTTTCATGGACATAAATAAGAGCATCCAAGAATGGGTGCAGAAGCCAGATAGCTCACTGTGAGTCATTCACAAACTACTCATGTGACCTGTACTTAGTGTCTTTGTTTCCTGCTATATAAGATGGAGAAGAAAATAATAATATTATGAAGGCTGCACCCATAGAATCACTTAGAATAGTTAAAAGAGTATATGGGGGGG